>NC_139025.1:125850253-126400472 GCF_964662115.1 Mustela nivalis
GTTTTTTTTAAATTATGTGTAGGTACTGAACTTGATAAAATATTTTTCTGCATTTTGAACTGATCATAAGGGGTTTGTTTTTCCTCTGTAATTTGATCGCATGATGAATTATATCTTCTAATGTTGAATAGCTTTCTGTGGTTTTGGTGTTCTGGAACACTGTGAGTAATGTGACAGTTGCCTGGACATTCCATGCAGGTTCTGCCTCCCAGAGAGATGACAGCTCTCACGTTTCTCAGCAGACTTTGCTGTTATAGCTCCTCTGGAGAAGGCTCTGTGATGGAGTGGCACTCCAAGATATGTGCTTGGCTTTAGCGTTTTACTATTAAATAAGCTCTGCTGAAATCAGAATGGGTAATTCCGATGCCACTTAAAGCATAAAATTCAGAATTCTGAACATGGTGCATAAGACCCTTTCTAATCTAGAGTAGCGCAGTCCAGGAAGGGAAATGTTCTCTCCTCTGCATTTTCTGGTATAGGAGCCTCTAGCCACATGCAGCTGTTCAGCACTGGAAATGTGGCTGGTACAACTGAGGACCTGCATACTTTATTTTATTTTATTTCAATCACACATGTGGCTAATGGCTACTGTTCGGGGCAGCAGAGACCAAGAGTCTTGGCTCCATCTCATTTTCCAGCCTCTCTTCCACCATCCCTTGCATCCCTCATGCTCTAGCTGGTATTATACAATTACACCATGTTTTTTATGTTTGGCTTTACCCAGCATGCCTACCTTCTTCTCATCTCGCCAGCCACCTGGCAACATTGGGCTCCTTCCTTAGGTCTCTGTTCAAGTGTGGTCAGATCCTGAGGTCTTTCGTGCCCCGGCCTCCGTCTCCAGTGAGTGCTAAGGGCGCCCTCCCCTGGGCTGTCGTTGCGCCTGTACATCCTGCTCACTGTGACTGGGGCCGAGCTTACCCTCCACTGTCTTGTTGGCAGTTTCAAGATATAGATAAAACTGCACTCATTTTTAAATTTTCAGGCCTTAGCACATGGGAAGTTCTCCAAAAATACCTGTCTGCAACAGGTGTTAATAAATGGTCCACAGAAGTGGGCATGGCATGTTCTTGGGACAGTGAAGGGGTTTCTGTGGTTACAGGGCAGCACGGGGCTTAGGCAGTAATGAAAGGTCAGGTTGATTATCTAAGGGCTTTTTAAGCAAAACCATTTAGGTTTGCTTGAGGAAGTTGGAAAATGACCATGAGGGAAAGTTTGGGACAAGGGTATAGCATCACGAAAGCACGATTTGGGGGCATTGGGTCATGTAGCAGGCTACAGACTATTTGAGTGCTGCAGAACGTCGTGTCGGGGATGTCAGACTAGAAACTTGCTACCACCATTGCCACCTGCAGCAGTGAGACACAGGACCAGGTGTCGTCTGTCACCTCAGATTGCCAGGGTAGATGAGGCTGACTGCTGAGATACTCTTTTTCCCTCTGGTCACTCTGTTGGTTTTCCTGAGTCTGTGGGCATGTCACAGAGGACAGCAGTTCTCCATGAGAGAGGGCTTCTTGCTGAGGAAATTCAAGTGTAGGCCCTCTGCTGAAATCCCCAGATGGGAGTGGCCCTGTGGTGGATGGAGTACAAGGAACCCTTGTGAACTTATCAAAGGAAATTTGAATAGATACAGGAGACCAAGGATTTTATAATGAACCGTAGAAAAGAGTGGGGCGTCAATATTAGGCGGATAAAAGATTTGGTCAAGAGCAGACGTGTTTGGATGCATTCATTGTTCCAGGCAAAACATATGGAAAAAATGAGCAAGGATTTGAATTTACCCCACAGTTTAGGGCAGGGGGATGAGGGAGGCTTGTGAGTGGCTTCCATGAAACGATAGGGTAGAAGACCATGGAAGAGGAGAAGAGCTGGGCAGCAAGCATTGTTCCTCATTTCGGGAAGATCGTCAGTAATGGGGAGGAGCGAAAAATGTTTATCTAGCGCAGTAGCTGGAGTGGTGCAGCTTGGTCTCGTGAAAGTCTTTTCAAAATCAAGGTGACCTATTTGAGTTTGAAGGTAGAGGAGAAAGGGCCAGTAGAAGGACAGAAAAACCAACGGTGCTGAGGGAGTCAGGAAAGAGCTGATAAGGACGAAACAAAATGAGTTCTTCGAAGAGGAGGGTTGCCTCTTTCTCCGGACCGTTGGGAGCAGTCGGAGCATCTGAGGGAGACTTGAAAGACTCGCAGGGAGGAGGTGTCCCGTCCGCACGTGTTCCTGACAGGCGCCGAGAGCCGAGAGGGCGCGTGGACGAAATGGGACCTTGAAATAAAATTAATCATACCGCTTTCTCTTGTAGCCAACAAAATTAATGGAGTACCCTCAGGAGGCGGTGGTGGAGCTGGCAGCACCCAAAAAACTCCGCTCTTTGAAACATACTCAGACTGGGACCGAGAAATCAAGAGGACAGGTGCCTCCGGCTGGAGAGTGTGTTCTATTAACGAGGGTTACATGATCTCCACTTGGTGAGTCCAGACTTCTTATGCGTAATAATCAGACTCTGCTCCACGTTACCGTGAATGGAACATTTGTTTTTAATAGTGCTTCCATGGGTGTTTTAAAGATAAGGGAAGGAGAGAGAAAGGAGGATGCGTTCGGGCGCAGTGAGCCTGCCTGCTAGGAGTTGCTGTCCAGGCAGTGTCCTGGAGTCTGGGTGTCTTCTGGGGTTGGAAATGGTTAGAAGACGGAGAGAAGGAGCTAAAGCTTCTTGGGTTTGTGGCTCGGGTTTGGTTTTGTCTTCTGTACCTTTTGTCCTTGCCCGTAGAGAACAAAGATGGATATGTTTTTCAGAAACCGAATACATCTTTGATTAAAAATCATTTTGGAGAATATTTCACACATCTCCTTTGGCTGTTTTCCGTTGCTATAAATATTAGTTCTGTGATAATTGACCCCATGATACATGTTTTAGGCAGAGATGTCTAGGGTCTGCCTCGTCTTCCACGGTAGATGCCATGTGGCCGTCAAGTAGGGAACACACTAAATGGGCATAAATGTGTATACATGGCATCTGGAAAGCACATTTACTTGCCTAAAGCACAGGACTGTTGTGTCACAGTTTGCTTTTTCCTCTCCAGCCTTCCAGAATACTTTGTAGTGCCAAGTTCTTTAGCAGACCAAGATCTGAAGATCTTTTCCCATTCTTTTGTTGGAAGAAGGATGCCAGTAAGTGATGTCTGTTGGATTTCATTCACTCCGATGTCTTTTTCTTTTGCCCAGTTAAGTAAAGGCTCTGCTTCTCTCCTAGCTCTGGTGCTGGAGCCACTCAAATGGCAGTGCTCTTGTGCGAATGGCCCTCATAAAAGACGTGCTGCAGCAGAGAAAAATTGACCAGAGGTAATCAAGACATGGCTGTTGTTACTTGGGACATTTTAGTTATCCTAAATGAGTACAGTAAACTCCTGACTACTTGAAAATAGTTGGAAAATGGCATAGTTTTATTAATTAGTTAGCAGCATGTATTCTGTACATGAATTACCATTTTGAAAAAAATGTGCATATATTAAAATTAACATTGAAGTTTATACTAAACATAATTTAACCCTTTGGCTTTTAAGACACCAGAGGATCTTACGTTGTTGACATCTTGCTATACCAGTGTCACCTTTAACATACTTCCAGAGTGCAGTGGTTTCTGGTTGAGATACTTCAGGATAAATCAGACTTCTCTATTAGTAGGTGTGTCTAAGGTCTAAGCTCCTTGTCATTAAAGCAGTGGGCATTCAGCAGGCAGCAGCCATCACTGCTGTTCTCTGTCTGTCCCTAAAGCGCTCTGCTCCTTCCCACTCTCCTGCAGCCCCTCTTTCTCACTGGTACTGTGTGCCCTCTGCAGCCCTGGCTCTTTGCAGACTACCTAGAAGCTGTCTGAAGCCACTGCTTCCTATTCTCTATTTCCTTCTTCAAGAAGTTCATCTGTGGCTGTGGCTTCATTGATCATAAAATTTATATCCCTAATGTGACATCTTTTCTGGAAGTCTCTCTCTCTCTTTTTTTTTTTTTTAAGATTTTATTTACTTATTTGACAGACAGAGATCACAGGCAGAGAGGCAGACAGAGAGAGAGGAGGAAGCAGGCTCCCTGTTAAGCAGAGATCCCGATGCGGCGCTCGATTCCAAGACCCTGGGATCATGACCTGAGCTGAAGGCAGAGGCTTTAACACTGAGCCACCAAGGTGCCCCTCTTCTGTGGAAGTCTTAAAGGCCCTTTAAACTCATGATGTCCAAACTCAGATGCCAGGACGGGCACCATGCCCTCTCCCAGCCTATTCTCAGAAACCCAGGAATCATCCTGGATATGTTCTCTTCCTCTTCCTTCCCCACATTCAGTTCATCAAATTCTTTCTCTTTCTCAAAATCTTACAAACCCATGTGTATCCACTCCAGCTTCACCCCCAGTGTGTCAGGAGCCCTCATGCCTTCCTTCCGTGTCTCACCAGTACCAGGCCTGTTGCTCCGGGCCCTGGCCCCGTGGACTGTGCCGGGGCTTTCCCACCTGATGTTCACTGGTGCTGTTCCCTTTCAGGCTGGCTGTCTTCATCCTTATCCTCACGCACTCTCTACCCCACCCGCTCAGTGCTCACTCATTCTTTACATCTCCGTTCAGACATCATTCCTGAAAGTAAGCTGTCCCTCACCTCCTAAATTAGATCAGGCCTCGAGTTATACATTCTCCATGGCTGTTTTCATCGTTAACACTTACTTCGGTTTTTAATTGTATATGTGTGTTAGTTTGGTTACTGCCTGTCTTTGCTATGAGGCTGGAGCTAAAGGGACTACGTTTTGGACACCGTTGTACATTCAGCACTCAGGAAATACCTGCTGTATCAGATACTTATTCAATACTTACAAAATAGATGAGGACAGGGGCGCCTGGGTGGCTCAGTGGGTTAAAGCCTCTGCCTTCGGTTCAGGTCACGATCCCAGAGTCCTGGGATCGAGCCCCACGTCGGGCTCTCTGCTCAGCAGGGAGCCTGCTTCTCTCTCTCTCTCTCTCTCTCTCTCTCTCTGCCTGCCTCTCTGCCTACTTGTGATCTCTGTCTGTCAAATAAATAAATAAAATCTTTAAAAAAAAAAAAAAAACAAAAAACAAAATAGATGAGGACAAAGGAACAGATCTTTGAAAACTGGCTCAGAGAGCCTCAGATTGTATATTACACACTATTATTGGTATAGCCAGCCAGATGCTAGGGTTTTTTTCCACACTGCCATACCTAAGAAAACCATGTTTGTTGAAGCAAATAGCCGACAAGTGACCCTCAAAGGAGGTTTCTGGAAAGGAGGGTGACTGCCTTCACATAATCTCTGATGGATTTTTTGCCTTGGTCACGTTGAAAGTGACCTGTCTGTCGTGTCATGCTCCGAGGCCAGTGTTGACTGCCATGTCTGCTCCTGAAGTGCTCAGGAAGGGGCACAGCTATTAGAGGGAAGCCTGCAGTACTGCTGGGCCAGGGTTCTTTCTAAACTCTTACAGCCAGTGGCACTTTTAATCTTTTAACTTTATTAAGCTGCAAATTGTTTTAATTCCTTTGTTTTCCCAGCTCTCCCACCCTTCATAAGTAAGACAGATTGTCTTCGCTGACTGCGCTCTCTCCACCCCCTTTTCCTTAGGCTCATCAGCTCAGCCCTAGTGGCCTCTAGGATTCTCCACAACCGAGCTTGTGTCCACCAGAGGACCTTTGCCCTGACTATACCTCTGCCTAGAGCACTTACCCACCAATCTTGCATGGCTTCTAGTCATTTGGGTTTTGACTTCAGTATCATTTTCACAGAAAAGCCTTTCCAACCACGTGACCTGAACTAGCCTGTATTCATTCGGTGAAGCCACCATGGCCCCTTGTTACTTATTCATTTATCCTCCCATCACTAAGCATAGAAGCCCTGTGAGAGCAGAGGCCCCACCGGTGTCATTCGTCTGTCTCCAGCCCTTAGAGTAGTGCTTTAGCTCATAATAGGTCTTCAAAAAATATGTGTGGCATGAATGAATGACTCAAGGATTTTGTCTTTATTAGGATTTGTAACGCAGTTACTAAAAGTCATCCACAGAGAAGTGATGTTTACAAATCAGATTTGGATAAGACCTTGCCCCATATTCAAGAAATACAGGCGGCTTTTGTGAAACTTAAGCAACTATGCGTTAATGGTAATTTCATTTTGTGTGTGTGTGTGTGTGTGTGTGTGTATCTGTATATATATGTATGTATATAATGAATGGGGGTTACAGCATTGCATGAGGTATGTTAGAAAAAGTTATATTCCTTGAAAATACACAAGTAGACATATTTAAGTTGAGGCTCATTGAAATATCTACAAATTATTAAATGTGACAATATCAGAAGCTCTTAGAAAATGAGGTGTTTAAACTGCTTTTTGTTTTGGAGGAAAGAAATAAACCAATGAAATCACTTTCAAAGCGTGAACTGTCATGGTAGGATCATTTGGTAAAAGTGCCAAGGAGAACAGTGAGCTTACCTTCCAGACAAACATACTGAGATTTTAATGCAGACAGTTACATTGTGAGATATGGAACTTGACATGGATTTCAGACAGAGCTGTGTTGTAATCTGTGTGGCCTCCGAGTTCTAATCCTGTGTTTGAGCAGGTGCTTCTCAGGTGCTTTGAGTGTGTCCCAGGGAGGGGGTGACTCACGAAAGCATCTTTGGTGTGAAGTGAGTCCTTCCCAAAGGGTGCCCAGAGAGGGCCCCTTGTTACCCAGCAGCGAGGAGAGGCAGCCACTGGGGCAGGTCTGCAACGGTGAGGGGGCACTGGCCTGGAGGGAGAGCTGGCGGGGATGGGGGGAGTGTTAAGAAAGTACAGTGACATGAATGATTTTCGGCTGTCTGATGGAATGTGACCAGAGCCTGGAGTTCATGAGGTGAGAGACACCTGGAGACAGGCCGGGTGGGACTGGGGAGGGCATGCAGGCCCTGCCAGGAAGGTGTCCTTGTTCCTGCCATGGTCACAGACACCATGTCCTGAGAGGCAGGGCGGACGGCAAGGGAGGTGGAGAGAGACAGGGAGGGCAAGTTTTGCCGGCAGGAAGCTGTGAGTGCGAGCTCCAGATTCCAAGCAGAGGCTGCCCAGGAAAGCGAGAACCACTGGCTCTTGGGAGCAGAGAGGTGCTGAGACTCTCCAGAATTTCCCCGAAAGCCAGAGTGAAGGAAACCAAGGCCCAGGAATCCTTGTTTTTTTAATAGGCTTGTACCATGTCTCTTAATGTTTGTATTGTTAAATGAAAATGCATAATATTTTCTTAAAGCCAGCTTTTAAATATGAAAAACTGTGATGTGTATCACTTAATTCTGATACTGGTCACGTAAAGTTCTTTAAAATGCCTAAACATGTATGTGTGTATAACTGCCATATTTATTGCAGAGCCTTTTGAAGAAACTGAAGAAAAATGGTTGTCTTCACTGGAAAATACTCGGTGGTTAGAATATGTAAGGTTTGTACAGCCACTTTCTTTTTTTGAACTTAACTTTTTTTATTTTGAAATAATTACAGACTCACAGGAGGTACAAAAACAGTGCAGTGCTCCATTTACTCCTCACCAGCTTCCCCCAGTGGTAACATCTTCCATACCTAGAAGATGGTGTCAAAACCAAGTGGCACGGGGCACCTGGGTGGCTCAGTTGGTTAAAAGCATCTGCCTTCTGCTCAGGTCATGACCTCAGGCTCCTGTGATTGAGTCCCGCATCAGGCTCCTTGCTCTGCAGGGAGCCTGCCTCTCCTCCTTCCTGCTGCTCCCTGTGCTTGTGTACTCTCGCTCTGTCAAATAAATAAAATCTTTAAAACAAAACAACACCACATTCAAGTGGTATAATGTATAGGCCTTATTCATATTTCATCCATTTATTTGTGTTTCCGTGTGTGCGTGTGGCGGTCTGTGTATCTGTGCACGTATAGATCCCTGCAGCTGCCACAGTCAGGATAGAGACCTGCTCTGTCACCACAGGGCCTCCGTGCTGCCCCTTCAGAGTTGCATCCCCACCCCTGTCCCTGCAACCACTGATCTCTGTGTTTTGTGATTGTGATTTCAAGAATGTCATGTAAAGCCACTGGGTGGCTCAGTGGGCTAAGCCTCTGCCTTTGGCTTAGGTCATGATCTCAGGGTCGTGAGATCAAGCCCTGCATTGAGCTTTCTGCTCAACAGAAAGCCTGCTTCCCTCTCTCTCTCTTGTCTGCCTTTCTGCCTACTTGTGATCTCTCCCTCTCTGTCAAATAAATAAATAAAATCTTTAAAAAAAAAAATGTCATGTAAATCAATCCCCTTTTTATAAAAGGGTTAATGAGTTTCCCTGATTAAAAAAATCAGAAGATACTCTGTTGAAGAATCATATAAATACTGATGAAATTCATAAAGGTTATTGAGAATACAGTTTAGTAGAATATTAGGTGTGTTTGATTTCATATACTTTAAAAGGAATATTTATAGTGGAAATCTGATTTTTTGACAGTATTTTTCCCTTTCTCTTTCCAGGGCATTCCTTAAACATTCAGCAGAACTCGTGTACATTCTAGAAAGCCGGCATCTCTCCGTCATCCTACAAGGTAATTTGTTACCAGTGACACTGGTCACCATGCCAGGCAGCTCGGTGACTGTAGTCCATTCAGTCACATGACTCCTAGCCATCTCTTACTATCCACAGTGCCACCAGACACTACAGCTTCGGCACCTCAGTCGAGGACAGCTGTGGTCCAGCGGCAGCGGACAGAGAAATAGAAGGGAGTCTGCCCTGGGTTAAACCTTCCTTCCTATAGCATGAGAAGTGTGGGTCACAGCACCCACTGGAGTCATACAAAGTGTTAATCTTGGCAGAGCATCCTTTCTCTCTAATCTTACGATGTTTTGAATTCATACAGATTTCAGTTTAAATGCCTTTGGATCACGCTGGATTGGACTCTAAAGAGAGTTGGGTATCAAAAAATTGAGATGAATAGCCAATAATGTGAAGTTTGTCTGATGTTTAGGAGCAGTACATACAATATAAAAATATTTCATTTAAGCAAAGGATAATTATATGTGAAATAACTTTACAGCTAAAAGAATTTCTAAGCTAACCAATGATGAAGTTTCATAAACCATGAGCTACCTTATTTTATGACATTCACATTGCTTAGTTTATGAATATGCTATGCTACTAAAGCTTACAAAAGTATTTTTACTAACTGTCGAATTTAACTGACTTGAGCAAAGTAAAGATATTTAAAACCTTTCGGGGGAGAAAAGAATAGTGATGCACTATTTCAAGTAATCCTTAACTGATGCAGTCAGAGTTATTTAATTCACAAATGCCTGCAGAACCCAGCAACCCAGTAATCTGTCCTCTGAGCCAGTGGGTGTTCTTACCCTATTGCAAAATCCTACTTAGCGCATGTTTTGAAGCATTTGTTATAATACAAAAGGCTTAGAAGAGATACCAAGCCTGCATTTTACTAACAATTTTTTTTTGCAGAACATGTTTTTGAAATAGGTTATTATTCACTTAGTTTAAAATTCACCCATTTTGAGTGTAGGAATCATTATTTTTTAGTAAATATACAGAGTAACTGTAGAGTTCAGAGTCCAGTTTTAGAAATTTTTTATCACACCAAAAAGATTCCTTGTGTCCAAGCCCCAGACAACCATTAGTCTGCTCTCTGTTTCTGTAGATTGGCTCGATCTGCATGTGTCATGGAAACAGTCATACAGTATGTGATCTGTTGCTTCTTGCTTCTTTCATTTAACATACATGCTTTCGAGGTTCATTCATGTAGCATGTAGCATTTTTTTTTAAATTTCTGAATAGTATTCTTTTGTCAGTACCACATTTTACTTATATATTAGCTATTGATGGACATGGGTTTATTTCCATGTGTGGCTGTTATGAATTATGCTGCTGTGAACATTCCTTTAAAAGTCTTCATGGGGACCTACTTGTTTATTTCTTGTGGGTAGGTGCATAGAAGCGGAATCCCTCAATTCTAGGAGTTACCATCCTTAAAGAATGATGTTGGTTGTGGGTTTTCATAGATTCCTCTTATGAGGTTGAAGTATGTCTGTATTCCTCGTTTAATGAGAGTTTTTATTGAGAATGAACTTTGGATTTTGATCACACAAATAATTTTTATGCATCTAATGAGATGATTATGTTATTTCTATCATTGACTTTATTTATATGAAGTGTTACTTTGTTAGATGGATGTTAAACCAACCTTGCATTCCTGGAATAGATTCTTGCATTCATGAGATAATTTGACGTCAGCTCATATTTTGTTAATGATTTTATAATCTAATTACAAGGGATACTGGTAGACATTTTCTTTCCTGATTTCTTTCGCTGGCTTTGATATCAGGGTATTTACTGGCATTATTGAAATGGATGCAAACTATAAAAGATGGGAGGAAAATGTTTGCCACCTTTTCAGGTGATGGTGGACTGTCCCGTCCCCCCTCATTCACTTCTGAGTCACCATATGGAGTTGCCAGTAGAAAAAGTATATTTAATGTTCTTAGGAAACAGAAGTAGAACAGACTCATGCAAGATTTCCACCACAAATCACTGAAATGAAGAAGTATGAGGGCTGTTCTCTGTTTTCTGGAAAATATTCATGTATAAAAGACTATCTCCCATTAGACACTAATTGATCTGAAAGTCTGTAATGCTTTAGAGTTGCTGGAATCCAGTGAACTTTCCTAATTTGGATTATTTTCAAGGCAGCCTAAGCAGAGAGTAATGTATTATCCCCTTTATTCTTTCTTCCCCTTCTCTCAGCATTTTTCTAAGTAGTATTCATTTTCTTTCCATTTTCTTGACAGAGGAAGAGGGAAGAGACTTGAGCTGTATTGTAGCTTCTCTTGTTCAAGTGATGCTGGATCCCCATTTTAGGACAATCGCAGGATTCCAGAGTCTGATCCAGAAGGAGTGGGTCATGGCCGGATATCAGTTCCTAGACAGATGCAACCACTTAAAGAGATCCGAGAAAGAGGTAACAGAATCATAATGCTCCCTGGGAGGGAATCTTTAAGTGTATACAAGATAAAATTCACGTCATCCTGTGAAGGGGTGTTCTGTCTGTAAAGAGATGAGGAGCCTTTTTAAATGTTGCATTTGGTACCTCTTAGCTTCTTTAGTCTAAGACTAGTGATGGATTAGCATCCAAATTGATGCACTTATAAAGATGACTATAACTATAGAAGTGAAATTCCAAAAAAAATTGACTGCTGCATTTCTCCAAGTTGAAAGCTGCTTGAAAAATGCTGTATTATTTCTTCTGTAAAGCAGATAATGAACACGTTAGGTATTTTGAAAAATCAGTTTTGGAATATCACGTTTTCTTAAAATGGGGCCCATGTGTGGAGAATGGAAAGTTGGAGAGGGTCATCTTTTTGAGGGCTGTGGGCATTGTGAATGGCCCCGCACGCCTCTCACGGATGTGCTTGTCGTGGGGAGCGCGGCCTGACTCGCGGGCTCTCTGTTTCACCACCACCTTCTGAGGAAATCCCAACACTGACTGCTTCACTTTTAAGTTGCCGGGACTCCGGGATACAATGGCTGTCTTCAGCTGCTGGACTTGGCGACCCACCATATGACCGAGAGACTGGCGCCAACCGCGTTCTGAAACTCTGCCAAGTTTTCTGGGTGCTGAGCCTGCACAGTCCACCAGAAGCGAATACAGAAGTCGCTTTTTGCTTTGGGATTATTTTTTTCTTTTTTTCAGTGTTCTAAAGAATTATTTCCAGGGCAAGCTTTATCACATCTCTTAATGTCCCCCATTTATACAGCAGCAACCTGTCCATTGGCTTTGCCATTTCAGCTCAATAGGCTTCTTCGGCAAGGAAGGGCTGTGATGTTTATGGAAGTTGAACCTACTTCTGAGCTTTGGCAGAAGCCGTGTTTAACCTGCCTGCATAGCCTTGGCACAGCTTGGGAGCTTAGTGTTTTAGGCTGAGGGGTTTTCTTAGTAATCTCTTCCTTAATGTGAGCCATAAATTTGGAAATAAATGGGAACAGTTGAAGGCTAACATTGAACGATCCCATTTTCTGTCTATGTCTGCCAGTCTCCCTTATTTTTGCTGTTTTTGGATGCCACGTGGCAGCTGCTCGAACAGTACCCGGCGGCCTTTGAGTTCTCAGAGACGTACTTAGCAGTGCTCTACGACAGCACCCGCATCTCCCTCTTCGGCACCTTCCTCTTCAACTCTCCTCACCAGCGTGTGAAACAAAGCACGGTAAGCGATGTGTGGCGAGAACAACTGCTCGGTTTGTCTTACAGCTTTATGGAGGTAGAATTAAAGTACAGTTAGCTGCATGCTGAAAATACATCAATTAAAACTGTCTCAGCTACCATTTTAAGCTGCAGTTTCTGAATGAATTATTTAAAGACTTAAAAAATCTAGGAACCTGTTTCATTTTTATGAATGAGCACGTTAGGTGTTTTTCTCTGATGTACATTGTACATAATAAACCAGTTTTTAGGGGCGCCTGGCTGGCTTAGTCGTAGAACATGTGACTCTTAATCTCAGGGTCATGAGTTCAAGACCTTGTTAAGCATGGGGCTTACATAAAAGAGAAAGAAAAAAGAAAATGTGATAAATAACAATTAAAAAAAAACAGTTTTTAAAGATATAAATTATATAATTTTATATATATATTTATATATATATAAGTTATTTTAAGCACTGTAAATGTTGTACTTTTATATTTATATTTTCACATTTGGGCTGTCCAGATCGATAATTAAAAAGGTTCTGCTAGAGGACTTTTATTTCCTGGAATAAAAGTTGTACAAAGCAAGATTATTTTCTTTAAGAGATGTGTGGGAAGGACTGTCAGAGATGAAGGGTACCCATGTGCTAGACTGAGATTCTCAGTGGTTGCTGGCTTACCAGGTAATCTCAGAATCCATGTCACCTGCCACACAGCAGTCCTATTGGGGTAGGATTATCAGTTTCTATTCACATTTCATTGACCTAGAGGAAGAATCGTGACTAAGGAGGGTCTAAAGCCACGCTTGAGAATAACTTCTGATTGCCATTGATAGAACCTTCTGGAACCACAGGTTCTGGCTCGCCCACATTTCAACCAGCAGTGGGATAGCTGGTATATTCTGTGATAACCATTGAGAGAAACAAAAAGGGCAGCTCTCGTGGGCCTCTCAGAAGACTTTCTAAGAAGGAGGTTGCCGTCTTGGTGAGGGGTAGGGTCCTCAGCCTTGGCAATAAGGCCCTTGGCCAGGCGACATAGCCTGGATTAACATGAGTCCCACCCAAGGTCTGGGGGACCAGTGAGCCCAGGTTCCTCATCTTTAAAAATGGACCCACAAGACTAACAAGTATTAGCTTTGGCCTCGTTCTGTGAATGGAAAACATTTTGTAAACTGTGAAGCATTATGCTGCACTGTTTTCTAAAGAAATGAATTGTTCTAGATGTGGATATGAAAGACAAAGTGCACTGGACATTTGAAGAGATGATTTTTTTTTTTAAGATTTTATTTATTTATTTGACAGAGAGAGATCACAAGTAAACAGAGAGGCAGGCAGAGAGAGGAGGAAGCAGGCTCCCTGCTGAGCAGAGAGCCCGATGCGGGACTCGATCCCAGGACCCTGAGATCATGACCTGAGCCGAAGGCAATAGCTTAACCCACTGAGCCACCCAGGCGTCCTGAAGAGATGATCTTATTCAGGCTGTTGTAGTACGAATAGGAAGAACTTTATTAATGAGGAATACCCCAAAGTAAAGGAGGATGCCTGGAGGCTTATTACGAGAGACAGGAGACGTGAGGGAGCAGGTCTGGGCTCAGAGTAGGTGAGCCATGTCTCAGTGGTGCTGCTTTGCAGGGGCTCAGGGTTGGAGAAACTTAGCACTGTCATAGGGTATTTATTTTAGGTTGGAGAGTTGGAAGAAGATTTTCATAAAGTATATTCTCTGCTTCCCTAGAAGAATGTCACCTATCCCAGTCCCATGCTGAGACCAGCAGTGGGCTTGGGCTCTTGAAGTGTGGTGAACTCTGTCCCTAAACTAATGGACTCTGAGTTGCTCCTTTTTGTTTCTCGTCCATTGGCCGTCATCCTTGCTGAGCTGTGGTGGTGCTGTGCATGGCACTGCTTGCCTGCCCTGGTGCTTCTCCCCTCCTCTCCCTTCACTGTCCCGTGAGCACATCCGTAGACACACACACACACTACACACACGTGAGCCTTCAAAATGTACATGAGGCTAGGAAATGAGACAGCCTTGTTAGACGATAAAACCTTGGATGTAAAATGCCAGTACGTCAGCCTGGTGGTCCCCGTGACCACTGTGCCTTGGGTATGTGTGGGGGGGCGCTCTGTGGAGCCCAGGTTGGCTTCCGAGAGACAGTCACTCCTCCCCCTGCTTCTTGGCTGGATTCTGGATGTGCCGACATAGGTTTACAAATAGATTTCTGTGGAGGAATAAAAGTTAAATATTTTTTTTTTAAGTGTATCATCTATTTTTCCTGGTCTGTCCTCCAGTGCTATATTTTTTTTAACTTGACTTTTTTCAAAAGCTTTTCCTGGCAAGCACTAACATCAGATCCCTCCTGCCCTCGGTGCTTTATTATTCATGATTTGATCTTACAGCCAGACTCCAGGCCGGCAGTGCCGCCTCTGCCTTCCCTGGGAAACTGACTGTTGATTTGAGGTCCTGATTTTTAGCATGACTGCTGTTCTCAGTCCCTTCTACAAAGACTTTTCCTTCTTTTCTCCATTCTGAGGCTGCCTTAGATGCTCATGGTCAGGTACTATTTGTGGAAAACCTAATCTTCCTTGGAGATATTTTTAGTTTACAAATTTAAAAAAAAATGACTGATTTCTATATATTTTCCTAACAATAGTATTTTTTTAAATGGTGTTTAATGGGTTCAGTTTTACTCATTTGAAATAGACAATGTTGTAAACTGCCCTGTGCTGTTAGATAGCTTACCTGTTTCTGGCTGGCCCCTAGTCGACGTGGCGTGGGTCACACCTGTGGCGCGGAGCTGGCCTCCTCACTGCTTTTCTTTTCTTTTTTTTTTTTTTAAAGATTTTATTTATTTATTTGACAGAGAGAGATCACAAGTAGGCAGAGAGAGGAGGAAACAGGCTCCCTGCTGAGCAGAGAGCCCGATACGGGACTCGATCCCAGGACCCTGAGATCATGACCTGAGCCGAAGGCAGCGGCTTAACCCACTGAGCCACCAGGGCGCCCCAGCGCTGCTTTTCTGATGATACTTAGTCTTTGCCTTTTTTTCTAATTTCCAAAGAAACTGGTTTTTTGGAGAATACTAGAAGGTACACAGAAAATACGAATCCATCGTCTCCCACCATCGGAGAATCGATATCTTGAGATATTTCCTCCAGAGAGCTAATAATCTGCATAAACCTGCTTTTGTCACTCAGCTGAGATGAGGGTCATGCTTTGAGATGCTCCTTACCTCCATGCAGACGCAGTGGACTGTCAGCCCGCACCCTAGTGCCGCTGGCTCCCCAGGCTGCGTGAGCCCGGGGAGCAGGTGGTCCGGCCTCCGTGCATGGTCTTCATGGTCTTGGCCAGACACCAGGACGATGCACAGTGTGGGGGGTGGCTTCCTTCCTCACTGCTCCTGAGCTATGGTTTGGATATCAGAGGTCACTGGGTAAGTGCAGGGTGTCTCTTCACCTAGAAGAATGGGGTAAAATAGACGCCAGTGATTTCCATCCGAAGGTTGTCTTGCACATCCATTTTGAGTACATCGTGTGCTCAAAAAGTAAAATGCTCCAAGTACAGAAGTAACCGCGAACCGCGACATGTTTCAGACTCTGTGGTATCATCTCTGTGAAATTTCACTTCTAATCACATGCTCACTGCTCGGAGGCCTTGCTTCCTTGGGGCCTTCCAGGAGAAAAGGCCCTCTGCTCGCAAACACAGCATGTGAGGTGTCCCTCTGAGGCATGGTGCCAAGAATGTCTCTTCTCTCAAAGCAAAACATGCTGCCCTCGGGGAATAGAGTTGCTATAGTCCAGAAAATTCAGCTTAAATAGTGAGTGGCTCATCACAAAAAAGGCATGTATTTAAGAAAATCTTTCATTTAACAACTTTTCAAGATGTTCAAATATTTTATTTTGCAGGAATTTGCTATCAGCAGAAATATCCAGTTGGGTGACGAAAAGGGTTTGAAATTCCCCTCCGTTTGGGACTGGTCTCTTCAGTTTACAGCAAAGGATCGCACCCTTTTCCATAACCCCTTGTACATCGGGAAGAGCACGCCTTGTGTGCAGAACGGTTCTGTGAAATCTTTCAAACGGACAAAGGTAAATTACAGAAAGGCACTGACAATAAAAACCTGGTGTCTGCTCACACCTCACACAAGGTATATTTTCAGAACACTGAGTATTAAGAGCCAAGTCACTTCCCTTAACGACAGAGCCAGAACAGATTCTGAGGGATCATTTGCTTTGTACCTGAAATAACCCTGCTCCGACTTTTCTTCTTGGCGACTGAAGCCCACAGAGTTTGCTCAGCCTCTGGGATTTAGCAGATAGGAGCTCTGAGCCTGGGGGGCCCCATTCCTGAAACCCATCTGCTTGCCTGTTCTTTCTAGAATGAGCCAGGTGTGCACTTTTTCCTAACCAAGAAGTCTTAGAAATTTGCATTTAAGCAAATTACTGAACAGGATGTATCCCCTCCTCACCCCCATGCAGGCAAGTGCTGAGAGCCAGAGTCCGTTCCTAAAAACGTGGAACTCCAGTGGAGGAGGATCGGGATGAGTATTACAGGGAAGGAACCAAATGTTCTTTATGGCCGCAGTTCCACCATTTCTCATAGTACTAGGCTTCTGTTTGCCACTGCCCCTTTACTGTCTTTCCAAAAAGGGGAGCCCAGGAGAAATAATGCAAAATCCTGTCTTCTGCACAGAAAAGCTACAGCTCCACACTGAGAGGAATGCCAGCTTCCTTAAAGAACGGAATCATCGGTGACCAAGACTTAGTTCCAAGGAGAAATTCATTAATATTAAAAGCAAAGCCCAACCCTCCTCAGCAGCCTGATGGCCAGCGCAGCGGGATGGAGCGGTATTTCAGGGAGTGGTTTTCCAAACCAGCCGACCTGCACGGCGTCCTCCTGCCGCATCTCTCTGGGACACACGTGAAGCTCTGGAAACTCTGCTACTTCCGCTGGGTGCCGGAGGCCCAGATCAACCTCGGGGGCTTCATCACTGCCTTTCATAAGCTCTCCCTGCTGGCCGACGAGGTGGATGTGCTCAGCAGGACGCTCCGGCAGCAGCGGGCTGGGCCTCTGGAAGCCTGCTATTCGGAGCTGGACAAGAGCAGGCTGTACTTCCGGGCCAGCGGCCCGCACGATGCCTCCGCGACGCCCGACTTCCTTTCCTCCTCCTTCCCCTTCTCCCCCGTAGGCAACCTCTGCAGACGAAGCATTTCAGGAACACCATTAAGCAAATTTCTAAGTGGGGCCAAAATATGGTTATCTACTGAGACACTAGCAAATGAAGACTGAAATGTACTGTTTTCTGAACATTTTGAGGGCAGCCATAAACTTTTCCTCTGACTTAAAATTGCTAACCTAGGCATTTGAGGCTCCAAAAATTTTCTATGTCAGAATAACAGTTGAAATTTGCACTAATATTTAAAAATATGTTGAATTGTGCGTCTTTCATAATTTTTTTTTAAATATAGGCAGAACTTTTCTTTCTTATGGCCTTTTTTTTGTCATTTCAGGCCTACCTTAGTTTTAGGTGATCTGTAGGCAGACATTCCCCCACTCTTAATACTGTGAGCAAACGAATCAGGTTTTGTCTGTGGCATTTATTTTGTCTGCATCCATTTTCTCCTGCCACCTTCTAAAGGTTACCTGGTCTTCAGGTGAACACCCCAAAGAAGCAGACACCAGGAAAGCTAAGAAATTAATTTTAAGTAGATTTTCAAGATGCATCTGGTAAGCGCCCCTCACAGGTGTTAGGTGGTATTTGTATATGTTTCTGGTCACTTGGTTCTTGCTAATTGAACTCACCTGAGGGTTCAGTATTTCCAGGGCCATAATTTATTGGAGGTTACCTTGTTTGGTACCGTAGATCACTGTGTTTTAAAATCATGAGTTTGCTTTTACCCTCATAGGACTAATATGCACTGTTGACTTTAAAAGATTTGCTGTAGATAATACAAACTTAGAAGTGCCTTTGACATTAATATTAATTAAGGTATGCATTAACACAAAGTAAAACACAATTTCAGTTTTTAAAATTAGGGTGTTAAAAGCCTACATATTAGAAACAGGTTTCTCACCACTGAGCTTCATACCAATAGCCAGGAGTGCCCAGAACTGCATTTCCTTCCCTCTGAAAGTCAGTGAGGACACCGCAGTCCTGTGGGGAGGACCAGGTTGGTGACAGCAGGAGGGCTGAGTGCTGTCTGTGCAGAAATCCACCCTCGAAAATAGAGGTCTTGCTCAGGCATTCGGGACATTGCCTGTCAGGATTTCCGGTGCAGTTAACTGTTGCTGACGCTTTCCCTTGGAAATTGCTAATGAGGTGGTGAGTCTGCTCACCTGTACAGAAGGCCCTTCTCCCACGGACAGATTTCTTAGTGGTTAGGTATAGCCAATAGGACAAATAAAAGGGCACTCCTCTCAAAATACTGCCACCTTAATGTGGAGAGAAGCCCCCCTGCTCCTGGCCTCTGCCAGCAGTATTGTGATGGAGAAGCAAACAAAAGTGTGTGTTGGTCAGATTGCGGGATAGGAACCCAGGACACACAGTGGAGGCCCCGAGCAAGGCTCGAAATGACAATGGTGGTCAGCACCACACCCTGGTCCCTGTTTATAGGATGGATGTTTTCTAATTGGGCGGTTACTTAAGAGTTTCTTAAACTGCCACCTTAAGCTTTAAAGAAGTTTTATAGTGAAGTGGTTAATATTTTCTAAAACAAGTTTTTTTTGAAGCCGTATTTTACTGTTAGTGTGTAATGAGTAGCTGTTTCTATTTGAATTATTCTCCTTTTTACAAATGATGTCTCTGGACTTCAAGGACAGAAGTTTTTAGAAAATGCCTTAAGAAATTCATCTTGTGGCTAAACCCAATGTTTTTGCCAGCTTGTTGCCTAGAAGATAAGGGCTTTTTTTCAGTTTATATAAAGAAAATAGCACTGTTGCCATTAAACATTTTATAGTCCTTGATTGGAAACCAGTCCCAATCCCCTTAAAATCTTACAGCGTATCCTGCCTTAGAAAGTATAATAATTATCCCTTTTTGGTTAAGCTGCCTTTTTATTATTACAGATTATCCTAAATTGGGGGGTGTTGGAGAGGGGTTGTTAAAGTATTTCTTTATACTTCTCTTTCCTCACACATTTATTTCAATCCCTTTAGCAGTTTTTTTGTTGTTAATTTACAAGCTTAAAAAAATTAGGTACTATTAATACTATTTTAAAATAGAAAATGTGCATATTTTTGTATGATAATCAGGTGTACTAAAAATGGTTTTTCGTTTTATTTTTGCTGGACAGTTGTTATATCATGATTATTGTGCCACAATTTACCGTGCATAATATGAAGAACAACTATACCGGCTTTAAGTCCTGGCTGTTGTAGAGCTGCCTGGCACCTGTGCTGGCAGAAAGGCAGTGGAGGTGACGGAAGTCTTGTGTATGGTTATGGACGCCGCGCTGAAGAGCGCCTCACGCTCCGGCCCCTCTGCCCTGCAAGCCAAGTATGTGCCAACCGGACGCCACGCGGCCCTCACAGCTTGGGACTTTGTAGTACTGAACTGAAAGGTGTACAATGTCTTACTGTTATTTTATGATGGAAACCAGTTTTAAAACCAAAAATGTCTTAACTTTATTTAAGAAAAGTATATTAATTTGTGCTAACTGAGGGTTAAAATTAATCTGCATACCTTCAAGAAAACCTGCCTGCCGTAGCAGTAACCTCAAGTAGTTAGAACTTGATTTTGAGAGAAAACTAAAACCTTTGTGCCTAAAATTCTGACTTGAGTTAAAGTAGGATGAGCAGGAAGTGAGAGATCTTGTTCAACAGTGATGAATGTGAAGGAAATTTTGACTGCTAAATAAAATTTCCACAGAAATTGGTTGCTGTAGTTATCAATACGAAATCATCTATTAGAATGCAGTGATTCAAGAAGCGAAGGCATTTTCTTCCAACAATACTTGTGTGGGTCTCATCCACTCCATTGTTTTGCCTGCTTTAATCAGAACTGGCTATAGTTAAGGCCATGTGGGTATTAATGGACAATGCCCTAACCTGTCCTTCCATTAACTGAATTACCAAGCTGGGGAGTAACATTTCCCTAAAAAGGCCTTTGAACTAGTCTGGGGGGAAACTGGACTCCTGGTCCTATCGTCCTGGTTAGTTGCCGTCCTACCATAGACCTTCCTTGGCTTAGAGCTCTTGGGAAGAGCCCAATTGCAATTACACTGTCTATATAGAAAATTGCCCCTCTAGTCATTAAATTGTCCCTCTAGTCATTAGGTTAGGGATGAAAAGGGACAGTTGCCTTTGATAAAGACTGTTCATTCCTTTGATAATCTAGGCCTAATTAGTAAGAGCAAGTTAAAAGTTATAGAACTTAATGAGAATTTATTTTTAATTCCCAGAGAAAGAATTTGTGCCCTTCTTTAGATAATCCTAAAGCAGGAATGTTCAACAGCTGAGTGTATCAGGGCAGGAGAGAAAACCTTAAATTCAGGTCTCTCCAATGTACTTACTAGAAACATCAAGAATGTTACTTTTATGAAAGACCAAAAGCTGTGAAACATCCCATTTGTTTGTTTGTTTTTTCCCAGCTGTTTTGAGTCTAGTTTAATAACGTAGATGCATCCATTTCCTAAAATGGCCACCAAGGTACTGACCTTCTAGAAAATTCATTACCTGCTCTGTGTGATCAATGAGTACATTTGAGCCAAGACCAAGTTTTATGACACACAGACACTGTACAGTGGTGGGTCTTAAACTCTCAGGTTTATTACTGACATAACAAAATCAAAGTTAAACAAAATGTAATGATGCTTTATACTTTTGAAAATCAATCCATTTGTCACCAGACACCCCCAGCTCCACAGCTTAGTTAAGTGAGGCTTTTGCTCTTAGCTCCAATGGCAACCACGTGGCAGACTTCTACCTCAGCCCCCAGCTTCTGCAGTTCATCCAACCAGAGCATTTGCTTATGTGAAAGACGATCGTTGGGGCCTTTAACTTCCACCAGCTGGAATGTAAGTTTAAAAAAAAGTTATTAGTATCTTACTGCAACAATAGCCACATATGCTATAGTAGTTTTCACCTATACTGCTCTACTTACATATATAAAATAAAGATACATGTATGGAACTCAGAATTATTCTGTAGAAAGTAGGCAGTTCTTCACAAAGAACTAGCAATTTGATTCTGATTATACAGTTGAGAAGCAGTTTTAAAGCTTGCACTAGATTGTTGCTCCCATGCTTAAAACCCTTTGATTACTTTCTCTTTATTTGCAGTTAAATCCAAACTTTTGCCAGGACCTCTAAAACTATGATCTGGACTGTGCCAACCACTCCAAAGTTCCTGAGAAAGACCAGCCTCTTCCCAACTGAAGGGCCCTTACATATGCTTACTGTTCCCTCTGCCCGCGACACTTCTTCCTATTCTTCACAGGTCTGACGTCTTACTCAATGCTTAGCTTAAATTCATCTCAAGAGAGGTCCAGCACATCTCTAAGGAGGGTCCTTCCTATGCACTTCCTCCACGGCATGTATCCAAAGACAAAACTGTGCATTACATACCAGCTTCATGAAGGCGGAGACACTGTCAGTTTTATTCACTGCAGATTAATAAACTTCAAAACAGCAATAAAAACTACCCAGAAACTATAAACCCAAGGATCAATGAACCCCAAGAAAAGAAACATAACACTACACAAAGAAATAATTAAGTAGCATAATTGGTGATAAAAGGAATATTCTAAAAGCAGCTAGAATTTTTTAAAGCCTAAAGGTAAAGATTACACATATATCATTAAAAAACAATCCAAGCTAGAGAACAATGGACCATTTTCAAAATACTGAAAGAAAAAAGCTGTCAACATAAAATTTTTTTCTTCAGAGAAAATACCCTTCAAAAGCAAAGATGAAATAAAGACTTAGACATAGAAAACCTAAATAATTCATCACTAGAAGGCCTCATTTCAAGAAGCGTTAAAGTTCTTTAAGCAGAAGGAGGACGACATCGCATGGAAATGTGGATCTTTACACAGAAATAACAAGCAGAATTTTTATCTGGTGGAGGGGGTGCCTGGATGGCTCAGTCAGTTAAGCATCCAACTCTTGATTTCAGCTCAGATCACGATCTCGGGGTCTGAGGATCAAGCCCTTTGGGCCCATGCTCACCAGAGGCTTGAGGATTCTCCCTCTCTCCCCCTCTTCATCAACCCCTCCCCCGGCTCATATTCTCTCTCTCAAATAATTAAATCAATCTTTGAAAACAAATTGTATCTAGGGGAGGAAAAATAATTTGTATCTATGTGAGTAATTACAAATATTCTTAAATCAACTGTAGAAAGCAAAAAAAAAAAAAAAAAAATAAGAGAGTTTGTAACATGTAAAAATACGATGTATGAACAGAACAAAAAGACCAGGAGAGGAGATACAAAAACATACTCTGTTCTTTATACTGTACAAGGGATGGCATAACATCACCTGAAAGATGGGAAGTTTTAAGATCTACACAGTCAACACTAGAGTGTTGACACTTACAACAAAGAATTATAACTAACAAGCTAACAAAGGATTAGAACACAATCTTAAAAAAAAAAAAAGATGAAGAAAAATGTGAGAAAAGGAGAAAAGAAAGCTCAAACAGAAAACAAGTATCAAGATGGTAGCTTTTTTTTTTTTTTTTTTTTTTTTTTTTTTTAAGATTTTTTTTTTTATTTATTTGTCAGAGAGGGAGAGAGAGCGTGAACACAGGCAGACAGAATGGCAGGCAGAGGCAGAGGGAGAAGCAGACTCCCTGCCAAGCAAGGAGCCTGATGTGGGACTCGATCCCAGGACGCTGGGATCATGACCTGAGCCGAAGGCAGCTGCTTAACCAACTGAGCCACCCAGGCGTCCCTTAAAGATTTTATTTATTTATTTGACAGAGATCACAAGTAGGCAGCGAGTCAGGCAGAGAGAGGGAGAGAGGAGAAAGCGGGCTCCCCACCGAACAGAGAGCCCAATGCGGGGCTTGATCCCAGGACCCTGAGATCATGAGCTAGCTGAAGGCAGAGGCTTTAACCCACTGAGCCACCCAGGCACCCCTCAAGATGGTAGCTTTAAAGCCAATCATCAATAATCACATCAAATGTAAATGGTCCAAATACCCCATTAAAAGGCAAGAGATTGTCAAAGTAAATTAAAAAGTCATACCCCGCTATAATGCTGCCTACAAGAAGCCCGTTAAAGATGAAACCAATTAAAAGAAAGAACAGAAAAAGATACGTCCTGTTAGCACTAATCAAAAGAAAGCTGAAGCGGCTATTTACTAGTATCGGTTGATGTCTGAGTGGAGAACACTACCAGGAATAAAAGAGGGTCATTTCACGATGATGAAGAAATCAACTCATCAAGTGGATGTGACAGGCCTTCAAGTTTATACATCTAATCACAGAGCTTCAAAATATAGGAAGCAAACTGGAGAGAACTAACTGCAAGGAGAAATACACAAATCCACAGTTCCAGTCCAAGATATCCCGTGACCCCAAAAGCATGATCCGTTAAAGAACAGAGAAGTTGGACTTGGCCAAAATTTAAGATTTTTGCTCTTCAAAGTTTATACTTTGAAAAGTATGAGTATGAAAAGATAAGCCACAGCCTGGGATAAAATATATCTGATATGGGATTTGTATCTAGAATTTTATTTTAATCTTAGAACTCAGTAATAAAAACCAACCTGGGATGGGCAGCAGGGGAAGACCAAGGTGAAGCAAGGTGGCCCTCGGCCTTGAACATGTGACAAGGCATTCACTCCTGGGAGCTTAGAGAACAGCACCCCATCATCTCAGCCTCCCGGTGTTCACACCTGCAGAATTCCTTCCCTTGGAGGAGGGCACTGGAATCTGTGACTTGCTTCTAACACAAGAATACAGCAAAAGTAATGGAAGATCCCTTCTAAGATCCGGTTATAAGAGACTGACTCTCATCTTGCTCACACTCTGGCTCTTCTCGCCTGCATGCTCTGATGAATGAGCTGCTAGGTGGAGTGTTGCACAGCGGAGAGGAGAGGCCTCTACAGCCCCTGGTGTGGAGGCCCCACCAACAGCAACCGAGGAATCAGGGCCCTCAGTCCAACAGCTTTCAAGGGATTCGATCTTGCCAACAATCAACCAAGAAATGCCAAGACTGGAGCCTTTGCTTAAGTTGCTAAGGAAATTATCATGGAAATAGGACTTTCCATTCTGATGCAACTGACCTTACAGCGATGGCTCTGGGAGTCCCACACCACCAGGTCGGGGAGGCCCCCTCGGCAGTGTCGGAAGTCTGTGGCCAGGCGCCGGCACACACCACTGAGGATGGGGCCGCCCAGGCAGGAAACGAGGTCCTGAACACAAAACACAGGGCTGGTTAGCCACGCCTTACAACAGAAATCCTAGAATACTTTCACTGATCATGAAACAGAGAAAACTATAATTCCACAGAGAAGGATTCCAAGGACAACAAGGGTCATTCTGCTGCTTGGGTCAGGGCCAAGGCCACAGGGCCCCTGGCCAAAATGCCCACCACAAGCTCTGGGAAATTAGGTTTCCTTTGCCCAGTCAGACTTCTATCTAGTCGGGAAAACCCTGGGGAACAGCTGAGGAAGAGGGAATTTGGTGTAAATCCTCAGAAATAGGACAAGGATGAAGGCCAGTAGTTGCAGGGACAGGAAGAGCACCTCCCTGCTGAGGGTCATAGGTCAGGGAAAGGGAAGCTGTCAGCTAAGGGGAAGAAAGCAACACTGGGCTTACTCTGTGTCCTGATATGGTCCCACTAATAACAGGGACATCTGGACTAGGGCACTAGCATCTCCATGAATGTATATGCAGGATCATCACATAGAGAAATATGCGTGCATGAACACATGCACACATGTGTACAGATCTTGCCAGAAGCACACCCAGCACTGGGGGGTGGTACTTTCTGGCCAACTCTCCCTGCAGATTTTCACCTGAGCTTGCTGAAGAGAAGAAAAGCGATCCCAGCTGACCAGGGAAGCCACTCTGCCCTCCTGGGCCTGCCACGCAGCTGCCACCCAGGCGCGCAGGCTCTCCATGGGCGCACCGTGAATCTGCTGCAGCCTGGCCTCGATGGCCGGCCGCCGGCTGGCGCAGAAGCTGTCAGTGCACAAGTCCAGCGGGAAGGCCTGCGTCATGGGGAAAACAAGCCCTCATTGGGTGCCCGGACAGAGCCGGGGTCATCAGAAGAACACTCGATACCATAAAATCTGGGAAACTGGCCAATCGTATTAAATTGACACATTCTTCTTCTCAAAAGAGAAGTAAAAAATTAAGTAATCGCACGTAAAGCAACTTATTGCACTGGTTTGTCAGAGTTGTAATCGGTAAAAGGAGCCTTCGGTTTACATCAGCAGTGCTCTCAGCAGGCGCGTGCGACAGCACACACGGGGAGGCCTGGCCCTGACAGGAGACTGACTGGTCAAGGTCGAAGCTGAAGAAACCCACACTACACGTTCAAGTGGAATGAAGGTAAAGTAGGTTCAAGGTGAAAAGTTAACAGACTTACATTTTAAGATCTGTGAATCCGAATGTAAAACTAAAGACTATTCTTACAGAGAATCAGCACCATCTCAGAGCCTGTCACTGGCAGGCTTCTGATGGCTACAGACACGGCCCGCAGGCAGGCGGGAGGCACAGAGGGCAGGAGCCGCTGCTCGCCTAAAAAGCACACCCGGGGTCTGGCGTGACCTGCGCACCTGGTAGGCGTTTCTGAAGACGTCTGGTATCCCGTCCATGAAGATTATATCCCACAGGAGGAGGCCGAACAGCGTGCTGAAGGTGGACCCTTCCCCGTGAATCCCTAAGACAAAGCAACACACACAGCAAAGTCAGGTTTTTCTGTTTTTTAAAAACCCACCATAACCTACTGTTTACTCAATTTGAAGGAAATAATAGATTTTAGTTTCAAATGCAAAAGCTGTTTTCTTGCCATTCCTAACTCATCTGTTTACATCACTTTGCTTATATACAGAAGGCTCATTAAAAAGCAAAAATCTTAGTAATTATGGGGAAACTCAGACCCATAAAGTAACAGTTCTCCAACTTTAGTGAGAAATGTAAGGAACGTGTTTAAAGATAAATAAATGAAAGCAGATATTCCCTCCTCAGATTCCTGGGGATCGATTTGGCGGGTGTGGGTGGGCCAAGACCCCCATGCGGGGCTCCGTGCAGGGTCCTGCAGCCAAACCTGCAGAACGGCTTCCCAGAATAGACCAGAGAACGGCTTTCCCAGAGAAAGACCAGCACCCAGGAACCCGCAGGTGCTGTCTCCATCCACCTCACTGGACCTAGTGTTCCACTGCTTTGTCCTGGACAAGTGAGCCCAGTGCTTCTGAGATCCAGGGCTCTCCTAGAAACCATCCATCCCAGAGCACCAGGGCTCTCCTAGAAACTTTCCACCCTAGAGACCACCGAGTTCAGATCCCTGCCTCACACCCCACACAAACTGTAATGACTGAACCACGAGCTCAACTGACCATGTGCCCAGGCCACACAGGTGTTCACAGCAGAGTTGAGGAAACCAGAGGCTCAGTCTTAGCACAGCACACAGACCTGTCTCCCAGACAAATGATCTGCACTTCAACACACCTGACAGGGGATGGTGCCCACATGGGTGCCTGACCCCTAGGACCCTGTCCTGATGGGTGAAATGAGATGCTGACCCCTATGACCCTGTCCTGATGGGCAGGCAGAAGGGCTCTCACTCAGGCCTCTGGGCTAGAGCCAAGCTGTTTTCACCAGCAAGCTTTATACCAGGATCCCGGGCTCCTACCCAGCCAGGGGTAATGCTGGGTCTCCACTTCCAGCATGCTCTCTGCCCGGGAGTGCACACCGTCCACCCTCCAGGCAGGAACACTGGCGGTCAGAATTCCTGCACTCCTAAGTGGTCTACATCAAGCATTTGTATTGGAAGTGAAGTCACTTTTGGTGAGCTCCTTCTGAGTCCCTCCGAAATAAACTTCCCTGAAGGGGGCCTGAGATGGGCCTTACTTCCAAATCTCCTCTCAAACAGATGGACAGCAAGGGTTCCACTCATTTTCACTGCAGCATTTTTAAAAAATGAAGGAAATATTCTATACTCTGGAAATGGAATCACCTGTCCGTTTTTCAAGCTCATGGCTAGAATGAAAGCATTTCACTGTGCTCGCCTCACAGCCTGCCCACCACACGCCCTAATCCCCATGCGCTCTGCCCTCGACTGCCCAGTTTACGTGTCTCCTGTGGCTTCTCTGAGGACAGCTCTTCATTCTGTTCTTTTATTTCTAACCTTTAAGTCTGTGGTATCTCTGTCTTCACTGGGGTTTGTACTTCTTCCCTTATAGCATCTCCCTTCCCTGTGAGCAATAAAGATACCACAGAGATTAATCTCAACTGTCCTAACACTCATCGCCATTTCACAGTCCTCATTAATCTTCCGAAAGCTGATGTAACACTCAATGGAATAAGGTCCTTATTTTCACCAATTTGAAGGTATTAGGGTGTTTGTAATCCTCGTGACCCCTCGGCATGGGCAAGGGGAGTCCTGCCTGGTGGAAGAATGGGCTTGGTGGGCAGCCCCGGGAGCAGGATTGTGGGTTCGGGGTCGGCTTCCACGGCCTGAGGGTAGGGAGGCTGGAAGGAACACCGCAACCAGAGTACAGAGGGCTGACGGCACCGCTCCGCTTTGGTACAAGGGCACGTTCAATACCTTCCGTAACAGTTTTAAAAAATAAAGAATGACTAGAGTGGCCTCTCCAGCAGAGCTGCCCTGCCCTCCCCCTTGTCTCTGGGGGTGGCTGATGGGTGCTTCCTTTGCAATTCCTCTCTCACAGCATTTGCTTTTACTTTTTCTAGTCAGTACTACACTTTGCTAAGGACAGAGTGACAAGTTCATCAGAAAGCAAATTCCCAACATCTCCTCTTTGCCTGGGCCTTGGATAAAGCACTGATTGTCGGAGAGCAAAATCAAAACAATAGTAAGAAGAGGGGCTAATGCGGATAAACAAACACCAGCAATTCCAGAAGAGATAATTATTTAGAAACAAAACACTTTGCTGTTCCTGTGTTAACATAGCCTGTATGTTAAAGAACCAGAATTTTAATAAAAAATGTACAAAAAAGAAAACTAAAACAAAAAGCACTGCTCTTTCCAGCCATCTCTCTGGTTCCTCTGGTGCTATCCCATCGCAGGACTTGGTCCTTCAATCCCCTGAAAGTTGCTGGCTGACTATGAGGACTGCTCACTCTTTCCAGAACAACCTGGCCCAGCTCCACAGCTCCTACCTCCTCTAATGTGCTCTGCTACCAGGCAGCACCTCTGGAATCCTCTGCCCTTTCTTCTCCTGCTAGGTCCAACGAAAGTTCTCTGAAAGAAAAACCCAGTCCTACTTGCTTCTAACATCCACCAGAAAGTGCTGTTTCTCACAGGCCTTTAGCTGCTGGCTAAATGGAAGAAGACAGCCTTTAACAAATATCGTGAGTAAAATCCCTTTCCACGCCCTCCCAGGTCAGCAGATCTTCCACCGGGACAGGACAGAGATGGCGGCCACCCCCTGCTGACGACCCATCACCAGGGACCGGGCAGCCTGGGAGAAACATTGTGCTTTACCCTGGTCAAAGCCGCTGCGTCTGTAATAGGCCAGCGCCACTTCCTCCACAGAGCACAGGACTGCGGCAGGGGCGGTGGGCTCCCCAGCCTCCATCACAAACACAGACTTGCCCATCCCGCGCTGCGGGCACAGCCGGCCCGTGATGGTCACCTGAGATGGCAGAAGGAGAACATCCATCAGTCTCCCTCGAGCTACAGTCCCTGCAAACCCGACTTTCCTGTCTTAAGGACCCACCTCGCTCTGCTCCCCGTAAGCCACCTATTCTAGCAGAGTGCGAGACCATGTGACCCATGCTCTGGCGACTGTGAGGGTATGGACAGGCCCCGGGAAACAGGGGAGACATGGACCCCAAAGCTGCTCTCTAGGGGCCCTGACCAAGCAAGAGACACTGGCAGAAGGCTGTGAGCTCCTCACTCGGGAGTTTTATAGAAAGTCACTCCGCCCAGGGCTCAAGCAGACCCACGCCCCGACCAGCCCAGCTTCTGATGTAGGAGCCACTGGTGTGAAAACAGAGTCCTGTCCTAAACGAGTACTAGAGTTTTCTACGTCTAAAAGAAAATGCATACAAGAAATTGTTCTTAGGCTGTTTCCTTTCAGGAAAAAACCCAGCATATCCACTTAAGTCCAAAGTGCCCAAAGGATATTTACTTACATGTTTGACATCATCCACAGTTATTTCTGGCAGCTGATGGAAGAGGTGCCTGTACTTCCGACAGCTCGGAGACTCTCTCAGGCGCAAAGCTCGCTGATACAGTGAAAGACGATGTCCCGTCCTGACTTCCGGATCAGCCAGCCCTTCTGTGATGCACTTAACAGCCTAGCGAAGAACATGGTTCCACATCAATATCCTGAAAGAGCTCATGGCAGCGTCCGCTAATTTAATGTGACAGGAAACCCCACTGTTTTTTAATTATTCAATTTTGCTAATTACTAAATGGGTAAAGCAATACTCCCATAGATAAAGGGTATTTCCTTAGATCTCATTCTGTTCATTTCTTTCTTTTTTTAAAGTAATCTCCATGCCCAACGTGGGGTTTGAATTCCCAACCCTGAGATCAAGATTCGCCCGCTCTACCGACTGAACCAGCCAGATGCCCCATCATCCTGCTACTTTTAATGTTCAGGTCCACTCCAGGAACCACAGAGCTGGCCCAGCCTCCTCATTTACGGGGAGAAGAATCTTGTGTTTGGAGAAGTTAAATGCATTTCTTAAGGTTACTCAAAGTTGGACCAAAAACAAAAGTACTGAAAATACCGTAACATACGACTTCAGGCCTCAGAGGATGACTAAAATCTGAAACAAGGAAAATAGTAAGTGCTGACAAGGATGTGGGAGAAACCGGCACCCACGTGCACTGCTGGTGGAAATGAAATATGACTCAACCCTGGGGAAGTCAATGTGCGGTTCCTCAAAAAGCTAAACACAGGATTACTGCATGACCCAGCAATGCCACATCTAGGGACATCCCCGAAAGCACCAAAAGCAGCATTTTGAAAGATATTTGTAAACCCATGTTCATAAGCGGTGTTATTCCTAATAGCCAAAAGGTGGAAGTGAGCCAAGTATCCATGTGGAAACGACTGGACGGACAGAATGTGGTCAATCTGTACAAAGGAATATCATTCAGCCTTGAAGAGGAAGGAAATTCTGATACTTCCTACAACAGGGCCGAACCTGGAACACAAGCTGCCAAAGTGAAACAAGCCAGAGACAAGAAAGAGGAAATACAGGAAATACCTAGAACAGGCAGCAGACGAGCCATTACCAGGGGCTTCTGGCGGGGGGTGGGGGGTGGGGGAGGCAACAAGCAGCAATGACTAGCTGGCTGCAGAGCTTCTATGTGGAGTGATGACGAAGCCTAGAAACAGACAGCGGTGGTGCCGGCACAAACACCGTGATTATAACCAATGCCACCGGAATGTTCTGTATTAGTTCTTCTGATAAGAGAATAAAAAGTAAAAAACAAACAAATAAAAAAACATGCTGAAAATCAACAAAAGATCAGACCATCAGGAGTGGAATGGTCAAGGGAATGGGAAGGGCAAAGGAGACCCGGGCTCCGTGACCACGTCCACGGGGAGGGGCCGGCCACCCGCTGAGCGCTCTGCCCACAGATTCCTCCACCGGAGACAGATGTAAAGAAAGAAAGGCGACAGTGATGAAATGATGAAGACCATGAGTGCGGCCAGGAAGATCTCTGAGAAAAGGCCAAGAGGAATGAGGATTTTCTGTCAATCTCAAAAATATCTCCATGGCTCTTCTACCTCTGTGCTCCTGTGAGTAGAACTGTGAACAAGGGGTAAATCCAAACCCTCTGGAACCTCTATTTCAATGAAAGAAAGAAGTAGGGGCGCCTGGGAGGCTCAGTGGGTAAAAGCCTCTGCCTTCGGCTCAGGTCCTGATCTCAGGGTTCTAGGACTGAGCCTTAAATCAGGCTCTCTGCTCAGCAGGGAACCTGCTTCCTCTTCTCTCTGCCTGCTTCTCTGCCTACTTGTGATCTGTCTGTCAAATGAATAAATAAAATATTTAAAAAAAAAAAGAAGAAGAAGAAGAAGAAGGAAGCAGCATAAATACAGGGTTTCTCTGCCTTTGGCTGTGGGGCCACCAGACGCCGTTTTTTGCTATTTCAGCCTGAGTCAACACGGAGGGGTAAGGAAGCACCACACCCACCTCCAAGAAAGAAAACAGCTTTTACCAGCTTGAAAAGCTTTAGGTAACAAGGCACTTTCTCAGTTTAAGGCAGTAAAAATAGTCTGTCCTATTTCCACACCCATGGTCAACTTTTCCACCTCCACCTCACCCTGATTCACTTCATGTTGCCGCTGGAAAAAACAAAAGCTTCCAGAGCCATAGTCCTCTCCGTTCAAGGCAAACAGGAGGCTGGTGGGGAGGAACCCCAGGCAGCCACACAAAGAGCCACTGTTGCCTCTGGGCTCAGCAGAAGCTGCCTTTGCAAACCACCCTCCCCACCCTGCTCAGCTCAGGCTACACCCTGAAGTCCCAAGAGGCCAGCTCAGCATTCAGCAGACCACACCCTTCCCAGGGGAAGGGTACCTCTTCCATCAGACTTTCTACCTGGAGGCCCCAAGCAACAAATGAATAAAATCTCCATTTCCAAAACAAAAGGACCTTCCTTGAAAGCACCTGCGAGGTAGGGACCTCTAATTCTCCTGCTCCCTTAATTCCTAAACCTCAACACAGAACTGACTACCAACCCATCTCCAGAATCAGTGTAAAGTGTCCTGTCCTCATTGTAATGCTTCTGTTAGCTTTTGGGGGTTGGAAGAACTTAGACAAAAGAAGGTTAAAAAATATATATTCTCATGACATTTAGGTTTCTAAGGTGCTAACATTAGGCTATGCATTTTCACTTAGGCAGAAGCTAAAGAAGGCTGTGGTGAAGCTAGTTACTGAATACCGGTTCAAGGCGTTTCAAGTGCTGGTGTAAGTTGAGCGCCAGTCTATCCCACCACCGGCCTCTGCTGTCGGGACAATACACTCTCTGGGACAAGAGGCTTTCAAGCTCCTTGACTGCTTCCTGTTCCAACAACAATAACAGAGAAAGCCCATTAGACTCGTATACTCCAAAAAAAGGAACTACATTTAGTAACCAAGAAGGTTGGCAAAGTACACTTAGAAAGCCCATCTTCCATCCTAAAAGGAGACCAAGGACCCTGGAGTGAGAACAGGACTCTGAGACGTTCCCCCTGGAGCAGGCCCGCGCCCCTGAGGCATCGCCCGTCAACTGGTGAGAGAGTGTACAGAGCTCCGTCAACACTGCGGACTGGTAGTCTCTGCACAGCAAGTCCACAGGCGTGGGGCCGCACACAATCAAGTTCTGGGCAGCCGAGCACTGCTCCGGGGCTGCGAGCACATGTGCTTCTGGGAACACAGCAGGTCACAGGGCCAACCGATGGTGTGAGGAATGAGGCGGGCAGAAAGCAGTGACCAGTGTGTTCATCTAAACACCCCTCTCAGCAGGGAGTCTTTTGGGTCTAGATTTATACACAAACTGTTCGGTTTTATGGTTCATCGATCTCTTTCAACATCTAATGTCTTCTTGCAGAACGTGCAGCACAAACGCCCGTATACTCACAACTATGACTCTCCAAAGCCAATCCCATGGACCCTCTTGGGTTTCGTGGACCCATGTTAAGAAGCCCAAGTTCTGGACGCCTGGGTGGGTTAAGCCGCTGCCTTCGGCTCAGGTCATGATCTCAGGGTCTTGGGATCGAGCCCCACATGGGGCTCTCTGCTCAGCAGGGAGCCTGCTTCTTTCTCTCTCTGCCTGCCTCTCTGCCTACTTGTGATCTCTCTCTCTCTCTCTGTCAAATAAATAAATAAATAAAATCTTAAAAAAAAAAAAATTCTAAGAAGCCCAAGTTCCATGTATCCTCTTTGTAAAATAGCATTTTTCCACATAGAAACGTTAACATAACAAAAGCTAACTCTACCACTCTCACATTTTGTATAGGGAAGGGATGGGACCAAATCTCTGATTTGTGATTTTAAATTACTTCCAGGCAGACCCTGCCAGCTGTCAGAGAAACATGAGCAGAGGTGAGGTTTCCACCTCGGAGATTTTGGGAGCCCTCCCAAGTCACACGTGGAGCCCTGACAGAGACTCACTTAGGCTGGGGCTCCCCGCACGGCTCCGTCCAGGACCACCAGGCCCTTCTGGTGCATGCACAGCCACTCACACGCAGAAGAGATGGCTGGTTCTCTTTGGCCATCTCCCCACTAACCCTGGAGACAGCAGGCTGCCCACATCAAGCATGCTTTCGTGACATTTCGTGACATTCCTGTATGCTGAGCAAGTGGAAAATGCTGTCAGGCGGGCTCTCCTGTATAGCTTACCGCTGACCTACCAGTAAGCCAGGGGTCGGGGCTTGTGCTCTAACCTCATACATGTGAAGTCGCTGCAGTATTTCAACAGTCCGAGACAAAATCCTTGTATAAATCCACCCAACAGTAAAACAGCGCAGAAACACTGGTAAGTTCTCATGGTATCTAAAATGAAGACGGACACCAGCAGTTTAGCAATCTGATTTATTTGTGACAAAACAATTATAAAACGAGACAAAGCAGACCGAATTTTTAGCTTCTAAAAAGATACACTCCAAATATTGTCAGTTGTACGCAGTTTTCTATATCACAAACCTGCATTCTTCTAGCCAGCCACCATTTCCTAGGACACTCCTTGGGATAAAATAAGAACCACTGAAATTTTCTAAGCCAGGGGTCAGCAAACCCAGGCCAAATCCTGGGCCCACCAGCTGATTTTCTATGTCCTGCAGACTAAGCATGGTTTTCCCATTTGGCAATGGTTAAAATAAATGAAAAGGAGAATAGTCTGTGGCATGTGAAAATTATGCACAACTCAAATTTCAGTCCATAAATAGTGCTGGCATCTTGCCCCTCCGCTTCGTTCACATTCCTCCTGGGGCTGCTTCTGCTGGGGGCAGCAGAGGTCAGCAGCTGCCACAGAAGCCAGCCAGCCTTTTATGAAAGTCGTCTACCAAACTCTGGTTTACAGTCATCTAACTTCCCGGCTATGATTTTCTTTTTTTTTCTTTTTGATGAAGAAAATCACCTACTAACTTGTTTTAACCATTTGTCTTGCTGCTTGGTGTGAGAAATGTTAATAAATTGACCTAATTTGTCATAAGAAGATCTTCCAGTGTCCATGGGTATCATAGGAGTAGCGACTCTACATTGATTATCTCATTTCTAGAAAGGCCTTTCAGGGAATGGCTTAATTTTCAATCTGAATTATAGAATACTTCTAAAGGAAATATGGGCAAATGCAGTTTTGTTTTATTTTTTCCTAACTTTAAAGGCTATTTTCTTGGCGATGATTTTTAAGTCATTATCATTTCTATATGAACTTTATATCCTAAAGGTTTTTTTTAAAAGAGCTAGTGAATAACACAAATTTTTCTCACCCCTATGTAAAAATAAAGGAACAAAATTTCTTAACAAATACAGAATATGTTTAACATGAAGAAAAAAAAAATCATGCGTTGTGTACTTGAACTTTTAAAGAAAATGTTAATTTAGTTTTCTTTTTCAGATTAACACCTACTTGAATTTCCATTGGAAGAACACATCTACCATGGCTCTTACCACCTCCGTCCTGCTTCTGGGTTTCCCAAACATTTAAATTCAGCTGACCAATGTTCAGAGAAGCGAACATACCAAAAGATGGTGAGTTAAGGGAATAGGAGATGCATAAAAAGGGTGAAAGGAATTAAAAAGTACAGACTTTCAGTTACAAAATACGTGAGCCATGGGGATGTAATGTACAGACAGCATGGGGATGTAATGTACAGCATGAGGTTAATAATACTGTATTAATAACTCAGTTATTAACTCAGTTAATAATACTGTATATTCAGTTAATAATACTGTATTGCATAACTGAAATTTACTGAGTAGAAAAAAATTTTCTAAATATGGTGATGGATGTTAACTAGACTGTGATGATCATTCTGCAAGACAGAAATATCAAATCATCGTGCTGTAGACCTGAAACTGATACAATATTATGTCAATTATATCTCAATTAAAAAAAGAAAAAAAGGGGGCACCTGGGTGGCTCAGAGGGTTAAGCCTCTGCCTTCGGCTCAGGTCATGATCTCAGGGTCCTGGGATCGAGCCCCACATCGGGGGTCTCTGCTCAGCAGGGAGCCTGCTTCCCACTCTCTCTTTACCTGCCTCTCTGCCTACTTGTGATCTCTGTCTATTAAATAAATTAAAAAAAAAGAAAAAAAGAAGACAAGTGGAAAGCCCATTTGTTTACCCCCATGCCTGTTGTATAGCGATTCGAGTTATAGAAAATTCACTTCAGACCTGCAGACATTTCCTTCTTCCTCACACAACACTGACTACGCAAATCAAGTGGGGAATTCAACTGCGCAGCTGATCTGACCCCGGAACAAAAGGACTAAGGGCTTCACAAAGAGAATTACCTCAAGTGGTCAGAACAACTTGGTTAGAGAAGTAAATCTTGACAGGTACCTGGAAAAGATCTCACCTCAAGGAAGGGTGGCTTTTCAGTTTGTTCCAATCACGTTTTGCGCATTGAGAGAGCTCGTGAGCTTCTTTCCAGTTCCCATTGGCCATCGCGGTAGAAATGTCATTCAGCATGTGCGCAGCGGCTGCATATCTGGGGAAAAACCCCACAGCATCCAAGTTCAAATGTGAATGAACATTTACATAACACACACCACATCCTATCCCTGAGATCTAACCCTGAAGGGCAAAGTGTGTTTTTTGAAAGTATGAAGGGTATTTAAATCTGATTCTAGTAAAAACACGGTAGGACGGCCCTGAAGTAGCCTGAAACAATGAATACAGGCTAGCCAGCTAGAAAGATAAAAACATTCACACGTTGTTACATAACACATTCCATTATAGAAATGTAGTATTGATCAGCTCATCAGTTCGGATTCTTGGTACTCATTCATTCATTCAAAAATCTGGCAGCAACCCCAGAAACACATAACCGACTTCCAAATCACATTAGGGCATAGATCTGGTAACAGTCATTCGGTCAGAGGTAGCCCGGCAAAGGCTGCCCAAAGAGACACTCTTTGGGAGACAGCAATGCTGAAAGATTATGAAACCACTTAGCTAAACAGAGACAACTTCTTGCCTCTTTAGGTACCAAAAACAAAGACATTTGCCCAAGTGATACTTTGAGTGCAAGGTCATTGTATTTTGGACTCACACCTAAAAGAAAAGCACAAAATATTACTATGGGCAAACGTGTTCAAATAAGAAGAAAAGAAATTGCCTCTCAATGTAGAAATTTCCTCAAGAACTCTTAGATCTAATTCTCTCATAAAATGCTACTGGATAATTCTAAGGTTGATAAGAAAAGGGAATGCAACAGGGAGAATTGTCCAGAAGCTGGCCCGGCCCCGCAGGACCTCCTCCATGGTCAGGAGCGTCAGGAGCAGCCCCCACACTCCCAGCCCTATGGATCGAACAAGCCCCACTTTCGAGGGGCCACTGAGACCAACACCATCGTGCCTCATCTCCAGGCTTCACTGTAATCCAAGACCACACCTCAGGCCAGCCCTGCTCCCCCGGGGAGCCTGCCCACCTGCCCACCCTGTAGGACTGCTGGGTCTTACCTTTGCCTTCCCAACCACACTCCCCATGCAAGCTTCCCCATCAGACTCTCCTGCAGGGACCGAGGCCTCGAGGGGAACCTCTCAGATTCCCATCACAGCCGCCCCACCCCTGCCTCCACTCTCCCCTCCCCCATGCCCCGAACCCCAGCCCTCCCGTCTCCCCAAGGCCTGCCCTTCCTGTCTGTCCCCTCCTCCTTTCAGTCAGCCTTTCTTTTCCACCGGTGGGCAGGGCCCGAGTACACAAACACCCTCCCACGGTGCCCTCAGTAGAAACAATACTGCTTGCCCTCACACTCCACTGCAGCAGCAGCTGCTTCAAAGCCAACCTCTGACTCCCCTTCTTCCCAGAATGGCTCCAGTCCTCACCGTCATCCTCCGCAAATTTCTCTGAAGCGGCTCTTAACACAGGCCACCAGCTGCGCACACCTCGCTAAATCCAACGGCTCTACTTCCAGGCCCACAACTACTCAGCCTCCAAGTGACTGCAGACACACGGCCTCCCCCGCCCCGAGCCACTCTTTTCTCGACTTCCACGTCACACGTGCTCCTGATCCCCCCGACCCTGACTTTCCTCGCTGCTCCTCTCTCCCTGACCTCTGAACGCTGGCTGCCACAGCTCGGTCCTCTGCGTCCCCGCTTGGGGGTCTCTCCAGTTCCAGGGCCTCCAACACCATCCATATGCTGGTGACTCCAAATGCTCTCTCCAGGCTGGAGCTCCTCCCTGAGCACCTGCCAGCACGTCCGGTGCCTCACCTGAAGGGCCAGTGGGCGTCCCAAACAGCGATCCCCACCCAGCACTGCCATCCCTCCCGCCATCCCTCCCTGATCCCCAGGTTCATGGATGGTACCCCCAGCCCAGTCGGAACACCAGAGCCTTCCATGACTCATGCTTGTCCTTCTCCCACAGTATCTGGTCATAACCATAATCCAAATCAAAATCAAGGCTTGTCTCCTCCTTCCATTCACCTCATTGCCACTGCCACGGCCCAGTCAAGACCAGCAAGGTTAAGGCGGCCTTCTCATGGCTTCCCTTGCTTCCTTTCACCTCCTATTCCACAGGATGCTTTTGGAAAATGTGAAACAGATCACTGGCCTGCCTAAACCTCTTCCACGGATGCCCACTGCTCAGAGAACACCACTGAGTCTGCTCCTGGGGCTTCTGAGGCTAAGCATCACAGGCCCCACCTTCCTGTCAGACTATTGCCCTGGGGCTGTGGTCACAGAGGTCTTCTCCACCTCAGAGTTTCTCCACCTCAGAGTTTCTCCACCTCAGCAAGCTTGCTCCTACCTCAGGAGCCTCCTGAGGCTCCTGCCTCATGCATGCTCCCAGTGTGACCTAAATGCACACGCCCTCCCCTCAATCCTGAGGCTCAAGCGGAACGTGACCTCTCCAGGGACACTCTCTCTACAACGTGGAACCTGCCCAGTCTGCCCCTCAATCATCACAGCACTTTTCACATGCTACGATTCTTCTCTTTTCTGTCTCCCCCAAGAAAACAGAACCCCATGGTGGCAAAGACTCTGTGTTCTTGATGGAACCCCACCACCTAGGCCCATAATAGGTACTCAACACTCAGGTCAAGTATATTGATGAATGAAGAAAAAGGAAAGACAGGATAAATTATTTCATGTACCCTTATGACCAATAAGAGTTCTCAGACCAGGTGTCATGTGACCAGGTATTATACAATTACCATTCCTGAAGTCAGTTAAACCCAATTTCATTTATATGTTAAGGCCCTTTGTCCAACAAAAGAAGTTTCAGTTATTATTTATAGGATACCTACTTTCTCAAAGGAATCTGACAGGGTTTCTTTTTTCTCCTAGCTCTCCCCCTTTTAAACCTGTCAACACAGTTTTCTCAATCACAGAACTGAAAAGTAATCTCTCTTAGATATGACAGTAATAAGGACAAGTATAATGCTAACTAAGATATACTAAGCTATCCCCAAGGGCCAGGCTCTAAGCACTTTACATGTATTAACAGAGATCTGGAGGAATATACTATTATTCTCCCTATTCACAGATAAGGAAACTGAGGCACAGGGTGGTTTCACAGTTCATTTGTACAGAGATTGGAACTTGCCTTCAGTGTACACAGTCTCTCAAAAGAGAACAGCATAAACTCACTAAAAATGAAAAGGTAAAAAAATACGAGACAACTCAAAATAGAGTAAGGACATATTCTTATTAGAAGAATTTATTCCAATCAAACACAAATAAGACAGTGAGCTTCCTGAGAGCTAAGAAAACTGGGCTAGAGTCAGTTTATATCAATGCTGCTTTGATTCAATAATTTCAATGTTATTATTTTTTTTTAAGATTTTATTTATTTATTTGACAGAGATCACAAGTAGGCAGAGAGAGAGAGAGAGAGAGAGAGGGAAGCAGGCTCCCTGCTGAGCAGAGAGCCCGATGCGGAACTCGATCCCAGGACCCTGAGATCATGACCTGAGCCGAAGGCAGTGGCTTAACCCACTGAGCCACCCAGGCGCCCTCAATGTTATTTTTAAAGAACACATTAGACAAATATAAACAACTCTCCTAAAATCACATATCAGAATCAATTTCAGTTGCTTCTGAGTCATAAACTTTAAGTCAAGAATCAAAAGTGCCATTTTAGGAATCTGAATTTATCTTTCTTATCAATGACGAGTTTTTAAAGGAAATCCAAGTATTTTTTTTTCCTCTAAGACCTATACCATTCTTTACCTAAACCTACTTTTGACAGTCAGAATAAACATTCACTGAGTGCACGTACCAAAACAGATTGGTGACAATCTCTAACCTAGCATGTGCATGATTCGAGTATATGCACACAAATTAGTATTAGCTTTAGCTGAAGCACTATTGCTAGGAAAACACTCACCTTCAGCTTTGTTCATGCCAACAACATATTCACAAGGCAGGTTTTGTTCGAATGTCTGTATTTACAATACACTTCCTGCCAAAGCTACTTGGGAAAATGAGTCAGGGAAAATTTTTGTAGTTCTAACTCAAAACTCATTGGTTTTGGCAACCTTAATCTAAGCACATTTCTACATTCTCCTTAGAGTCTCGGAAACGTATACAAGTCAGGCAGAAAGACAACAAAAACACAAAAAACTTAAAAAACTGCTTTGGCTGTGGACTTAGGTTTCTACTATAAAAGGCAAACAATAATAATGAAACCTTTTACATACATGTAAAGTGACACAGTTATTACTATGAGCTAATATGATCTTACCTGATAAGATCATCTCTGTCTAGGAAGATTTGGGTTTTCCGATTGATGGTGTACCTGGGAAACTCCATTCGGCCAAGATTGACCAAGAGCACAGTAGAAAGCTGTCCCTGACCTCCACAGGCAGCATCCTCATCTTCCAGTGAGTCCGTCAATGAAAATAGCAGCAAGACCCGGGAGAAAACAGCACGAGGACCTCTACAGACTCGCAGTGACTGTCCCGCCAAGCCTTTAGCTCTGAAAAATTTAAAATACAGAAATAACCTTCTGGTTTCTTAAAAAGCATTTGGATGTTAGAGTTTACAAATTACTTTCAGAAAAAATAAAGATAAGTGGCCTTCATTATTCTAAGCCTAAAGTTAATCTACCACTTCCAGCTGTGCAACCCTGGAGTCTAACTTAGCCTCTTTGGGGCTCAGAGTCCACCTAGGAATATGGTGAAGAGTATGTGAAATTCCATCTCCAAATGGTTGCACACATGGTTTGGCGCAACAAAATAGCAACATAGGGTTTACATGGGTCGTGAATGTGTAAAATACCAGGAAAAGTCATAAAAGTAGTATCTATTCGACATTAGCCATTCTCACCTCTTGACAAGTGACATTCAGATTAAATAATAGTTACTTATTTAAAATATCATTATTTGGGTGCCTGGCTGGCTCAGTTGGAAAAGCATGTAACTCTTGATCTTGGGGTTGTGAGTTTGAGCCCCATGTTGGACACAGAGATTATTGAATAAAAATTTTTTTTGAAAATGTGAAATAAAATGCCATAAGCTGGTGGTTAGGTAGCATTATTTTGTGCACCAAGAAGTAGTACCAAGATTTGGTGCTGTTCTGTGATTTGCAAAGTGGTCCAGAAACATCTCCACTCCAGGGTAACCTGAGAGGAAATTCAGTTTGATTCTGGATGCCTTCGAGGTAGACCTGGAAGTCTGAAATAAATTCAGAGCCACTTGGGCCCTCTGGCTCTTACAATTTGTATACCATCCAGAACAGGGTTTCTTAAATTTGGCACCACTGACATCTGGGCAGGATAATTTTTTTTTTTTTTTTAAAGAATTTACTTATTTACTTGACAGAGACAGAGATCACAAGTAGGCAGAGAGGCAGGCAGAGAGAAGAAGGGAAGCAGGCTCCCTGCCGAGCAGAAAGCCTGACTCGGGGCTCGATCCCAGGACCCTGAGATCAAGACCTGAGCTGAAGGCAGAGGCCTAAGACACTGAGCCACCCAGGTGCCCCAGGGCAGGATAATTCTTTGTGGGGAGGAGGGTGCTGTCCTGGGCATTACAGGACGCTCAGCAGCATCACTGGTCTCTACTCACTAAGCCAGCAGTACCCACTTCCCTCTTCATCAGGACAATCAAAGATGCCTCTAGACATTACCAGATGTTCCATGAAGGGCAAAGTAGCCCTCAGTTGCGAACCACTGGCCTAGTGGAAGACCTAACTTATCCCATCCATCCCAGCAGCTACTAACCCAAAAGCAGTGCTGCATCTCTAGGAGCGTTGCAGAAATCACTGCTGCTATCAGGTACGTGGGGGGACAGAAGTGAGATTCCTATCACACTATCATGAATTCAGAACCATTCATCTATACTGATATGAAGTGCCCACTTCTTCCACCTCCAGGTCTCTGAGTTCAGAGGGAACCATTAAACATAGTAAAATAAACAATGATTATCTACTGGGATTAAGGAAGTATAAATAATGTGCCTTTTTTTATTTCTTCATGATAACAACAGAGTATGATAACAAGGCACTGCCCTCCTGAGGGCTGTCAGAGACTCAGGTTCCACTGCTGGGCTCTACAACAAAATGCAGAAATAAAGTACAGTCCTGAAGGACAGAGATTTTAGTATAACTAAAATAGGCTTGAGAATGTTATGTTTCTAACAAGTCCAAAGTCAGGGATAAAAAAAAAAAAGTTAGCCTTATTTCTTTTATTTCTGTTTATATGCTTAGTGTTTATGCTGAAAGAGGGCTGCTAATTTTAATGTTCATTTACTTATAAAATGTTATATAAGGATAACATAAAATATTTAAATACAATTACAGAAAGGACTTAGAATACAGGATACAAAATCAATGTACAGAAATCTGTTGCATTTCTATACACCAATAATGAAGCAACAGAAAGATAAATTAAGAAAACAATCTCATTTGCAATTGCACCAGAAATAATAAGGTATCTAGGAATAAACCTAAACAAAGAGGTGAAAGACCTGTCATCTGAAAACTATAAAACAATGGTAAAAGAAAGTAAAGATGACACGAAGAAATGGAAAGGCATTCCATGCTCATGGAATGGAAGAAAAAATATGGTTAAAATGTCTATGCTACCCAAAGCAATCTGCACATTTAATGCAATCCCTGTCAAAATACTAATGGCATTTTCATAGAATTAGAATAAACAAGGCTAAAATTTGTATGGAACCATAGAAGACCCCAAATAGCCAAAGCAATCTTCAAAAAGAAAAGCAAAGCTGAAGGAATCACAATTCCAGACTTGAAGTTATATGACGAGGTTATGGTAATCAGTTATCTCTATAGCCAACATAAGGCTCGAACGCACAATCCAAAGATCAAGAATCCCACGCTCTACCAACTGAGCCAGCCAGGCACACTCAGAGCAGCAGTCATCAAACTCTATGGTGCCGGCACAAAAACAGACACATAGATCCATGGAACAGAACAGAAAATCCAGAAATGAATCCATAATTATATGGCCAAGTAATCTTCAATAAAGCAGGAAAGAATATGGGACCCCTGGGTGGCTCAGTCAGTTAAGCATCTACCTTCAGCTCAGGTCATGATCCTATGGTCCTGGAATCAAGTCCCATATCAGGTTCCTTGCTCAGCAGGGAGCCAGCTTCTTCCTTTGCCTGCCACTCCCCCTGCTTGTGCATGCGCTCTCTCTCTAACAAATAAATAAATAAAATCTTAAAAAAAAAAAAAAAAAGGCAGGAAAGAATATCCAATGAGAAAGAATGAGAACGGCAGCATCTTCAATAAATGATGTTGGGAAAACTGGACAGGAACATGCAGAAGAAGGAAACTGGATCACTTCCTTATACCACACACAAAAATAAATTTAAAATGGATTAAAGACCTAAATATGAGTCCGGAAACCAAAAAAAATCCCAGAGGAGAACATAGGCAGTAACCTCGTTGACATCGACTGTAGCGACTTCTTTCTAGATATGTCTCCAGAGGCAGGGAAACAAAACCAAAAATAAACTATTGGGACTTCATCAAGATAAAAAGTTTCTGCATAGAGAAGGAAATAACAAAACTAAAAGACAGCCTATAGGATGGGAGAAGATATTTGTAAATAACATATCCAATAAAGGATTAGTATCCAAAATATATAAAGAACTTACAAAGCTCAACACCCAAAAAACAAATAATCCAATTTAAAAAATGGGCAAGAAGACATGAACAGACATTTTTCCAAGGAAGACATCCAGATGGCCAAGAAACGTAAAAAAAGATGCTCATCATCACTCATCATCAGGGAAATGCAAATCAAAACTACAGTGAGATAGTACCTCGTACCTGTCAGAATAGCTAAAATCAACAACACAAGAAACAACAGGTACTGGTGAGGATACGGAGAAAAAGGCACCCTCTTGCAGTGTTAGTGGGAATGCAAAGTGATGCAGCCACTCTGGAAAACAGTATGGAAGTTCCTGAAAAAGTTAAAAATAGAACTACCTTATAATCCAGCAATTGCACTACTGGGTATTTACCCAAAGAATACAAAAATATTAATTCCAAGGGATACATGCACCCTGATGTGTACAGCAGCACTATTCACAGTAGCCAACTTATGGAAGCAGCCCAAGTGTCCATTAACTGATGAATGGATAAAGATATGGGGTGGGTGTGTGTGTGTGCGTGTGTGTGTGTAATAGAATATTATTAAGCCATTAAAAAAAACAATGAAATCTTGCCATTTGCAATGACATGGGTGGAGCCAGAGAATATTAAGTGAAATAAGTTGGAGAAAGACAAATTCCATATGATTTCACTCATATATGGCATTTAAGAAACAAAACAAACAAGTAAAGGGAAAAAAGAGAGAGAGAGAGAAAAATCAAGAAACAGACTTAATTCCAGAGAACAAACTGGTGGTTACGCAAGGGGAAGGGAGCATGGAGATGGGTTAAACAGGTGATGGGGAATAAGGAGGACACTGGTCATCGTGAGCACTGGGTATTGTACCCAAGTGCTGAATCACTATATTGTACACTTTAAGCTAATATAATACTGTATATTAATCGACTGGAACTAAAATAAAATTTTAATAAAAAAATTTAAAAAGAAAAGACTTTGGGGACATTTAACATACCAGAAAGATGAGGATTTTATAATCCTAAAGTCAACTAGCTATAAATAGATAATTAAAATATTTTTTTAAATCTATGGTATAAACTTTTTGAAGTGTTAGTAGTGACAATTTTCTTAATAATGCATGCCTCATCTATACGCATGTTTTATAAAGTACTAGTATTTGTAGTACCTTCCCAACAAAGATGGGCTCCTGGTACACAACAGCTCAAGTCACTTGAGCACATGCACATGTATGAAGGTATGTACATTCAGATATACACACAATATATTAGACAAAATAAATAACACTGACATTGTTTTAAAGTGTTTTCAACAGCATCACTCACTTCATCCTTAACAACTCAAGAACAGTGGATTCCTAGACTAAAATTAATATAGTTGTTTTTTATAGATAATGTGAGTAGAAGAAATAAATTCTCAAATTTACATCTTTCCCAAATTGAAACAGTTCAAAGTCTTCACAAAAGCAAAATAAATAGGGGCGCCTGGGTGGCTCAATGGGTTAAGCTTCTGCCTTCAGCTCAGGTCATGATCTCAGGGTCCTGGGATCGAGTTCCACATTGGGCTCTCAACTCAGCAGGGAGCCTGTTTCTTCTCTCTCTTCCTGCCTCTCTGCCTATTTGTGATCTCTCTCTCTCTGTCCAATAAATAAATACAATCTTTAAAAAAAAAAAAAGCAAAAGAAACAAACCACAGTTTCTGGTAAATTTTATGTCCTAGACTCAAGAAATATTGCATTTTGGGGCCTAGGTGGCTCAGTGAGTTAAAGCTTCTGCCTTCAGCTCAGGTCATGATCTCAGCGTTCTAGGATCGAGGCCCGAATCGGGCTCTCTCCTCGGTGGGGAGCGTGCTCCCCCCCCACCTCTCTGCACCTGCCTCTCTGCCTACTTGTGATCTCTGTCTGTCAAAAAAAAAAAAAAGTTGCATAGGAAGACTGACAGATTACACTTGAATAAAAAGTTGACTAAAGTAAGTATTTGACCTAATATATTACCCTTAAATCCTGTAGGAACAGTACTTGTAACTACATTTTTCTTGAATAATAAAATGAGAATTTACCAAATGCTTACTGCCTCCTTATTTTTCTTATTCCTAGATTATTACAAGAATTATTAATAATAAACCAAGAAAGAATCCAGACTATTGTTATACAGTTCTTCTGCCTTCTCAATCTAAATGCAAATGAAATAAGCAATTATAATCCAAAAAAAAGTACCATTTGTTATCATGAGTTAATCTGTGCTATCAACATTTTAAATGTTTTTTACTGTAACAATATCCAACAAAACCTTTTTAAAATCACTGCACCGACTCCAGGCTGATTCTTGCCCCAAGTGCAGACTGAAGGCTGTTTGGCCAGTTTGAGAAAGGTGTCCACCAGTTGCTGTTTCTGTCCGTTGGGATGCACCAAGTGAAAGGTCTTCGCCAGGGTTTTTAGTTCAGGAGCAGAAAGCAGTTCAAGCACTTCAGAGAGTTCTTGCAACTCAGACTCTGAAATGGATTTAAAAAAAAAAAAAAGGTTAAACATAGTTTTAAAGATTTTTACTGTTTTCTAGCTCTATTTAGTTTAAGAAGAATGAAGCTTAGTTAGATGCAAATATAATGATATTCTACCGCAGAAATGTAATTAGTAGGGGCACTGGTTGGCTCCATTGGTTAAGCTGTCCCACTCTTGCTTTCACCTCTGGTCACGATCTCAGGGTTGAGAGACTGAGCCCCGAATCAGGCTCTGCACTGGGCATGGAGCCTGCTTAAGATTCTTTCTCCTCCTCTCCCTACGCCCCACCCCCTTTCCTCTCTTAAAAAGAAACTATAATTAGTTTGACAAACCAATTATTACAGAACATGGAAAATGGTAGGTATCTCATAGAAGTTTATAGAACAGAATTTCTTACCAAGAAGTAAAGGATACTGAATAAAATAAAGATATATATGGATAGCTACTATGGATTGGACATCCTCTTAAAAAATTCACTGGTGTGGGGTGCCTGGGTGGCTCAGTGGGTTAAGCCTCTGCCTTCGGCTCAGGTCATGATCTCAGGGTCCTGGGATCGAGCCCCGCATCGGGCTCTCTGCTCAGCAGGGAGCCTGCTTCCCCATTTCTCTGCCTGCTTCTCTGTTTACTTGTGATCCCTGTCTGTCAAATAAAAAATAAAAATAAAAATAAAAAATTCACTGGTGTATTTGCTCTCTGATTACAAGGCCTCCAACCAGACCTCTCCCAAAGAGGTCAGGGAGTAAACTGACCATCAGCTCTGCTCCCCTCCCCACAGGCTCTGGCAGGACACCCCTTCAAGGGTTCACTCACTCAACACACATAGACATGTCTGCTATTATGGGAGCCAGACACCATGCGAGGCCTGGGATTCAGCTGAGTCATACCTGGCTGGTCTGCCTTCAAGGTGTTTACAGCTTAGAGCAGTGTCTTTTTCCTCCATTTAGTAACTACTTATGGGGTACACAATGCATGCTGAGGAACGTTCGATGGCCCGGTGCATACTACAATGAACAAACCACAACCACCTGGCCCACAAGGAGCTCACCTTGTATATATATAAGCAAGTATATATACATATACATATATATATATATATAAAATAAAAATATAAATATATATTCTTATATACTTATATTATATATAAGCAAGTATCTATGTCATGCCAGTAACGACTAGAAAGAAAAACAAAACTGAGCAAGGCAAAGCAAACATGGTGGGAGGGATGGCTGTATACACGGGGCAGTCAGGCAAATCTCTGAACAGGTGGTACAGAGTGAGCTAGAGGAAATGAGGGAGGGAGCGTGTGGCAGCAAGCACAAGGCTCTGTGAGGGGAGTGCACCGAGCACAAGGAAAAACACGGAGGTGGCCATGGCAGAGTGAGCAGGAAGGACAGCAGAGCTGGGGCCCAGGGGCCGTACAGATCAAGGGCAGGACTTGGACTTGACTTGCAACAGTGAACCACTGGGGTTCTGGTTTTGTTGCTTAAAGGTCATTTAAAGGTAAGTCAAGGCTCACCTGGCACGCCTGCCAAACTTGTAAATTTACGAATCTGCACCGAATCCACACCAAATCCTCACAGTCAGCTGAGGACAGAAGCTCCCACGTGGCCCTTAAGACACTGGCGTGTGGGAAACAGTGCTCCAAGCGGGGCCGTGTCCCGCTGCCCAGTCCCTCACATTCAAGCCTCTTCACCACGCCTCTCTGCCTTTGCCCCAGCCCCGCCACCTCACCTACCCTCTCCTTACCAACTGCTCTCCGCAACAAACTTCCACACTGAAACCATCGGGCTTTCGCCTGATTTGCTTGTTTCAGTCTAAACTGTCAGCAATTACCCAAGACTCCCATTCTCCCTCTGCCCACATTTCTGATACGATACTGCAATCAGTATGGGTAGGTGCTTAAGGAATGCCACTGACAAGAAGAGCAAGGCCATCCGTCTGTCTCCTCGGCTTAAATCAACGAACTTCTGAGGCAACCAACTCCAAAACTGTAAGAGCTGTATGTGTGTAGGAGTGGGTGGATGGAGATTCTAGAAGTAGTATTAGCTGCAAACAAGCCAGCTTTATTCTCTCACAAAGATGAGCCATCTGAATAAGTCAGACCTGCTGGAAGGTGAGAGCTGAGGAGGGAGGAGTTTCTTCGGTGGCCCATGGCCATGTGGCTCTCCAAAGGGGACTTTATCATCCTAAACATGAGACAGTCAAGAAAACAACAGTAGTCTTCACCCAGGCTAAGAATGGCTTTAACATGAATAATTTGTCCTCAGGTTAAAAACTCAATTTACAAACAAAACAAAATAAAAACAATTACTATTTACCAGGCACCAAGCAGGAGAGGATACCATACTGGTATCACCATTATTCTGTAGAACTTAGCTCTTCATGTCCTATTTTCATTTTACATTTTCTTTGACCAACCATACCTGTCTGCAGAAAGCCTGCTTGCTGCAATTCTCCAATCACAGGTGTTAGGTCCGGGGCAATCTCTTCATATTCTAATTTATTCATCTTAATCCAGCTGAATTTACGTTGAAAAAGTCTTACATATAACTTCTGAGCACTATCTGGAATAAAGTTAAGAAAAAATGATGAAAAATATTAGCACTCTTCTCAAAACAACCACTATTCATGTTTTGAAATTGAGTGTAAAAGTAAAACATATTCTATTAAAAATAACACTTATGCCGAGGCACCTGGGTGGCTCAGTCCGTTAAGCATCTGACTCTTGGTTTCCGCTCAGGTCATGATTTCACGGATCATGAGATTAAGCCCTGCATCGGGCTCCCTGGGTAGTCTCCTTGAGAGTCTCCCCTTGTGTTTCCCCTCACCTTACATGCATGCTTGTGCTCTCTATATGTAATAAATAAAACACATCTTAAAAAAATACAGGGGCGCCTGGGTGGCTCAGTGGGTTCAAGCCTCTGCCTTCGGCTCAGGTCATGATCCCAAGGTCCTGGGATCGAGCCCCATATTGGGCTGTCTGCTCTGCAGGGAGCCTGCTGCCTCTTCTCTCTCTGCCTACTTGTGATCTCTGTCAAATAAATAGATGAAATCTTAAAAAAAAAAAAAAAAAAAAAAAAAACATACATTTTATGCTTACTCAAACTGATCTTCCAAGAAAACATTTTTCTTCCTTTGGAAAATAAAATTTACTTCAAATAGAAGTCCTCATGGAGACATCTCCGTCTTGTGTACCTGTCAGCACAGGACAGGAAGAGCATCCAGGGTAGGAAGCCTTGGGCCACCTCTGCCACTTCTGAATTATACGAGTCTATGAACTTCAATGAGACTCCATTTTCTCTTCTGTTAGAAAAGGGGGGGACTGGGGCAGTAACACCATCTTCCTTTCAAAGTTGGTGAAAAGATTAAAAAAAAAAAAAGATGAGGTAAGGGTGCCTGGGTTTCTCAGTGGGTTAAGTTAAGCCTCTGCTTTCTGCTCAGGTCATGATCTCAGGGTCCTGAGATAGAGCCCCGGGTCCTGCTCGGCAGGGAGCCTGCTTCTTCCTCTTTCTCTGCCTGCCTCTCTGCCTACTTGTGGTCTCTTTCTGTCAAATAAACAAACAAAATCTAAAAAAAAAAAATGAGGTATTCAATGATTGGTGGATCAACCACTAAAAAGTTCCAATACTGATAATGATGATTGGCCATTTCAAAACTTCAAAGAACCAGGTTTCCCCATTTCCCACCACCACCATTGTTCCTCCCTCAGAGAAGCCCTACCCAAAACTCTAGTTATTCTGTTCTCTGCTTTCAGTTCACTATGCATGATTCTATTGTTGGCTGAATATAATCTGAAAAGATTTTCAAAGTATGCGTAGCTTTGGTAAGGTAGCCATCCCTAACTCAGTGATCCTGGTAAAGTTATTTAATTAACCTGGTGAGTTTTCCTGTTACCAGGATTATCTTTAAATTTCTGCCAATTCTAAAATGGTATAACTATACTTCTTAAATCTTCAATTTTCCCCCCTTTTTTTCTTTAAAGAGGCAAGCTCTTATTACCTATACTTATTTTCACACAGAGACATTGCAAATGGTATCTGTGGGAGCCATACACAAGAATCCACAGAACTTGCACTAGGGAAACTATTTGTACTTCTCCGTCACACAGAAGCACAGAGCCATGGACCACTCAAACACTCACATGAATGTAACCAGCACCGACCACATTGATAGAAGAGTCAATGTGGTTATCATTTATGTCCATGTTCTGGTGAGGACTGCACAAGCAGAGATGGGGGGCTATGTAGATAATTTATGCAACACTGCCCAGATAAGTATCACTCACACATTAAAAAGTAATACAAAGTCTGTAATTCCATTGTGCTTACTTAAAACAAAAATCCTTCTCTTGAACCTTACTGGTAATGTTTCAGGTATTTTTTTTTTTTTTTTTAACTCAACTGGAGTCAGATCTGACTACAAATTATGAGAGATCAGTGTAGCCCCCAAATAAGCTTTTCCTACCTCAAAGGGGACTCAGTTCCATAAAGCCATCATGGCCCTTTGGATTAACAGTACAAGGGTGGTTTTTGCTCCAAATCTGCACTACCGGCTTGGAGCCACCACTGGCTGCCAAGGAACTGAGCCATAGACCAATATTTTTAAATGCACCAAATTAGCCTGAAAGTTTCCAATTCCTCCTCACCCTGACCTTAAAGGGCAGAGCCCAGAAACCTAGCATATTATTGGAGGAAAAAAATATGCCTTGGTGTGTTCTTTCCTGTATTTTATTTCATTTTTGAGAAAATGGTTAAGTGAAAACAACAGAACCACCTCAGTTCATCTTGATTACATGCTCAGAATGCAAAGTACACTCTTCTAAATCACTGTATTTTTTTTTCTTAACGTGGAAAAGGCTGTTTTACAAGCATCAAATATACACACAAAGGAAAAACAGCTGCTTCCATTACAACCAAAGTGCAGCTTGTAAGGAGAGGCTACTGCAGAAGCACATACAAAATCCTGTCTTTTTCATGCATATTCTTCTCAAGCCTTGTAGCTGGCTGAGTCCCAGGAGTATTCCCAGAGGACTCACAGAACCACACTGACTCCTTGTGGTCATGAGTACTGCCCACATCAGAACAGTAAATGGAAAACAAAAACTTGAAAGCACACAAGGTTAAGATACCTGATAACTGACAAAATTTAGTTACAATTTCCTTCTCATGTTCATCAAAGAGCATCCTATCCTCTTCGTTCTCAAAGACAGCTTTCAGCACCACCAGGAAACTCCGAAGGTAGTAAGGATGTCTGGGTGGTACCGTAATCATTTTATCAGGAACATCACATCTTGACCCCTGCTCCGAAGGAATTCTGCAAGTGATTTCATTCTTTAAGTCACCGTCACCTTCCAGAAGGCCCTGGGGGTTACAACCTTTAGAGTCATCCTGTGTAGAACTGTGAGATTCTGCCTCCCAATCTGACAATTGTGTTTTAGGTTCTGAAGCAGCAGTCATTTTTACTTCTTCACAACTACCTGCCTCACATTTTTCAACATCTTTTCCGTCTATTCCTGTGATAGTCTCCCACTCAAGACTGTCCTCTGAAGTAGACCCCAATGGATTCCCAAGAGTTAAATCTGGTGAAAACAACACAGAAGCGTTATCTGAGAAGGCAGGGGTGAGGGGTGATCTCCCACATTCCTGGGTAGCATTTTGGCTTTCAGCTTCCAGTGTTTTAGTGCCTTCTACAGTATGTTCCTGAGTTCTCTGTTCATTAAAAGAGTCACAGGTAAACATGTTCTCCTTTTGAGAACTGTTCTCCAAAATTTCATCCTTGTCCTCTGTCTCTGAACAGTTATAAACTGGGCTCCTAACCACTGTGGATGGGGGACTCTGTGGACTCTTACTGGCAAATTCCTCATTCTTCTTACATATTGATCTTTTAGCTTCTGTGTATCTTCTGGACAATTTAGATGACAGGCTTCCCAGAGTAATGACTTTCACATTATGATGTCTCAGCTGATCTTGAGTTTTGCACACCAAGTCATTATTATTTTTAAAGTAGGGGCTGGTCTGCTGTTTTATGCCCGTTTTTGCTGAACCACTTTGGTCAGGGGTTAAACTTGTCTTTGATGGTGACAACTTTTCTGGCGTTACATCTTCTAAGACTGTATGGGCTGAATTTACTGAGGATGCAATTGAATTCGTTAAGCCAACCTGCCTCAGATCAACTGGAATGATGTCACCACTGTTACAATTTTCATCGAGATGCCGGTTTAAGTCGAATCTTGGCACCATTTTACTACAAATGGGGCAGGCAAGTTTAGCAGGTGGGACATTGTTAAAAAATGAAATAATAGAGTTACATGCATTTTTTTTAGTTTTACTGACTGATAAACTTCTACGAGCTCTTTTCTTGGCAGGAGATTTCCCTTCTGACATAATGAGTATTAGAAAAACGGGGTGTTTCCGGTAAGAAAACCCAGGATTTCACTGCAGAGTGCCAGCACCTGTATACTCTTACTTCCCTGACTTGAAAAAATAACAAGTGGGATTCTAATCCTATTTGACTTCATGTTTCTCATTTAGTCAATTTCTTCTTCCTACAAAATAAAACACACGTGGATTAAAAACACTTATGAATTCAACAGAGTGGGCAAAGTAAAACATGGCAATGGCAGTATCCCTTGAGGTAAGGAAAATCCTGGGCTTGGGACAGAAGACCAGGGCCCTAATCCCGGGTCTACATGCAATATCGGTGTGTCCCTGAGCCATAAAATGACCAGCGCTGCGCTCCGCAGGCATAACTTCTGAGACTTCTTACGCTCTAAAATTACCCATTTTTTTTTAAGGTGGAAATCTATTACAGATCCCCCCCACCTTTTTTTTTAGATTATTTATTTATTTATTTGACAGAGAGAAAGATCACAGGTAGGCAAAGAGGCAGGCAGAGGGGGGGGGGGGTTAGCAGGCTCCCTGCTGAGCAGAGAGCCCGATGCGGGGCTCGATCCCAGGACCCTGAGATCATGACCTGAGCCGAAAGCAGAGGCTTAACCCACTGAGCCACCCAGGTGCCCCCAGATCCCTTTTTAAAACCATTGCATCAGTAACCTTTTCCGAGAGAGACAATGCCTATCTGCACGATCCCGGAGTCAATTCGGGCTCACAGGCCCGTACAGAGGAACCCTGCAAGTCGCGGGCATCCCGTCAACACGCGTGGGGCCCCCAGCGCAGCTTCAGCCACCGAACTTCTGAGGCTCTGGGGAGCACCGCCGGCCCTTCCCCGCTGGGACCGCGTGCGCGCACCTGGGACCCGCACCTGGGACTCGCACCTGGGCTCCGCCACCACACCCGCCAGCCCTTCCTCTCTCCTCCGCCCTCCCCGCCCCGCCGCCTCCAGCAGCCCGCGCGAATCCCTCGAGCCAGCAGCGCCCACCAGAAAGTCAGCCCGCGACCCCGGCGGGCCGCCCCGCGCTTCCCACGGAGCTCCGCGCGCTCAGGCATTCCCAGCCGATCCCCGCGTCTCGGCTCGCCACAGGCTCGGCAAGTAGAGGCCCGAGTGATCGATCCTCCTCTCTTCCATATTAATGGTTTTCCCCCATCCAGAGTAGCGGATGCTGGCTGAGCCGTCCGGGGCGACCCGGTGCACCTCCTCCAGCACACCTGGAGACCCCTCCCTGCACGTGCACTCGGAGGGAACCCCTGTCCCGAGTCTTTGGGAAAGTGGCCTAGGGGGACGAGTAGGGGGCGCGCTCAGTGTCAGGGCGAAGCGGGCTCCTGTGAGCAGATGCACGCGGGGGCTCCACTGACCCCACGCCCGCGAGTCCACGTGGAAGGCTTAGCGGTGCGCTTGACTTTCCCTAAGATGTGCTGCTCGCCGCCTTGCTACAGTAGATGTGAATAACCTCAAGAGCAAAGAAACAATAAAATGCAGCCAACTAGTTAGGGAGTAGGGAGTGTGGGGTATTGATTATTTCTGTTTTTCATATGGTTTAATTGTGAAGTTATATAGTTTAGTGTATAATAATGGCTGCTTAACAATGGACCTTTTAAACTGAAACAGAAGGTGTATCACTCAGCTCTTGAGCACTGATACCAGCTGGTTCCAGCATCCCCATGATTGATTCTGAATGAATGTTCGCTTCCTGGGGGCAGGGGCTACGCGTTGCCCTTTGCCAGTGCTTGCAACAGTAGCCAGCACGGTGTAATTACAATCAGGATGCCAGCGTGGCCAGGTGCTTCTTCTGGATCTCAGGCTTCTGGTTGTATCCTCACATGGTGGAAGGGGCTAGGGAGCCCTCTAAGGTCTGCTTTCTAAGAGCACTAATCGCATTGAAATGGGCTCCTCTCATGATCTAATCACATGGTAACGGCCCCACCTCCTAGTACCATTACATTGAAGGTTAGCATTTCAGCATGAATTTGGGCAGGAGGGGTGGGGCATATGCAAACGTTAAAACCATGGCAACATGTAAGTTTGAAATGCCAATCAGACATCATTGTTGTGGATGAAGACACTTGAATTTATTAATTAAATCAGGTCAGGAAATAAAAATTCAGGAATCATCAGGCTTTATATGGTATCAATATATGACACCACAAAGTGAATACAAATAGAGAATTAAAAGGTTAGGAAGACTGAATGGCACAATAAAAAGAAGGGAGATGAGAGTGAGCCAGTAGAGGAGTCTGAGAAGTTACCAGTGAGGAAGAAGGCCAACAGCTGGCATCCAGAAAACTAGGTGAATGATGTGTGGTAAGGATGAGGCGGGGCTGGTTTTCAGATGCAACTCAAACAGAAGATGAGTATTGAGGACAACCATTAGATCTAGCAATGTGGAGGCATTTGGTAACTTTGACAAAAGCTATTACTGTGAAACAGTGGGATGATTGAATAGGATTCAAGAAAGATGGGGAGAAAGGAATTGGAGACAATACAGGGACCAATTCAAAACCCAAATTGGTATGAAGATTATTTTAAGCTGAAGGCATTTGGGATACAGAAAGAAGCCTTCTTGGAGCTTCCCTTATCTGACTAAAATCAACTTCTAGGAAATAACACTGCCATAAGTTCCCTCTTTGGGGGGGGAGTGGGGACTGGGATTTTATTACCAGGAAGGAGACCTAGAGAATATCTACTATAAATTCCCTCTCCAGGGAAATCTTAAAGCCACAAAAATGCATGAACACCTGCATGAACAACCATTATCACAGACTTTCTTATCTCCCATTTGTTCTTCTAGAAACCCATGTACTCCTCCCCAAAGACCTTTTCTACCCCTTTCCTTTCCTACTAACTTTAACCATCTATCAAGCTACTTCTTTTGTAAGCTCCCATAAGTAAATGAATAATTTTTCCTGTTTTCCTGTTCATCTTCTTTTGTCAGTTTAATTCACAGGCCCCTAGGCACTAAATCTAAGAGGGTTGAGGAAAAGTTCTTCCTGACAACAGAAGTGTAGACTTAAACAGGTTTTGTAGTGAAGGAAAGCAGAGAGGTATAGCAGAGCTGAAAGAGGAGGTGGGTCTAAGAGTTTTGTTTATTTAAGATGGAAAAAATAACCGTATGTTTATATGTTGATAGAAACATTCAGATAGGTCAAATCTGAAGCAGAGAGAGAAAGACTTGCTGGAGTAATATTCTTAGGTAGGTGAGAGGATGGGATATAGTTCACAAGGGAAGGGGTTGCCCAAGTAATGAAATAAGCATAGCACAAGAAAATCCAAACTATTTATGGGAATGCAATAAATCCAGTCCCCAACATAGTAAATGTTGTAGGTTACTGAGGGAAATCTGACTATTGAATAAATGGCTCTTGAGAATAAGTTACCTATGTGGAAAAGTGAAATTGGATATCTACCTCACACCAAATAAATACAAAGATTAAGGGTAACTAGATTAACAACTGAAAAACAAAACTTCAAAACTTTTAGAATAATAGACATTCCTCGAGAGATATCGGGTTTGGTTGCAGACCACAATAAAGTGAGTATCACAATAAAGCAAATCAAATGAATTTTTGGTTTCTCAGTGCATATAAAAATTATGTTTATACTACACTGCAGTCCATTAAGTGTGCAACAGCATTATGTCTAAAAAAACCACCACCCTATGTATATGACTTAATTTAAAAATAACTTAGGTAGGGATAGGGTGGTTGTGTTACGGACAATGGGGAGGGTATGTGCTATGGTGAATGCTGTGAAATGTGTAAGACTGATGATGCACAGATATGTACCCCTGGGGCAAATAATACATTATATGTTAATAAAAATAATTTTTTAAAAAGTATTTTACAGTTTAAAAAAAATAAAAATACTTTGTTAAAAAATACTATCATCTGAGCTTTCAGCAAATCACTGATCACAGGTCACTTTAAATAAAATCATGAAATAATAATAAATACAATCATGAAAAAGTTTGAAGTATTGCAAAAATTACCATAATGTGATCCAGAGGCATCAAATGAGCAAATGCTATTGGAAAAATTGTGCCTGTAGACTTGCTCAACACAGGGTTGCCATAAATGCAGTATCTGTAGGGGCGCCTGGGTGGCTCAGTGGGTTAAAGCCTCTGCCTTAGGCTCTGCTCATGATCCCAGGGTCCTGGGATTGAGCCCCACATCTGGCTCTCTGCTCAACAGGGAGGCTGCTTCCCTTCCTCTCTCTGCCTACCTCTCTGCCTACCTGTGGTCTCTGTCTGTCAAATAAATAAATAAAATCTTTAAAAGAAAAAAAATGCAGTATCTGTAAAAAACACAGTACCTGCAAAACACAATAAAGTGAAGTACAATAACATGAGATATTTATTATCTTGAAGGTATTATAGGATTCTTTTAAATAAGAGAAAAAGTGCTACCATAAAATAAGAGATTGACAAACTCAACTAGAGTTAAATTAAAAACTTCCTAGAATGGCTTTGTAGCTTGTATTTTATTGGGCTAAAAATCTTGCAGATCACAAGTATAAACAATGTAAAAATTACAAACAATATAAAAATTACAGAAACAAATGTTTCATTATAATTTTAAATTATAAACAATTATAAAGTGTAAGAAAAATAGTCTATTTGAAAACTTTGGAGAATGATCAAAAGTAGGCAGAAACTGGAGGGTCAGTAACAAAAATAGTAACAATGCATCATAGGATTTTAACATACCTAGATGAATTACAAATGACAACAATAGCAAAAAGAATGAGATGGTAAATGTAAATATATCGCTACAAAGGTCGATCTTATCTGAAGTGGTAAAATATTAACTCTAAGTAGACAGTGTTATGTTAAAGATGCATACTGTAATTCCTAAACAACTGAACATCAATACAATGGAGAGCTAATACATGGAGAAATATTCCTTGATATTCCTAGAGTATCAACACATTTGATTTTAAAAGCAAAAGAGGAAGAGAGAATAATTAGGAAAGACGAAGAGAAAATAAATAGCAAAATGGTAAAACCAAGTACAACAAAACCAATAATTACATTAAATATGCATGGACTAGGGGCGCCTGGGTGGCTCAGTGGTTTGGGCTGCTACCTTCGGCTCAGGTCATGATCTCAGGGTCCTGGGATCGAGCTCCGCATCGGGCTCTCAGCCCCGCATCGGGCTCTCTGCTTTTTCTCTCTCTCTGCCTGGCTCTCTGCCTACTTGTGATCTCTGTCAAATAAATAAATAAATAAATAAATAAATAAAATCTTTAAAAAAAAAATATGCATGGACTAAATCTTCAATTGAAAGACAGAACCAGGGGCACCTGGGTGTCCTTGGTTAAGCATCTGACTTCAGCTCAGGTAGTGACCCCAGGGTCCTGGAGTAGCTTGCCTCAGGCTGCCTGCTCACCGGGGAATCTGCTTCTCCCTCTGTTCCTCCCACTCCCGTGCTCATGCTGTCTCTCTCTCAAATAAATAAATAAATAAATAAAATATTAAACAAACAAACAAACAAAAGACAGAACTTGTCAGATTAGACTTAAAAAGCAATTCCTAACTATGTGATATAGCTAAGAGTCACAGGCAACTGAAAAGTAAGAAAATGGAAAATAATATAATATTCAAACAAAAATCAAATGAGCTCTAGTATTATATTGAAAATAGACTCCAAGACAGGGAGTACTACCAGAGAAAAAGAGGTCATTTTATAATCAAAAGGATCAATTTGTGAGAAAGACATGAAAATCATAAATGGGTATATACCTAATAGGTCTTCAAAATACATGAAGCAAAAACTGATACAATTACAAGAAGAGAAAAATCCACAATCATAATTAGGAAATTTATATGCTTTCTCTAATTGACAGACCTAAACAAACAAAAATCTGTAAGGATACATAATAACTGAACAAAAATACCAAAGTTTTGGACTAACTGAAATACAGAACACTATTAAACAACCGATGGACACACATTTTTTCCTTTTCCTAGTGGTATAAGTTTACTAATTCTGAAAACTACTTGTATATTCTAGGCTTGAGTAAATGAATAAATATACTAAAGATAATAGGAGCAAGATTTCTCACTGTTGGAAAAGGCATTACAAATATGGAAAGAGTGAATACTAGAATTTAATCTGCAGGGGTATTGGATTAGAATTGTAGGTTTTGGTATGCACTCATGTATAGAATATAACACACACACACACACACACACACACATACCACAACCACAGTTTTCTGGGTCTGGCGAGTGGGGCTAGTGGCAACAGTAGCAATGAGCACATTTAGCACCTACATCTGTTTCAAAATACCATTCTCCAAGAGGAACCAGGGTTCTGTGGAAAAATGGCCAATTCCAGGGAACAGACGGGATAAGCCTGGCACACTGGTTAGGAGCAGAGAATAAGTAAGTGCTCAGAGAATAATGGGAACATAACAGAACTCAAAAATTAGTTTGAAGGGCCTTCCGCTGTACTGGCCTGGGACAGCTAGAAAATCAAAATTCATAATAAAAGGATTAAAAAACTCTGAGTAATATAAAAATCAGTCAATACTTAAATAAAAAGAAGGGAAAACTTCCCTTACAGAATGCCAAATAATAGATATAGAAGAAATTAAGTTAGAAAATCATCAGTGGGTGCCAAACTGAAACATGATATTCAGAGGTTCAAAGTATCTCCTTAACATTACTAAGTAAAAAGGACAAGCAGTAACTTTATAGTGGGGAAACCTGGTGGTCATCACCATAACATGAAATGTTTTCATCACCAGCTTCACAGAAACAAATGGATTATCCTGACCTCTGTATTTGAGGTACTAAAGACACACCTCTGCTTTGGCTTTCCTGCCAAAGATGTATAACCTCAATCTATTCCTGGGAAAACAGACGAATCCAATTTTGTGAGACAGTCTATATAAGTGGCCCTATACCGCAAAAATGTTAGTCAAGACAAAGAAAGGCTCAGGAATTGGAAACTACACAGACATAACACCTAAATACAACGAGGAATCTTAGAATTACTTGATCCTGGACCAGGGGAAAAGAGCTAGAAAGGACATTACTGGGACTATCAACAAAATTTGAATAGGGACTATGGACTAATAGCATCCTATTGATGTTAAATTTCCTGATTTATATATATATAAATCAGGAAATTTTTATATATATATATATATATTTTTATATATACACACACACACCAAAATTGTATATATATAATTTGGTAATTATACTGCAGCTCTATGTAAATATTTGTATTCTTAGGAAATAGAGACTGAAGTATTTAGGGGAAAGGGCCACAATGTCTCTAACTTCCTCTTAAAATGTTCAGAAAAAAACAAGGTTCATAAAGCAAATGGAGCTAAACTTCCTGGAATTTTTCTGCAAAAATTGTATATAAATTTTGATATTTATTTTATATTTTTTATATTTATGTATCTTTTATGTAAATTTTAAAATATAAAAAAAAACTAGCTAAAAATGAGACAGAACACAAGAAAATGCTCCATCTCATTAGCAGACAGATAAATTAAATACCACACAGGTATGTCATTTTATATCCAGCAGAAAGGCACAGCATTTTTTAAATCTTGCTAATGCCAAGTCTGACAAGGATATGATTAAGTGCAAGCTTGTACAACTACTTTGAAAAACAAGACGGCCGTAAACTTCTGTCTGCACTTTCTACCCAGTAACTCTACTTTGAAGGGCGTTAGAGGCTGGAGCCTAAGAGTGACAGTGTGTGGGAACAGGATGTTCAAAATGGCATTATTCCTAATAGTATAAAACAAAACAAGTATCTTCACAAGACAGGGTAAATAAAATCGTGATAGATGCATACGATACTATGTGGCAGTAAAAATGAATAGCATTATGGAGGAATGAGGGAAATCAAGAGTGAAAAAGCAAGCCATAGGTGAGTGCCTAGTGTTCTATTTTCATGAAATTAAAGTACTAGTAAACAATGCACTAAGGTACACAGGTGGCCAAGTATACATGAATGTAAAGGACAGATGATAAACCACTCAGAGCCATGACTTCCTTCTTACCTCCTTACGTAGTTAAGTCAAGCAGATGAAGAGCACCACTAAGTATTATTTTGTGTTTTTAAAGATTTATTTTTTTTAAGTAATCTCTACATCTAATGTGGGGGCTCAAACTTTACAACCCTGAAATCAAGTCCCAAGTTCCACCCACTAAGCCAGCCAGGCAGCCCTGTTTTGTGCTTTTAGATAAAGGGTGGTTTCTACAATGTTAAATGGTGCTTCTAATTTGTGTATAAAAAGTATGAATGTATTCTACCAGAATGAACACTTCTGAAGTTTAAGAATTGTTTTGTTCAGTTATATCCCTGCTCTCTAGAATACTGCCTGGCACAGAGTATAGAAAAGAATATAACCTTTAGAATGTATCAAATATTACATTAAAAAAGTGAATGAACAGATACGCCTCACCTAGGGGTAGCGGGGAGAAATGAAGATAAAAGGGATTCAAACTAGGCACACATCAAACTGGCCTTGGACAGGTAAAGTGAATCATCACTTGAGGATCAAACATTCGGATCCTGATGAATGATTATGAAAGAAAGACTCGAGGGAAAGAGAACTAAGCTAGCAGTTGAATGGGGACTGGCAAACTGAACTGAAAAGAAAGCAGGAAGCCTTAGAGCTATAGAACACTCACACCAGCATTAACATGAAATGACACTTCCACTAAGGCCAGACAGAGACCCGGGGTTGCTCAAACAGTTTAGAAGACAAAGGTGCAAGGTGAAGGGAAGTCTCCTGAATAAAACTTCCAACAAATGACCAGGTAGTATTGACTGGTGCTCCAGCTAGCCCCAGCCAGCCTGGTTCTACCTGATGTGGCCGGCTGCTGCATTAGGAAGCAGAAATGCAGAAAACACATGCTCACAACCTCTTCCTTCCTGCTGATGGTTGCCTGTAGATGAAAAATCAGAAGAACTTTCCCTGCTGCTTAAGGAGAAGCTGCTTTCATTTTCCCTCCCAGGTTAAGGTTTAGGGCATTTCCACCAGCATAGCATGAGGTCCTATGAGACAAAAGGCAGCTCTCCACAGATGCAGAGGTGAGTACCGGGGAGTCATGAAGATTCACCACACTGCCAGTCTGCCTTCCTTGCTGTGTTCGCCTTCCATCCTGTCTAAGTCACACCTGCCCTCTATGTATCTGACCATACTCTAGAGCCTACACAAAGCCTTCAGGCGGATGGCAGGTCACCTGTTTTGTGAAAGGATGACAGGGCAGTGGGAGAAGAAAACCAGGACCCAAAGAGTGAAGACCCCTGCTGTAGACAGCTGCTTGTGACAGGGACAGCTGGCTCCCGGGCCCTGGTCAGTGTTCAGGCCAGCTCCTGCTTACTGGCCAGTGCCTGAGCTGGCCTTCACCTGCCCCAGCAAGAACACAGTGTGGAAAGGGCTTTGGGGGTTACATTCAGCTTCACAGAAGCAATTTGGGGCTTTCCAATGACAGTTTGGAATTTGTCTTTTCAAAATAAGGAATTCTCAAATATCTGCCATGTATGCAAAGAAAAGTTCTCAAAAAATTTATTATAAAAGGGAACAATGACAGAATATAAACTTATACCTTAATATTTATATTACATTCAAAATATGTTACAGCTTTAATTTATGAACAGAAATATCCTGTCTTTTCTTCTTTTTCTTTTCTGTTTTCTTTGCATCGCTGATTTGCATTTTTACTTGATCTTGTAATTTGGAAAAGAATGCTTGAGACGACTTTAAGGCTTTGTCTTTACCTTCATCCTGCAATTAAAAATAATAACACACTCATGCTATAAAATGTTCTTTTAAGTAAAAAAAGCCAAATGCTTACAATGAAGTATAAAAGTATAAAAATCCAGAAGATATTATGAAAATACCTTCTCCTTATGAAGATATTATGAAAATATTGAGAAGATATTATGAGAAATCACACCAGTCAGCACAGAGGTATTATAAGCTTTCTATGCCGCTGCAATGTTCTCATAATTGAAGGGAGGAGGGAGTGGAAGACCACCGCTGCCAGGCCCCAGGGCACCTGTTTCAAGCTGTTACTCCAGCGGCCTTTCACTGGCACATGGGTGGCGTCAGCAGGCTCACAGTGGAGCAGATGTCACCACTGCTTACCACCACCTTGCCCACAAGGCCCCTCTATAGCGGTTTTCTTTCCTGCATCCTTACCTTTAGTAGCGAAGCTTTGCCTGTTCTGGTCAGCTGTTTTAACTTCTCTGAAGCTACTGCCTTTGTGTATTTCCCTGCTTGGTCTGGGTTGTTCTTTTCAAGCAGTTTTCTCCGCTTTTCCTTCTCTTTTAGTTTCATATGCTTCTGATATTTCTTTTTCCTCCGTTCTCGTTTCTTGTCTGTAGCTGTTTTTTCAGCAGCTGTTTTTACATCTCCAGCTTTATTTTTTTCCTATTAAAGGTAACCACCAGCATACCAGTTAATCCAACTTATAAATCCTACTCAGGAAATGGGAAGAGCAGCTATTCCAGAGAGTGTGGCCAATGGGCTGTACCTGCCGCCAGGAGCTGAACGCACAGCACCCATCTGCACCCCACAGAGCCTTGGGAGCTCAGCTCTTTAAGACCTGGAATGCATTCTTTGACAAAGACTACAATGTAAAGGCAGCCTGGAGAGCTGGGTTATCCCACTGACAGTCCCAGAAGAGGGCCACTAAAGCACCTAAGACTCCAGATGGACATCAGAGACAGCCTCAGCTGCTGAGGACAGCTACTGGCTGGCAGGAGGGGCTCCCAGAAATGGAAGGGAAACATCTATTCAGGGAGGATCAATGTCCTCTCTATTCTCCTCAGCTGCCAGCCTATCCTGCCAGGGTTGTTACCTATAGAGGTGGCAGAGGTCCTGAAGGGGTGGGTGTGGGTGCAGCAAAGCAAGTGTGGAAGGACAAAGAGCCATGCTGCTACACCAGCCGGGAAGATGAGACCTGGCAGGAACCATCCTCCTGTGTAATGCACGAGCATCAATGTTCATGAGCCAGGGACCACCTACATTTGGTGACCTCCAACTTCTAATAATCCAAATGTTCTACTCTAGACACCAATTCCATTATTGATAAGCATTAAATGGATACAATAATGGGGAAAATGCTGGCATTAAAGGACTGCTAGTTTATGACCAACATAAACCATTTATGTTAACCCAACACCACTGCTAGTATTCAAATTGAATTATAACAAGATATAGACATTAGATATTTACAAGAAGCCTTTATAATAATTCTTGTACCTGTACCTCATGATATCTGATTATAGAAGACTGATGTTTGAATACTATGTAAAACTATTAGCTTGATTATAATTAAAAACTGCTGATACTTTAGAATAAAAGCTACAAACTCCAGGATAATGACACTGAGTAAGGATCTAGCTATAAACAACTAATTTATTAAAAAACAAACAAACAAACAAACAAACAAAAAACTAAATGTTTCCACACTGGTTTCCTACCTTGACTTCCTCCGGGGCCAAGAGAGCTGCATCACTCACGCTCACTGGGGCTACCTCCTCCATGGTTATGGCCGGCAGATTTGACACAACTTTAATCTCTGGAACAGGCTAGAAAAGAGACAACGTATATAAGAGGAAGTCATAAATAGTCCTAATATAAAATATTTGTATTGTGAACCTATTTATTTTTCTTAATATCCTTTAGAATTGACTTTACTATTATTTTTATGTAGTAGTTCATCATTTACATACAACACCCAGTGCTCAACCCAACAAGTACCCTACTTAACAGCCATCACCCATTTAGTCCACCCCCCAGCCACCTCTCCTCCAGCAACCCTCAGTTTGTTCTCTATTGTTAAGGTGTGAACCTATTAATTTAAAGCATAATACATAAAATACTTTATAAAGGGGAGCCTGCCCCCTTTATAAAGTCAGTTAAAAGTCTGCCTCGGTTTTGGGTCAGTCATGATCTCATGAGTTACGAGGTTAAGTGCCACATAGGGCTCTGTGCTCCACAGACAGTCTATTTGAAGATTCTCTCCTTCTGCCCCACTCACTCTCATATAAATCAATCAATCTTTAAAAAAAGCTTTCCCAGGTTTAAAAAAAAAAAATATTTTATGGAGATTTAAAATGTGAGATGGTTGATAGCAAAGCTAACTGGAATGATAGCCATGCTGGTGGGCAGCATAGGCTGCTTGAGGAATCTTGATAATCTGAGTACTCAAGGGTCTTCTCTGTCTCACTGCTGCACCAAGAACACTTATTTCTACACTTTTGGAGGACATTTCTACCACATTTGAACACCTACTCTTTCGCCTATTACACTAAACTATTACCATCTGCCATGGACGTGGACATTTTCCAACAATCCTATCTATTGTTAAAGAATCTATTGATTTTTGTGAATATTATCCTGTCTTTAGTTATTAAAAAAAAGGCCAGCTATAAGAAATATACAGAAAAAGATACAAGGAAAAATGCTTATCAGAACAAGAGTCAAAATAGGCTACTGGATAAACAAATTTTCTCATCTTTTAGCTACTGAAAACACAGCTTTATAAACAAATGTGAGATGATCAAGAACTGCTTTGGAAAACTAAAGCAGTATTGAAATAAATCAAATCTGTTCATTATAAAAAAGAGGAATGTTATGCAATGTCATAAAATGTGATGGTAACTGAAGAGCCTTTTTTTTTTTTTTTAAAAGAAATGTCCAGGAAAGACGGAAATTAAAACAAGCTTCATACAGATTATGGTGATAGCAGGACACTAGTTATTATTTACCTAACACTTACACTAATGCACATCTCATTTACATCTAATTTTTGCGCATCTCTGAGGAGCACCAGGGGACAGGGACAGGGACTCTGTTTCTAGAGTGAAGTAAAAGATGGAGTGTGCCCTGGAGAGAACACAGGCCTGAGGAGAAAGGGGTTCTACTGCAGAGACTGTCACTGATTCCTTTGCACACCTTTTCCTTAATGCATTCCTGGCCATATGCCAATCAACTAGCAGATGTGTGCCCCAGGAAATTTCAGACAGAACAAAAATAAGTCATACACACAATAGGATCGTGGATTCTAATTGAAAAAAATGTCAGTGTGAAAGAAATGTTTTCTTCCATTGGACCACTGTTCACTTATTTATTAGGAACACTGTGTTCCAATCTACAATTTAAAGAGGAATACAAAGAAAATGGGAGACAACCCAGAAAATTAAAAAAAAAAAAAAAAAAAAAAAAAGATGGTCAACAGGGTTTCTGGAGCTCATGAAATACGAAACTGAATATGAAAAAAATTTTGTATTAAGGAGAACCTGTACCGAAAAGCCTACAGTTCTGAAGAGGAATAAGAAAGGCTTTCAAATAGGGCATGTAGGCCCATATACTATTCCCACCTTCTTCAATTCCCAAGGTTCCAAGGAAGGTCTGAGTACCTCCCCATGGCAGGCTCCACATTAGTGTGACAGACACAGCAGGGAAATAGCAGTGAACAAAACACGTTTGTGCCAGCTTGATAATGAGTAGAGAACGATCAGCAATTGACCAATGGCGATCATAGGTATGAGGGAAATGAGGGCACGGAGGAGGGCGATGGCATTCATCTGACACCCCAGAGATTGGAAGGAGCCAGTCATGGAAAAAAGCAGTGCAGCCTAACAGGCAGAGGAGAGCCCAGCAGGAAGGTGTGGGGGAAGGGAGCACTTTGCCCACTGAAGGCACTGGAAGACGACGAGAGTGGCTGGGGGACAGAAAGCTGCAGAGACCAGACGAGTGAGAGGGAGCCAGATCACATGGGGCCTTGTAAGGCACAGGAAAGGATCATGCTCTTCACGTCAGTAACTTTTTCACAGTAGGACCTGTGGCCAAGAGGGGTTGAGGATTCCTCTTTTCTTCATCCCCTACATAGCCCACACTAGGTGCTTTGGTATCTAAAGATGGCTCCTGCCACCAAAACCTTAATAGAAATTACACTTGATTAACAACAACAACAAAAAACCAGGTGATAAATGCTGACTGAGAGGACAAGACACACAGGACAAAACATTTAACCATCAGGGGCACCTGGGTAGCTCAGTTAAGCCTCTGCCTTTGGCTCAGGTCATGATCTCAGGGACGTGGGATCGAGCCCCACATCGGGCTCTCTGCTCAGCAGGGAGCCTGCTTCCTCCTCTCTCTCTGCCTGCCCGTCTGCCTACTTGTGATCTCTATCTGTCAAACAAATAAATAAAATCTTAAAAAAAAAAACAACAAACATTTAACCATCAAAGAATCAGAAGGATTTTGGAGATTACCTCTTCTTTATAGATGAATGTGAAGCAATTTGCCTAATTCGCAAAGCTAGTTAGGGGAGAATCAAATTCAGGTTTCGGACTTCTAGACTAGTCTCTGAGATTCATGGTACCTCATTTTTAGAAAACACAAGGGACACAAAGGGGCAATAGGTGAACAAATACCAGAAAGATGGCACTGCATGCTTTACGGGTCCACAGACGACACTGAGAAGGAAGCTCTAAAAAGTACAGAAGCAGTGAGCCCAGTGTGGTGGGAGTCAGACAGACTGGAAGATCACTGGAGGTCTGGGCCTGGTGTAGGGAACATGATGTAACGGCGAGAACATGGATGCCCAGTTAGATCCAACCTTCCCAATCTCCTAAGCCTCAGTTTCCTCATCTGCAAACAGAAAGAGTAATACCTGCCTTGGTATTCTGTGGATGAAGAATTAACGGACAGGGCCACTACCGTCATCAAGACAACACTGGTCAATCCCTACTTTAGTCTTCCTCACAACACCAACTAGCACTATCCATACACAAGATAACACTGGAAAAATCCACAGGACTGTGAAGGACCACATTTAGAAGGGTAGGAGAGACTACACTCATCATCTTATCCCTATCCCAGGCCAGCTGAGAGAGACTTGGCCTATGGTTTCTCCAGTGAGAAGAGAGCCCAAGGTGGCCTTCGAGCTCCCCAGCATTGCAGAACGCTTCTGAGCAGGCCCAATCATTTCTGTGTCATGGGGATCACAGAGGGAGTCTGTGGGACTTGACCACTGAGGATCAGACTGGGATGAAGAACAAGTACAGGGCTTCTAGCAACCCGTGCTTAGATCTTGGCAGACCATGTTCCTCTTCACAGGAGTGCCCAAGTAGAGATCCCAGCCAGCACCTTGCCCATCTGTAGAGCCAAGCAGGTGCCCTTCTCCAGCTCAAAGAGATTCTGTACCCCCATGACCATGGCAGGATTATTTACAACAGCCAAGTCATGGAAACAATACAAGTGTCCATCAACAGATGAATAAAGATAATATGATAATATGGTGCATACATAAATACACACACACACACACACACACACACACACACACACAATGGAATACCATTTAGCCATAGAAAGAAGGAAGTCCTGCCATTTATGACAACACTGATGTATCCTGAGGGCATTATACTAAGTGAGATATGTCAAACAGAGAAAGACAAATTACAATGTGATCTTTTAGGCAGGAACTAGGCATGTGCAACAAGAAGATGGACCTTAGATGTCCAGCTGGAGAGCCCCACGCGAGGACCACCACATTCTACCCATCTAGCAGCAGGTTTTGACTTGCAACATCCCAGCAGAAAAAGAGTTAAGTTTGTTGTGCTTATTGCACTTATGCAGAAAGCAGCCATTTGTCCTTATTTGAGCTATGTCTCTAGAACAGAAATAATGCTGCAGTTGCCCACACTTGCAACCATCTTGGAAAGGACATGAGTACTTGGTTAATTATTATATAATCCAGGACTGTCACTCAAAAGTTGCTACCCTAGGACCCTCCCAAAAGAAAAAAAGTGATAGAAGCACATATCCCAGAGTTTCTGGGGCTTTTGTCTCTCTTGACTGGCCCGCTCTTCCCCTGGACTATATTTTAATAAAGCTCTGCTCTCCTTTAGAACAGCTGCATGACTAGAGTTAATACTATTGTATTGTATATTTCAAAGTTGCTAAGGAAGTAGACCTTCAAAGCTCTCATCATAAAAAGAAAACTGTAACTATATGGGGAGAAGGCTATTAACTAAACTTAACACAGTAGTCACTCCCCAATATACATTTTTCCCATACACCATGCCTTTCAAAAATTCACGCAAGGCGACTATACTTTCACAAAAGACCTACATGAGTACCTGTTTTTCCTGACAGAAATCTGAGAATTATTTTCACTTTTATATAAAAAAAAAGTGAAAGGAAAAATAGCATTCAGCATTCTGCTGTGAGCAGCTCTGCCCAGCTCCTTCCTCAGGAACTACACTTGGTTTCTCAGTATCAAGCCACCATACCTTTAAACAGTGTCTGTGAGCATCTGTGCTTTATCTCGTTTTATCTGTGCATCTATTACAAGATTGGTCCTCAAGTATCAGGAAAGCCTAGGACAGGTTACTTTTGGAGTCTGAAAAGCTCAAAAGACTTTCCATTTAATTAATGGTAATGCTTCTTTGCTTTACCCCATTTAGGCTTGTGAAAGGTTTTATAGGAACATTTTGCTTTCTGATGGTAGGAGAACCTATTTATCAGACTACCGTTGTACATCTTAAACTTAAACAGTATTACATGTCAATTAATAAAATTGGAGAAAAGGGGTTAATATATATGAAGGACTTAGTATGGCAAATAGCTGGTACTCAGAAAATATCAGGTACAGACATCACAGGTCTCAAGACCAACCGCAGGATGAAAACACAACTGAAAGCTGAACAACAAGAATGAGAAATGAAGAGACTTTAGGTCTAGCACAGCGCATGGGGAGATCACTCTGGATCAGCAGAGGAAGCCAGAACTGCTTGGGACTAGAAATTCCTACAGGTTTGTATCCTAAAACCAAACAAAAAGCTAGCCTCACAGAAGCTCAAAGAGGAATTAAGGTCATGTTTGCTCTGATTACACACAGAACTGTTAACACACTTACTGGTTTAGGGATGAAGTGAAAGTTTGAGAGGGCATCCAATTTTAAGAAGAGGGAATCCATCATCTTCTGAATTTCTTTGTGCTCTGGATTTTCTTCTTCTGCTGTTTTTTGCTTAGAAAATAAGTTCAATGACATCAGACTTAGCAGCTTAATACACATCACAAAACAAAACACAAAGCTCAATAAGGATATGCCCCCATCTCTTATCATCAAGGCTTCAGCTTCAAAGACACAGTACACAGCAGAATCAGAGTTATCAATACCACGTCGGAGCCAGCACCAGTCCAAGAAGCAATGCGATGTGCACTTCAGAGCTGCAGCGACCCCTCCCCCTATAACTGACAACTTACAGTTTCATTTCCTTGGTATTTACTTCTGTCAAGAACTAAGCCACTCCCACTCGGATGGCTCTCATTAAAAGAAAGGGGAGCTGGGTAACAAGGGTTAGATGTTGAAGAACTGGACCCGTTGTGCACTGTTGCTGGTGACGATGTAAATGCTGCAGTCACAATGGAAATGAATGGGGCAGCTCCTCAGAAAGTGAAACAGAGAACTGCCATATGACCCGGCAATTCCATCCTTAGGTAAATATCCAGAAGAATTTAAGAAGAGGTTCTCAAACAAATACATCTGTTCAGAGCAGCACTATTCCCAACAGTCAAAAATAGAAACAACCCAAATGCTCACAATCCCCTTTTCCCTCTGCCCATGTTTAAAAGGCCAGGACTGTTTTTGTTTTATTAAAGAATAACAGAACAAAACAAAACACACCCAAAACAGGGAAGCAACTGGCTCTTTGCCTCCATGACCCTGAGGCCAGCGATGCATCAGGGTCTGCCTCCAACGTCTGTCATTTGAGCCCTCCTTCAGCCACATTGAAGCACTCACCACTGCTTATTTTAATTTATTTTTTAATCCTGAACATGTTGCTTACCTCATCCCACACTAATGGCTGTGAAATCATACATATACAACTATATACTATACATATATAACTAGAAGTTTATTTATGTGCCATGTACCATCACCTTGCTTATTACTTCCAGGATAGACACTAAATCGGAAAATACTCATCATCCTCCCCGGATGAACTCTTAATGGAATGGGTGCAGAATAAGCCTAAATTAAGTCCATACTCAAAAACTTGTGAACTGGGTGCTGAATACTGAGACATAAATAAAACCAATTATTTACAGAGCTGGTACAGCTGTCACATTACGTATTTAATTTTTAACTCTCATGGTTACAAAATGCTTTACTGTATTTACTGAATCACCTCAAAGTAGCCAGGCAATGTTCAATAACATGTTCCTTCACCTACCACTTTGAGTTGCAAAGCAGCCAGGAATAATTAATTCAAATCTTTCCCGATCTTCAACTTAACAGTAGTATCAAGGGCACTGATTGCTATTGCCGCTAACGTGACATTAATTAATCAAATCTGGCAGGAATCTTAAATGGCTTTTGCAAATAAAAATGCCATCTCATCTGCAAGCACATATTGACCACATTATCAATAAATCAAGTGTAAAGGAATAATTCAGTCACTATACTGGTGATACAGTATTATTGGAAATAGGACTTTGTCCTACTTAACCAGGTATATTTTAAAGAATTTAAGTGAAAAGAAATAAGAATCAAAAAACAAATAACCCACCGGACCAAAAATCTGAATCAATTTCACAGATAATGTTCTATCAGCAACTTCTGAAGTACAAATGAGAACGAATTTTAAAATTGTAGGACTACTATAATAATTGTGTGGAACAGTCAGGTAACCAATAAATAACTGCAAACAAGCTCTTCTACACCCTCACATTCAGTGGCATTAAGTATTATAACCCTTCTATTCCTAACATACTCTGTCTCACATTTAAATGAGGTGAACCAAGAGCTCTCTATTTATTTCATGAATTTCAGCCATCAGGGTAGAAACAAAAAAGTGGATTTTCTATTTCTTTCTTTCTTAAATAATGATGGCTTTGCCTTCTGGGCTTCCTTACCTCGTTGAGTTTGATGTACTCCTGCTCATAAATTTCAGCAAGGCTCAATTTGCTCTTCTCATGGTCTAATGTTAAACGTTTTTTATATTCATATGCATCCTCTTTAGGTCTTTCTTTACGTACTACATCATCCCAGGCCTGCAATATGAAAGTTGGAAGGAACATAAATTAACAAAATCTATCATTTTATTCTAGGCTCACTTAGGACTCTGCCTCTGGAAAATTTGTGGTCAGTCCAGAGTAAGCAAATTAGAGCAAAAACTAATCAATTTCAACCTGCAAAATGTGTACTCAAGTCACAAAAAATAAGTATTATGAAAAGCAACAATGGCATTACTTAAGTTTCCTTTTTGTTTTAAATGCATCTTTCTCCTGTTACAACTTTAATTCCCCATTTCCCCATCATGGTTTGTTTAAAAGTCAACATTCGGAGTTTGTCTTGTTGCATTTCAAATTTAAGGATAGTCCACATACAGTACCACCCTTCAAATCCTTCCTATTTCAAGTGAACATTATACACGTTTTAACGCCATCCCTTGTTGTACAGGTCATACACCTAGTCTTATTCTAAGTTTACAAAATAGGATCAATTCTTTTTTCTCATGAGATTGGTATTTATTAAACACCTGTGTAGCAGACTGTGTAGATGTCCTGCTTCATATCCCCCAGCCCACCTCTAAGTTCACCTGTAGCTGCAGGGAGACCGTGTCTGTACATGCTGACAGCTTCCCATCTCAAGGTGGCACTCTGCTTCTTATCCTGTGGGTTTTCTAGACTGCCAGGGCATCTTGCCTATTTGTGCTCAAGACAGCTCTGAGGTGTCTACGACTTGACACCTTAACCAGTTAAGGACTGAGTTTAGTGGATAAATATTCCAGCAGATCCATCCCCAGAGGGGTAAATTCTGAGACAAATTCTACATAAATCCTCAGGGGTCCCCAGCAGGCTTTATTCCCAGATGCCCACTGTGACAGATAATTTCATGTGTTAATTTGATTGGGTGAAGGGATGCCCAGACAGACAGATGGTAAAACACTGTATCTAAGTATGTCTGTGTGGATGTCTCTGGAAAAGAACAGTATCTGAACTAGTATAATGAGTAAAGAAGATGTCTTCACTAATTTGGGTGGACACCATCTAATCCACCAAGGGCCCAAATAGAACAAAAAGTGGGAGGCAGGGTGAATCTGCTCTCTGTTGAGCTGGGACATCCCTCTTCTGCCCCTGGACATCACTGCTTCTAGTTTTCAGACCTCTGGACTCAGACTGGAACTTGTACCACGAGCTCCTCTGGTCTCAGGTCCTGGGACGCAGCATTCCTGGTTTTTTGCTTGCAGACAACAAACCACAGGATTTCTCAACCTCCATCATCACATGCATCCTTTTGCTCCTCATTTGGGGTTACTAAAACACTCTTCAGTATTTGATTTTAATGTATCAATTCTGTTTTTCATTACCTTTCTATACTTTTTAAGTGGTTGCTCTAGGGATCTGAGATCAATTCTTAAATAAAAACTCTGCTAGGTTTTTAACATTTGAAAAAAATAAACCCTTTATTTGTCCCAGCAGATATTGTGCTTAGATGGAAAGGTCCCAAGGAAGACCAGAACAATTCAGAATCAGTCCCCATACCTGTCACCCTCCACCACCTTCACCAGGCACCACCAGACAGGTAAATAAGGGGCAAGGAAGAGCGGCAGTGGCTCTGGCTGCCCCTTCTCTTCACACACAACTGCCCATCCTTCCAGAGCACTAGTGAAAGGCAGTGTCTCACACAACAAAAGCAATACAAAAGAGGAGGGCAGTGTAAACTTAGTAGCACATTTCAGGGTAAATTAAGGGTTTTAAATGAAGAACTGATACAAACAAAATTTCTATGAAAACGAAGAAGAGTGACGGTCCCAAAACAGTCTCATATTATTTCTAAAAATCTCAGTGAATTTTAAATTAAGTTAATTTTCATTCTTACTGACCTGATCTCTTATCCTCTGCTTAATGATATCTTCCAGTTGAAGGGTAGTTTCCTCTGTGATCACAGGGGCTAAAGGAAATATAACATAACTCATTAGGTATAACTAGACCAGTGGTCCTCAAATGGTGGTTATTGAACCAGTAGCATCAACACCTGGGAACCTGTTAGAAATGTGAATTTTTTGGCTCTGCCCCATACTTCTTGAGTCAGAAAGTTGGCGGGGGTACCCTATCTGTTTAACTAACCCTTCTGATGCTCCCTCCAGTTTGAGAACCACAAACTGGAGAATATCTGGTAATAAGCACTAATACTTTTAGCCCATGCACCTGGGTACTCTCCCCATCTTTTTTATTCTCTCTAGAACTGAATAAAATGAAAATTCATTTTGACTTCATAGGTACAAGAAAGAATTTGATGAGATGACCAGGGTTTCTGGCTAGAGTACAGAATTTAATCAGAGGACAATGACAGTAAGTATTGGATACAGATCACTAGCAGAAATCATTATGGATTACACATCAGGTACCCTATAGACACTAATTAGCATATTAGTAACTCCTGGATGAATTAAGAGTACTATGGCTATGTAAGAGAACGTCCTATTTCTTAGAAGATACATGTACTTAGAAGTGAAGTGTCACGATATTGATAAGTTACTTTCAAGTAAATCAGCGGAAAAAAGGGGGCTCTTTGGGCTCCAGAGCCTGACAGACATTTTCACAGAGGTAAGTGAGGAAAGCAGGAAGGGAGCTTGCTGACGGCATCAGTGCTTGACAGACTCTGTGTCCCAGGCACTGCTGTGCTGCATCCAGGAGGAGGCCAGTATGGCTAGGCTGTTGGCCCCTGCAGCCTGGAGCTGATGCGCAGAGGCCTCTGTGAGTCCCCCAGCCTGAGCCAGGCCCAACCACATTCAGAGCTTTTATTTATTTTAAATATTTCTTCAACATTCCACATTTGATGATGTAGATACCTCTTTCTTCCCTGACTGTAAATGTTTTAATACAAATTTTTTAAACTGTAAAAAAACAAAAAACAAAACATGCGATCACACAGATACACACACATGGGTCACATCTACAGGGCAGGGAAAGCAAATATAAAATGTTAACCAGTGAATCCACCTGAATGGCACCCTTATGTTTGCTGTACTATTTTTTCAACTTTTCTCTATGTTTACAAGGTTTGTTTTGTGTTTTTTTTTTTTTTAAGATTTTATTTATTTGACAGACAGAGATCACAAGTAGGCAGAGAGGCAGACGGAAGAGAGAGGGGAAAGCAGGCTCCCCTCTGAGCGGAGCGCTCAATGTGGGGCTCGATCCCAGGATCCTGAGATCATGACCTGAGCCAAAGGCAGAGGCATAACACACTGAGCCACCCAGGTGCCCCTGACTCTCTCTATGAAACAGAAAAAGCATGAAAACACACACTCGAAGGGGCCCAGCGGGCTCACGTACCCATGCGGACCGCATGGTCAAAGTGCAGAGTCTCTTCTAGGAGGCTGTTCTCTGGGCGCTTCTGAGCCGTCACTTCCCCTTGAAGCTGCCAAGGTTTTTTTTCCAACAATTCTTTTTCTAAAGATGCAATTTTTTCATTCATCTAAGAAAGAGACAAAAAGTTATTACATATCCAGGAAACAAAATCAGGCTTATTAACTAAATAAAAGCAACTAACATCTTTACAAACACAAAAACAAGAAATGCGTTATTTCTCAACACATTTGTTTTGTTCTCGCCACCGTTTTATTACTAACCAACAGTGACTCCCAATTCCTGACACCTGAGGTGGGGTAGGAGCTGCAGATGATCTTTCCCTCCCTGATTTGAAATGGCCATGTTTATAATATACTGAATTCCCCTAGAAGAATCTGGGTAGATTTCTGGGCTCTATTCTAGTCCAGTGATCTATCTATTCACAAGCCACTATCAACTTTGATTATTAGAGCATTCGAACGTTAATTTCTTTATTAGAACATTAGTAACTGAAGGAGCCTCTTTTGACCCCACACTCCAAAATTCAAATTATTGCTAACTAAAAGATATCTCTTAATGACTTTATAGTATACAAAACGCCAGCCTTCTCAGCTGCTTTACTGAATTCTCATGTTTTTCTGAATAGCTTTCAATTCATCTGCTTAGGTTTTTCCAGTATCCTTTGCATATATTAATGCTCTTATCTTTCTCTTTTGTAGTTGCACTGACACTTCTACAAGAACGTTAAATAACAGTGGTAACAGTAATTGTGGACATTTTCTTATTCTTCATTTTAAAGGGATATTTCTAGAATTTCACCACTAAGTAGGACAGCACCTTTTGGTTAGATGTGTTTCTATTTCACTACAAGTGAAAATTAGGAATGGATACTGAATTTCATCAAATGCCTTTCAGACATCAGAAAAAAAACATGTGGTTTTCTCCTTATTCTGTTACAACCAAGAATTACATTAATAGATTTTCTAATCCTGAATCAAGTAAATGAGGCCCATCTGATTATGGTGTTGTTAATCTTTCACTGTGTTATTTTGGATATTTAAATGATACCATGTGTGAGTGTTTTAATGTCAGGTTTGGCTATCATGCTGTAATAGCTTCAAAAGAAAAAGAAGTTTGGAAGTTCCCTCTTTATATGTTGGAACTGAACAAAATTCAGTGGTATTTCTTGAAAGCTTGATGTAATTCTCCAGTAAAACTAAACCTGCTTTTCTTTTTTCTTTTTTTTTTGAAAAGACACAGGGAGGTTGGGAAACTAACTCAATGCAATTTCATATTTTCTTTCCCAATGCTTCCCCACTGCCTCCCTTAAATCTCCTCTCTCTTCTGGAAACAATCCACAATCATGGATTTAACTCAGATTCTCTTTTTCTAATAATTATTTTGATATCATTGATATATTTTATGTTTTATTATTTGCCTATTCTCATTTCTAATTGTGTGACGTCATTTTAATGTGGTTAAACAGTAAAGACAAATAATTGGAACCAGGCTATTATTTGCAAATGACACTTGATTTGTCTGAAATCCTAACACGAGGAAATAATTTTTATCAACTCTGGAAGATATGTTTGAGATGGCATTAATTAACATTCCGACTATGTGAGCCATCTACAGAATATCTGAAAGAAACAATATCCTCATGAGCAGCTGAATCAGCTACAAAGAGAAGTTCACAGGACAGCTAATTAAAAAGAACATGCCATTAGGTATAAAGAAACCAGGGACAGAGAAAAAACAAGTTTTTAAACAAATCGAAGGCCACAGGTTGGGGAATGAAGCACTGCTTTTTGCAAATTAGCTACCTATCACCTGGGCATCTCTATAAAGTGTCTGGTAGGAAGTAGCAGCAAGATTTTTGTTTTGTTTTTTAAAGGATAAAGTATTCTACCAAGAACTACAGAGTAGATTAGTTATGAGTGCCACAGTCCTGGTAAACATAAAAAAATTCCTTAAATTCTCAATTCTTACCTTTTCCTGTCTTTTTTCAAAAGAGGATTTAACTTCATCAGAATCTTTCTGTACATTTAAGATACTTGTATCCTCACTTTCCTCATCATCTGGCAAATCAAAAGTCACTCTTTTCGAGGTTTCTTTATGCTGCTTGCTGTCTTCACTTTCTTCAAGTTCATTATCTTCATCACTATAGTATACCAAAACATTTATGAAAGGATAATACAATTTTTCATTAGGAAAACAAAACTAATTCTCTAGTAATTATAGATATGTTGTATACCTAACACAGAATTCCAAAGTCATTCAGTTATTAAGGAACAGAAGATACTATTTAGGTAAAACAGAACAAAAGCGTGCAATATATAAAAAATAAATTATTCCTCAATCTGTAAGACAAATATATCTCACAATAATGACAGTAAGGTATTTTTAGTTTGATTGTCACTGCCAGTGATATTTATCTTCATTAGATGATCTCTAAAACCCCTTTAAACTCAGACACTTTCATCTGATCTTAGAGAATGTAACTCCTTAAGACAAACATATTTGACAATTATGAGCACACACACACAACTGGACTGTTCTAGCTTACAGCGTAAAGAACTCAAAATACTCACGTTTCAGAAATGCTCTCCTCTCCTTCTTCGTCAGCAATTTCTTCCTCCTCTTCATCTGAACCCAGTTCATCGTCATGAGCATTTGCTAGGTCTTCATCACTTTCAACAGGATCAAAGAAGTCTTTGTATTTCAGGTTTCTAGAACTTTTACCTGACTAAAGTAAAAAGGTTTCTCAAACTTTCAATTAAGAACAGAAGAACACATTAAATCATGCATGTGTGTGGATGCATATGACATATGGGGAACCGGTGACAGACAACATCACCACACAGATGTAAGGGCTACTAGACTGTAACAAACTGGAAGGAAGCATAGGTTCATTTCTAACTGATAAGACAGAGTACAACATCCTAACTCTAAAGCTTCTAACTATAATCATTTCTAAAACATACCTGTCTAAAGTATACAAATGCCTTCCTCTCCCTATTATTTCTAGTGTTTGATGGAATATGTTTGAGGGGAATTCTGAAGACCTCTAACATGTGTGACAATGGTTCTTAGGTTCAAAACAAGCATTCTGTGATAAGGAAATGATGGCTTTGGTTTAATTTATCTAGTTCATCGTTTTCAACTGATCTAAATATTTCATTAATATTCTGGTGAGTTTTGAGGTATTTTAAACCACTTTTCAAGAAATAGAACAAAATCTAATTTAAGGAGGTAGAAAGTCTCTTCTCCCAAAACTTTACCTGAGGTTTTTGACTTCCAAGCAGTTCTCCCTCATCTTCATCAGAATCAACATCTTCAAAAAAATTAATGTCTTCCTCTTCCTCGTCATCTTTTGGTCCCTCTTCCTTTTCCATGTTTTCTAAAAAGGTCTCCATTTCAGATAGTTTGAAAAATTTATCATCTACTATGGACTTCTCTCTTGGTTTCCTAGACACTTTGTCTTGCACCTTGCTCTGCTGCTCCAATTTGCTGATATCAAAATCAAGATCAGAATCCTCATCACTGAACACTGGACTTTTCCTCAGATCAACTTTGCTCAAGTTTTTAGCTCTCTCATCCACTTTAGGATCATCACCACTAGGGTCAGCCACCTCCTCCTCCTCCAGATCTTGTTTGAAGACCTCCTGATCATCAGACTCCACTGCTGAGCCATCCTCTTCACACTCCTGCTCTTCGTTCTCTGGAAGAAGACTGATGTCTTCGTCTTTAACAGTTTTACTAACTGTACTCTGGAAGTACTGCAAAATTGGTTCATTTTGCAATTCTAGTTGTTGCCAAATCTGCTCATCATCAAAATTGTCTATCACCAGTTTTTTTAATGGACTTCCGTGGATCCTGTCATTCTCTAATATTTTATTAAAATCATAAAGTGCTTTTGTTAACGAAGTGAAGTTTGATGCCAATTCATCTTGAATCCTATTAAGAGAGCACAGGGAAAAAGTTTAAAGAGATTTATAATTATAGGGCAATAATTTCACAGCACTATGAATTAAAAGAAGAAAAAAGCCTAACTTCTGTGTAAAATCAAACTTGAAAGAAATATCAACTTTAAGTAGAGATTCTGCCCCCAAAGAGTGTATTAGCTTGCTGAGGAGCCATACTAATATATAACTAAGTCTGTGATCTACTATATGGATTTTATGCAGGGAAACTATTACACACCCCTTTGCCTAAAGATATATGGTGAATCTTAGCCTTAAATGCCAACTCAGCTATATTATATGCCACTCCATTCCGTCAGCCAATGGTTAACACTTGCTTTGGCTCAAGAGTACTCAGCAAATACCTCTGAAGATCTGACATCTGAAATGAGACCTGTATACGAGGAGACATTCTTACAAAGACCTGGAAATATCTATTTTTAGCAGAAAAAATAGCGAGAGCAAATTTTTTAAGATGGAAATGAAGTCGGTGAGTTTGAGGAACAGAAATGAAGGCATGGCTGGAGTGTGGTGAAGAAGGCAGAAGGCCAAGGAGGTAGATGGGAGCTGTAACATGCAGGCTCCGAGATAAGAGTTTGCTGTTTTAAGTGTAAAGAGAAGCCATCAGAAAAAAATTTTTTTAAAAAGATTTTATTTATTTATTTGACAGATGGAGATCACAAGTAGGCAGAGAGGCAGGCAGAGAGAAAGGGGGAAGCCCGCTCCCTGCTGAGAGGAGAGGCGGATGCGGGGCTGGATCCCAGGACCCTGAGATCATGACCTGAGCCGAAAGCAGAGACTTAACCCACTGAGCCACCCAGGCGCCCCGTCCTTTGCTTAAAATCTTTTGATGGTGGGGCACCTGGATGGCTCAGTGGGTTAAAGTCTCTGCTTTCGGCTCAGGTCACGATCTCAGGGTCCTGGAATCCAGCCCAGCATCGGGCTCTCTGCTCAGCAGGGAGCCTGCTTCCTTCTTTCTCTCTGCCTGCCTCTCTGCCTACTTGTGATCTCTGTCAAATAAATAAATAAAGTCTTTTTTTAAAAAAAGATTTTAAGCAAAGGAGCAAAACGATGTAATTTATACTTCGGAAAGATGACCAACAGAGGAAAAGGAATGAAAGTACAGTGATTAGGATGACACAGTCATCCAGGGAAAGGATAACAACTGTACAGGGGTTAGAACAGCAGATACTGTGCCACGCAGTCAAATTCAGAACACAGACTGAAGGCAGAACCGACAGAATTTGCTGATGAATTAGAAGCAGACATGAGAAAAAGGACGCTATCAAGGAAGATGCTTAGTTACATGTCTGAATGACTGAAAAAACAGAGGCGCCCTTTACTGAGATAGGAAAGGCAGGTGCATGTGTAAAGGATTTCAGGGAGGGCAGACTATAAGACAGTAGACAGAAACAGGTCATAAGAAGTTCGAGATGCTGAGAACGTATACGGCTGGGGCTGCTGTGCGCCTGACGCTCAAGGGAAAAGTCGGGGGTCTGAGAGCCACACTTTCGTTAAGTCGTACGTTCAGTCCTTCAACAAAATACGAAGAGCTTGTGTTACGAAGTCCTAACTCTCAAGCAGCTCATCGTGGGACGGGGGCCGACAGACACCAAAGTTACTACTTTCAATAAAGTATGAGTAACTGAGCTTGCTTTGGTTAGCACACGACCGGGAGAGCCGCACTGCGCAGCCTGTGACCCTTGAAAATCTTCTGACGGGCTAGCGGAGCGTAAGGTGAAACCTGGCGCCAACAGACGCACGCTTCCCTTCATCCCGCTACTCCAGCATCTGCCGGCAGGCCGCGCCCACGCGAGACCTGGGCCTCACCAGACCCCGCGTTTCCCTTCACTTACGTGAGAAAACACTCTGGCTGGCCAGTGGCTTTATCAACCTCTTTCAGGCACCGCTCCAGGGTCCGCCGACGCCAGGCCCGCGGCGCCATGGCCGTCTGCAACCCGGGACACAGCGCCGCATGCACAGGAAGAGGACCGGTCGGAAACCGCGCCACAAAGACGCGCCTCGCGCAACCTGCACCCGGGAGGCGAAGGTTCCGCGGCGTACAGGTTCCGGACCCTCCCCACTCCAGAGCCAATGGCAGCGCAAGAACTTTCACTGGGCCATTGGTCAGTTCTAGCGCCTTTGAACTTTCTCTAAACTTTCTGTTTTGTATCCCTGAGGAGCCCAAAGGAGTGACGTGTCCTTCGTTTTTAAGTTTCTGCTTTAGACGCACTGGGTGGCTTCAATACGTAAAATAAGAACAAGCCCACCCGCCGCACCACGGGCGCGCAGCAACGCTCGCCACGCCTCCTAGCCTCGTAGGCCCCGCCCCCAGCCGCGTGGACCCGCCCCTCGACCGAGCTCCTTTCCCCGCGTGAAGCACCCGCGGGTTCAGTGGGTCACTTTCCAAAATGGCGCGCGTGTTGAAGGCGGCGGTGGCGACCGTGGCGGTGGCGGCGGCGGCGGCGGGGGCGGCAGCGGCCGAGAGTGCAGTAGGTGAATACCCAGCGCGGTCGGGGATCTCCGGGGAGCGGGGCGCGCGGGACGCGAGGCCGGGGGCTGGGACAGGCGGCGGGTGGCCAGAGCACCTGAGTCCACTGCGTTCTGTCCCCCGGTCAGCCCCTGCAGGCAGGAGTAGATGAAGTCAGTGGCAGAGGGACCGTGAATGTTAATTTCCAGGGCAGCGTAGGAGACGGGAGAAACCAGAAAGAAGGGCAAGTCCTTTAAAAAAACAAGGTGAACTCCCAAGTCCTTCCAGTATCCCGCTGGAAACCCTTGGAGGTCAGTTGTGTGAAGAATACCAAGGGAGTGGTTTTTTCCCTCCTGCCCTAGTATGTTTATTATTACGTATGTAAACAGGAAAGACAGACGGATTTGGGAGGTTCCTTGAGTCTTGTACACCTCCATCAAAAAAAAAAAAGCTGGATCGACTCAGTACATGACAGAAACTCAAGTTTTCTGACTCTCAAGCCACTCACTTTCTCCTCTTTCTTTTTCTTATAAAGATTTTATTTATTTATTTGACAGAGAGAGATCACAAGTAGGCAGAGGCAGACAGAGAGAGGGGGGAGCGGGCTCCCTGCTGAGCAGAGAGCCCGATGTGGGGCTCCATCCCAGGACCTGGAGACCATGACCTGAGCTGAAGGCAGAGGCTCTAACCCACTGAGCCACCCTAGCCCCCCTCTTTCTTTTTGCTCTTTCTTCTTCATCACTATTTCAATTAATGAAATTCCCTGTTTGGGAGAGTGCCAAGTGGTAATGTCTCAAGAGTTACTCCTGAACATTGGCCATAAAGTCTTCAGTTCAGGGATGAACCTTTAGTAATGTTAGATCCCTTTGCTACGTAGTGCTTTCTCTATTCCGCCTATTCAAATGTACAGTTCTAGCCGGGCGTTGAAGTCCCATCTTAAACTAACCAGTTCTTTATTGACCACTATCGTCTTCCCGACCGGTCACAACATTTCTTAAACATTTATCATTGCAAGTCACCAGGGCTAAGTTAGAGCCACATACAAAGAAGAATGCCATAATAGTTTTAGTTGTCTCAGTACTTTATCAGTTTGAAGAGGTGGTATGTATATATGAGAAAATACTATAAGAGGCTGAGCACAGCTTGTTGAAATGAATCTAATTAATAGGTGAGTCTAAAGCTTTTATAATAACACACCCTCCTGGTCCCTCCTTCCTCTCCTTGGTGAGATACAAGCAGCATCTTAGCTCATGCACAATTGCAAGCAACCCTTTGCAAAAAAACAAAGCTAAGAAAATGAAGACAAAAAGTCATCTCTTATTATCTCTTAGAAAACCCTCTGTTAGAATGTAGATATTGTGCATAAAATATACACTAAAGATATTAAAAGTTGAGGATCAAAAGAATGGTAAAAATTTCAGAGGAAAGAGAAAATTCAACATTATGGTTTAATAACACCAACTTTGATGTCAGACAGACATGGGCTTTAGGCCCAGCTTAGTGTGACCTTGAAGAAATTACTTAATCAGGCCTAATTTCCTTGTCTGCAAATGGGAAAAATAATATTTTTCGATGCATGGAATTATGGTAAAGATTGAAGTGCTCACTGAACAATTAGTGTTAGGTCTATTTTATGGCTGTGAGAACTAATAGAGCTAGGCTAGCACATGATGTACTTCTACTTCAGAATTCACGATTTCGCGGTTTGGTTAGGCAAGATTACAGACTTAGGCAAGTTTATAGGGTAATATTGTTGCATAACTCTCACAATGAAATAAAGTCATGGGTGTCTACTGGTAGTGAGGTCAGATCAACAAGATGGTACATCATGGTATGCCATAGGATTCAATTCTCTACTGTTAGTAAATCCCAGCAGTATGGAGAATGTCTAGAGACTAGGGCATATCTGCACTGGGGATAATAACCAGTTCATACAGTTCTTGAAAGGCAGAATTGTTACATAGTTTCCACTTCTACATAATGTTAAAAGGATTTCTCAAGTTAAAGCAATAGTGGTGAGCAGTGTGGGAGAGTTAGAGGGTTACTCTAAACAACTAATTTTAACTTGAAAAAATTGTAAATCACTATTCACGTATCAAAAAGCAAAAAGAGGACCATGCCTATAATACCTTCCAGCAGCATTTTTCCACCGGAGTGTCAGTAGTCACTAAACACTGAAATACAACCAAAGATCTAAAATCCCAGCCCACACCATAAGTTTCCTATAGTAAAAGGAGAGTGGTATCCTTGTGATAAAAAGTAGTGAATTGTGGATTGATGGAATGATGCAGGGAATACAGAAATACTATGTGTGCCAAAACATTAATATGAGTAATACAAGTAATCTTTAGTATTTGAGTCTAGTCTAGTATCACATATAGGGTAGGTGCACAGTCAGTTTTTTCCTTTAATAGTGCAAAATATGTTAGAATGTTAAAATATGTTAGAGATGTTTATGTTTATAAGCAAGTTATTGATGTAACCTTTCTGTAAGTGCTAATAATGATCATTCTTGGAATTTGCTATGTACTTTGTGCCAAGTACTTTTCTAAACCCTTTATATTATTCATTTTAGTCTCATGACTACTCTATGAGGTAGGTATTATATTCCTATATGAGAAAAGAGAGACATGGAGAGGGTACGTAACTAGGGTACTAATGCCAAGTTACAGAACTAATGGTAGCGTCAAGATTTGAACCAGGACAGTTTAACACTGGAGCCCACATTCTTAACCATAAGACATGCTGCTTGTCATATGATACTTACACACAAAACCTGAAAGTGAATGTATAAATAATAATTTGAATATTAAAGAAGAGACATTTTTATATGTGTATTTTTAGAAATATTTTTATTCAGTAGTTGATGGGGGGAAACTACGAGGAAGGGAATATAACTTCCAGAAAGTCATACCTTCATTGCTGAACTGAATGTTAATAAAGATACATTTTTTTGGTAAACTATATAGACATCTGTCACAAGGGAAAAGTAAAATGAAAATAGTGTATTCTAAAGCCAGCTCTGATTTATCCTCCTATTTCAGATGCTTGAACCTTAAATAACCCCACTTTGTCTTTTATTGTGGTTAAATATACAGAACATAAAATTTGCCATTTTAACCATATTTAGGTGTACAGTTCAAGGGCATTAAATAAGTTGACCCTTGAACAATATAGGTTTGAACTGCATGGGTCCAGTTATACTCACTATTCCCCAGTAAAGTACTGTAGATAAATTTCTTTTACGATTTTCTTAATAATATTTTCTAGCTTTCTTTATTGTAAGAATATAGCATATATATCACATACAACATGAAAAATATGTGTTAATTGACTCTCTGTGTTATCAGTAAGACTTCTGGTCAAGACTTCTGGTTTTGGGTAGTTATATGTGGATTTTTGACTGTGTTGGGGGGTTGGCACTCTTAATACCCCCAGTTTGTTCAAGAGTCAATTGTATATTTGTATTGCGAATCCGTCACCACCATCCATCTCCAGAACTTTCACCATCCCACCCTGAACCTCTATACCCATTTAACAATAACCCCCATTATCCTCCACACCCAAGCCATGGTAACCATTATTCTACTTTTTATGAATTTGACTACTCCAGGTGCTGTATGTGGAATTATATAATATTTGTCCTTTTGTGAGTGGCTGTTTCTCTTGGCATGTTTTTAAAGTTCGTCCATGTTTACCTAAGGTGTCAGAACTTCATTCCTTTTTAAGGTTGAATAGTAGTCAATTGTATGTGTACACCACGTTTTATTTTTTCATCTGTCAATGGACACTTAGGTTATTTCCAGATTTGGCTATTGTGAATAATACATCTATGAACATGAATATGTAAATATCTCCTTGAAGCCCTATTTTCAGTTCTTTTGGGTATATACCAGAAGTGGGATCACTGGACAGTGTGGTAATCTTATGTTAGGACCCCACCTTTAAGGAACATAATACTTCACAGAAAAACAGGAGAAGCTCAGAAAAATGAATCCTATTAAGCACACACAATAAATTCCCATTTGGCTTGCAAAGGATTGACTTCATGAAAAAAGGTAGTTTTGAAAATAGAAGATGATCTGGGACACCTGGGTGGCTCAGTGGGTTAAGCCTCTGCCTTCAGCTCAGGTCATGATCTCAGGGTCCTGGGATCGAGCCCCACATCAGGCTCTCTGCTCAGTGGGGAGCCTGCTTCTCCTTCTCCCTCTGCCTGCCTCTCTGTCTACTTGTGATCTCTCTCTCTCTCTGTCAAATAAATAAATAAATAAATAAATAAATAAATAAATAAAATCTTAAAAAAAAAAAAAAGAAAGAAAATGGAAGATGATCCTGATAGGAGACAACTGTGGCCAAGTTATAGGACTGTGAGGAGAGATTTACTTTTCTTATGGAGTCATATGTAAGTGGGGTAACAAAAGCATGGTGTGTTTACTGACTGAGGTAAGTAAAAAGTTATTCCTACCGGCGTTTTAAACAGGTTGTAAATATGGATATGGTGCTGTGGGGAATCCACTGGTTGAACACTGAAAATATATGGACTTCTTACCAAACAACTCATTACCAAACAACTTCATTAGACATTCATTAGAATGTCTTTCTAAGTATGTTATGTCTCCGCAAATAAGATACACAAAAGTTCAGACTTGAGAACTTACTACATGTTCTAAAATTAGATAATGTAAAATTTGAAGAACTTTGCAAATACATAAGAAAACAGTGAACTGTACACTTCAAATGAGGGAACCTTGTCGTGTGTAAATTATAGGAAGACCATATTACATGTGACTTTCAGACCTGTTAGGAAGACCTTATTACAAGTGATTATTCACAGTTTTTTGGCACTTTATGTACAAACTCAACATAATTTCTTTTAAACAGTAAGTGCCCTTAATGCATTTGAGTACAGACCCTTGCAGCTGAAGCCTTGTTTGGAGCCCTGTTTGGAAAGACTGGTCTGAGATAAATGCAATCTGGATGGAAGGAAATGCAATGTTACTTTTAAGTCAAGACACTGAAAGTATTTAGTAAGAGCCAATATTGAAAGAAAGATATGAACCAAAGTTAACATACAGACCAGATTTGGTGACATATCGATTTCTTATATGTGAGATTCTTGTTTCTTAAATCTGTAGATACTCATCTTTGCAATCCTGTTGGGTTTTAACACTCCTGTTTGTTTGTTTTTTTTTAAGATTTATTTATTTGAGAGAGAGAGAGAGCACATATAAGCAGAAGGGAGGAACAAAGGAAGAGGGAGGGAGAAAAGGACCCCTTCATTCCATGTTTTCTGCCCCAGTTTGCTTAGTCTATAGGATTGCACTTTAGACTTTTAGCTAAAGTAATCCCATTGTTGTTGTTTTAAGGTAATTCACATAATGTATCATTTTAAAATATACAAGCTATCAACATTATATTTACCATGTTGTGTAACCATAATCTTATTTAATTCCAAGACGTTTTCATCATCCCAAAGGGAAATCTTGTGCCAGTTAAGCAATCAATCCCGATTCCCACCTCTGTCCAGCCCTTGGCAACCACTATTCTGCTTCTTGTCTCTATGGACTTACCCAATCTGGCTATTTCCTATAAACATATGACCTTTTATGTCTGGCAGCTGTCACTTAGCATAATGTTGTCACTTAGTATAGTGTTTTCAGGGTTCATCCATGTTATATCATTGCTTCATATCCACTACATGGATTATATTCCACTGTACGAATATGAATCATTTTCCATGGCCGTTGGGAATAGTGCTGTCATGAAAATTTGTGTACGAGTTTTTGTTTGAGTACATGTTTTCAATTATTTTAGGTACCTAGGAGTGGAATTTCTGAGTGACATGCTAATTGTGTTTTTAACTTTCTGAGTTTTCCAAACTGTTTCATGGCAGCTCTATCATTTTACATTCTTACCAGCAATGTACAAGGATTCCAGTTTTCCACTTCCGTATCAACACTTTCAGTTGTGGATATGAAGTGGTATCCTGTTGTGTTTTTGATTTGCCTTTCCCTAATGGCTAATGATATCGAGTATCTTATATGGTTTTTGCTTATTTTTATGTTCTTAACCCTTCATTTTTTAAAGTGTATTTATTCATTTAATCTCTACATGCAATGTAGGCCTCGACCTCATGACCCCGAGATCAAGAGCCTCAGGCTCTACCAACTGAGCTAGCCAGGTGCCCCTCTTTTTTTTTTTTAAGATTTTATTTATTTATTTGACAGAGATCACAAGTAGGCAGAGAGGCAGACAGAGAGAGGAAGGGAAGCAGGCTCCCTGCTGAGCAGAGAGCCTGATGTGGGGCTCGATCCCAGGACCTGGGATCATGACCTGAGCTGAAGGCAGAGGCTCTTACCCAGGAGCCCCAGTTGTTAGCATTTTTAAAATTCACTACCACCATGCTCTTGAGATGGTTTCTTGCTCTCCACAGATTACCCTGCATACCACTCAGTTAGCAAATGATCATTGTATATCAATAATAATGAGAATGGCTGAATTTATTGTGCACCTATTATGTATGTCTGGCACTGTATTATATTTTTTATACCAAATATCTAATCTTTACAGCAAACTTAGCAAGATAGATATTTAGTGGGTAGTGACAGAATTTTTTTAAAAGCTGAAATAAAATGCAGCAGAGTAGAAACTGTCAGAGCACATCACATCTATTGAGTAGGTATGCTTTTCATGAAGTTTACTTTCAATGGTACATTTATGTACATGTGTACTAGTTTGGAATACACGCGAATTTCAAAATGCAGGTCGTCCATAGAACTGAGCTAGGTCATCCTGTTGATAATGACAACCTTTGGTTATTTCCGCTATCAGTAATACAGGCTTGAGCACAGCAGAAGACTATCTGAGGCTGAATTTTGCCTTCTACTGACCTATGATATATCACGTTTGTCAAGCAGTACTGGTTACCAATCCCAGGGGAAGACTAAATACTTCTCCCCGTTGCGTCTTGGTGTCAGAGTCTTCAAAGGAAACACAAGCAGTAGATGGCAGAGTGCTTTACTTTCATAGAAAGGAGACAGAGCAAGATTACCTTTAATAGTGGGTGTTGGTCCACCATTGCCAATGAGTCTCTCCCAGTGGCCAGTGCAGGACAGTTTACATATGCACTCTTCTCTTGTGCTGTCCCCTCTCCACAGAGGACTGATAAAACAATGAGGACTCATGTAACATATGACACACACACTTTAAGCTGAGACAAAAGGGCATTCATTGAGCCGGACAGAGGGAAAGCTACTCTCGGGATAAGGTGATATGCCCTGTGCAGGCCCTGTGGACTCTTCTCTCTTGGTAAGGAGGTTTTCATCTTTATCTGACTGAGTGGGGGGTTGAAAGACTACACACATGAGACTTCCTTTCCCCACAAGGTTTGTGGTCTTAAATAGTGTCATTTTAATTTCCTTATTATCAGTAATTTCCGTAAAGGGGAATTAATTATTTGTTAGCTGGAGCTCTGTGATACTAAGTACTGTTTAATGTATTTTCCATTAAGAGCTAAATCTAATTGTTTAGAATATGTGTTCTTCAATTTGCCATTTTGTACCTTCTTTATTAGCTGATGTAGTTTTACAAGATTATTTTTAGACCTCGTGTATGTATATAGCTTTCATTCTGGGGAGAATCTGGCTCTTAAAATCCAGTGTATTGGGGACCAGGGAAACAGTAATCCACAGAGAGAACACATTACAAGTCTTCCATTTCTAAATGAAAGATATTTCTTCACATTCAGAAGCAGTTCTGCTTCTAATTCTTCAAAATTATAAAAAGGAACAGTTTTAAAAAATCTGGTCTCAGAGGGAATTCTCAGAAGTTTAAGGACCCTCTTAATCTTTGCTTGTTTTTCTTGCAACAGTGAGATATTTTCCTTAGTAATTATTTTTTTTAATGACATTGAAAAGCACTATAGTGGTTGTGACTTTTGATACATATTACTGTAAGACAAAAAATCAGTTATAAGTAGAAATAAAATTGCTTGTTCTCATCATTGAATGTGTGTTGTTTCACTGTCACATTCAAACTTACCTCTTATGAAATGCAGAGAATAGCAAGTAATCCTTAATGATGTGTAGTTGTCCTTTAAGTGTGATCAATAAATAAATTATGAAAAATACCATCTTTGTTTTAAATCTAAAAAGCTCAGAATTAATTTTTGATTCCAGACAGTTGTTTCAGAGCAGAGTAATTTTGACATAGTTTTTCCATTTATCTGCCTGATTTAACTTCAGTAATTAAAACCAGAATAGGGGGGCGCCTGGGTGGCTCAGTGGGTTAAGCCGCTGCCTTCGGCTCAGGTCATGATCTCAGGGTGCTGGGATCGAGTCCCGTATCAGGCTCTCTGCTCAGCAGGGAGTCTGCTTCCTCCTCTCTCTCTGCCTGCCTCTCTGCCTACTTGTGATCTCTCTCTGTCAAATAAATAAATAAAATCTTTAAAAAAAAAAAACAAAAAACAAAAAACAAAAAAAAAAACCAGAATAGGTATATAAATGATTTTTACATGTATTATGCATTTCTTTTTTTTTTTAATTTTTTATTATGTTATGTTAGTCACCATACAGTACATCATTAGTTTTTTTTTTTAATTGGTGATTTTTTTATTTTAATTTTTTATAAACATATATTTTTATCCCCCGGGGTACAGGTCTGTGAATCGCCAGTTTTACACACTTCACAGCACTCACCATAGCACATACCCTCCCCAATGTCCATAACCCCACCCCCTTCGCCCAACCCTCCTCTCCCCAGCAACCTTCAGTTTGTTTTGTGAGATTAAGAGTCACTTAACGGTTTGTCTCCCTCCCAATCCCATCTTGTTTCATTTATTCTTCTCCTACCCCCTTGACCCCCCCATGTTGCATCTCACTTTCTCATATCAGGGAGATCATATGATAGTTGTCTTTCTCCGATTGAATTATTTCGCTAAGCATGATGCCCTCTAGTTCTATCCACGTCGTCGCAAATGACAAGATTTCATTTCTTTTGATGGCTGCATAGTATTCCATTGTGTATATATACCACATCTTCTTGATCCATTCATCTGTTGATGGACATCTAGGTTCTTTCCATAGTTTGGCTATTGTACACATTGCTGCTATAAACATTTGGGTGCACATGCCCCTTCGGATCACTACGTTTGTATCTTTAGGGTAAATACCCAGTAGTGCAATTGCTGGGTCATAGGGTAGTTCTATTTTCAACATTTTGAGGAACCTCCATGCTGTTTTCCAAAGTGGTTGCACCAGCTTGCATTCCCACCAACAGTATAGGAGGGTTCCCCTTTCTCCACATCCTCTCCAGCATCTGTCATTTCCTGACTTATTGATTTTAGCCATTCTGACTGGCGTGAGGTGATATCTCATTGTGGTTTTGATTTGTATTTCCCTGATGCCGAGTGATATGGAGCACCTTTTCATGTGTCTGTTGGCCATTTGGATGTCTTCTTTGCAGAAATGTCTGTTCATGTCCTCTGCCCATTTCTTGATTGGATTATTTGTTCTTTGGGTGTTGAGTTTGCTAAGTTCTTTATAGATTTTGGACACTAGCCCTTTATCTGATATGTCGTTTGCAAATATCTTCTCCCATTCTGTCAGTTGTCTTTTGATTTTGTTCACTGTTTCCTTTGCTGTGCAAAAGCTTTTGATCTTGATGAAATCCCAATAGTTCATTTTTGCCCTTGCTTCCCTTGCCTTTGGCGATGTTCCTAGGAAGATGTTGCTGTGGCTGAGGTCGAAGAGGTTGCTGCCTGTGTTCTCCTCAAGGATTTTGATGGATTCCTTTCTCACATTGGGGTCCTTCATCCATTTTTAGTCTATTTTCATGTGTGTTGTAAGGAAATGGTCCAATTTCATTTTTCTGCATGTGGCTGTCCAATTTTCCCAACACCATTTATTGAAGAGGCTGTCTTTTTTCCATTGGACATTCTTTCCTGCTTTGTCGAAGATTAGTTGACCATAGAGTTGAGGGTCTATTTCTGGGCTCTCTATTCTGTTCCATTGATCTATGTGTCTGTTTTTGTGCCAGTACCATGTTGTCTTGATGATGACAGCTTTGTAATAGAGCTTGAAGTCCGGAATTGTGATGCCACCAACTTTGGCTTTCTTTTTCAATATTCCTTTGGCTATTTGAGGTCTTTTCTGGTTCCATATAAATTTTAGGATTATTTGTTCCATTTCTTTGAAAAAGATGGATGGTACTTTGATAGGAATTGCATTAAATGTGTAGATTGCTTTAGGTAGCATAGACATTTTCACAATATTTATTCTTCCAATCCAGGAGCATGGAACATTTTTCCATTTCTTTGTGTCTTCCTCAATTTCTTTCATGAGTACTTTATAGTTTTCTGAGTATAGATTCTTTGCCTCTTTGGTTAGGTTTATTCCTAGGTATCTTATGGTTTTGGGTGCACATCATTAGTTTTTGATGTAGTGTTCCATGATTTATTGTTTACGTATAACACCCAGTGCTCCATGCAATACGTGCCCTCCTTAATACCCACACAGGGCCAACCCACCCCCATCTAAAACCCTCACTTTGTTTCTCATAGTCCACAGTCTCTCATGGTTCATCTCCCTTCCAGTTCCTCCCCCCTTTATTTTCCCCTTCCTTCTCCAAATGTTCTCCATGCTGTTCCTTATGTTCCACAAGTAAGTGAAACCATATGATAATTGACTTTCTCTGCTTGACTTATTTCACTCAGCATAATCTCCTCCAGTCCCGTCCATGTTGATGCAAATGTTGGGTATTCATCCTTTTTGATGGCTGCATAATAGTCCATTGTAGACATGAACAGACACTTCTCCAATGAAGACATATAAACAGCTAACACCACATGAAAAAATGTTCATCATTAGCCATCAGGGAGATTCAAATCAAAGCCACATTGAGATACCACCTTATACCAGTTAGAATGGCCAAAATTAACAAGACAGGAAACAACATGTGTTGGAGAGGGTGTGGAGAAAGGGGGAGCCCTCATACAACAGTTCGTGGGAATGCATTTAGTTTTTTAAAAAATTAATTTTACAAATCCATTAATTCTCAAAAGGAGGATATCAATGGCTATTCACTTTTTCAGGGTTTTTTTCCAGACTTCAGACTTCAGCTCCGAAATTAAGAACTTTCTCCACATCACAGTCCTCGCTTCAAGCAGCAAGTCCTGTGTGGAACCTAGGTCGACTCAATCATGTAGCAATTGCAGTGCCAGACTTGGAAAAAGCCACAGCGTTTTATAAGAATGTTCTGGGGGCCCGGGTAAGTGAGGCGGTCCCTGTTCCTGAGCATGGAGTGTCTGTTGTTTTTGTCAACTTGGGAAACACCAAGATGGAGCTGCTTCATCCGTTGGGAAATGACAGTCCAATTGCAGGTTTTCTGCAGAGAAACAAGGCTGGAGGAATGCATCATATCTGCATTGAGGTATTTTATTTCAATGTTTGGTGTTTCAAATTTCTCTTTTACAAAATGTCTCTTACTCTTTAAGACTATGTATTGTCACTGTCATCAAAACTGGTATTAAGTTCTTTAAAGGGAATGGTAATAGTGGTCTTACTCAAAGATGGATCCGTGGGTATATTCTCTTTCCCTCTAGAAGACTGAGTAATAATAATAATAATAATATATTTTATCGAAGTCTGGATTTAACAGCCACAACAAAGGCCACCAAAGCTGGCCAAAGCGAATTTGTATCTTTGCTATAGTATTTATTGATCATACACAACCTTTCACGTAATAGGAATAGAGCTGCTTTCACTATCACAAGGCAGTTAGAAGAAGGTGAAAAGACTTCATCGAGTAAGAATTTCCATATACATGCTAACTATTCTTATGATTATTTTCTATCCTTAAAATTCTAATAACTTGTTCCTTATTATAAAAGCGATACATTTTCAATTACTGACCGTGATTTTTAAGACCTTTCAATTGCATCTTACAATTCCCAAGAAAAACTTGAAATGTTAGACAAGAACATTCTCATTAGAGAGCCTCTATCTGTAGATATTCATGTTCAGATAACTGCCTTTTGTAAGACCAGCGATACTGATTACGCTTCATTTAAATTATTTTGATAGGACATTTCTTTTCATAGAAAGAAAGGCATAATTAATTTGTAGGCCTTGTTCCTAATCTAGAATAGAAGGGGGTTGATTCTAGAGAGAATTCAAGGATTTATTCAGTTCATTTTGCAAACATATTTAAGAACCTACAGAGTGTACTCCACTGAGTAATGCGATTCAGCAGTGAAGAAGAAACAGACCACGCACACAGTGAGGAGGGACAACTATTTAAAAAGGGAATTAGAGTATCCTACGATAAAGCAAGATTAATACACATGTCTTCTCAGTAACATCAATAAGGGAAAGATTGCTCCTGGCTGGCGGAGGAGGTGAGAAGGCATCACAGGGCATGAGTTGTAATGAAGGTGAAGGAATTCCCCAGATCAACAAGAGGAGAGAGGTATTCCAGGCAGAGGGAACAGCATAGGCGAAGGGATAGTTATACTAACCACTCACATTGAATCCTTTGGCAGTATATGAAGGACTCAGTGTGTACTATTTTCTTTCATTTTCACAGCTACTCTATGAATCATCTACTCACCTTTGACAGTTAACTTGCCTCTAGTCAAATTAGTAGTAAGTGGGAAGGCTGAGGGTCAAACCCAGATTTGTTCTGATTCCAGGATCAGCACTGTGAGCCATGGTACCAAATTGCCTTCATTATATTGGGTAATTTTAAAATTTGAGGCGGGGGAGCCATAACATGTTAGGAGCTAAACATATCTACTATTTAACCTTTACACCTTTTTGGAGAGGTTAATTTTGGCTGCAAGTCTTTATTTCAGTGGACTTTAGGGTTTGTCTGAGATACCCCCCCAGGATGAGAAGCAGGATCATCAACCTTTGAACGGACTCTTCCCTGTCCCACACTGCAGTGTCTGTGTTCTACATCAGAGAGTCCATGCCTTCAAAGGAAGCTGCCATGTGAGTTAGAGTTCAGTTAAGTAAAGAACAGTGGAAGTTCAGTAATGTAACAGTGTATTCAAAAGTACAGATTTAAAAGGGGGAAATGAAAATGTAATGTCAGTATAAAATAAAGGTGTACAATAGGAAAAGGTGTGAAAAGTTAGTTTCTAAGTTAGTATGACACCATCTGTCATCATTCTCTGCTCTTGGTAAAAAAGAATTAAGTGACTTAACTAGATACGTGGATAGATGGATTTTATTTTTCTCTTCTCAGTCTAAAAGTGAGGTGTTCCAGAGGGGAGGAAAGGCAGAGAGAAAATACAGGGCAAATGCCTGTAAGAGGATCTAGAAATTACACATTTCACTCTTCTCATGTCCCATCAGCCTGAGCTTAGTTACATGGTACTCTCGGCTGCAGATGCATCTGTAGGCAGGTGGTTAGGTACCCTGCTAACGTTTACGCTGTTGCTATAATTAAAAGGAAGAAAAGGGGAAACCATACTGGAGACCACCAATCTATGCTACGCTTGGTAACTTTTAAAAAGTGGTATTGCCAGAATAGCGTGACACTTTTTCTGAATGAAGATATGCTGTAGGATAGAAACACGGGCGAGTTAGTGTCGCTGCTGCTGCAGTCTGTGAAATGAAGTTGTCATCCCATGCAGGGGTTCGATTCCCTGACTCACCAGAAAGAACAGAATTCCTCACCTATCCTTGAACAGGACACATTTCTGTTGAACGAAACCACTGAGATTTCAGGGTAATTTTTCTTTTTTAATGTAAAGATATATTTAATGATTCTTTCAGTCACAGACACAGGATTAGGCAAACACCAAGAAGTGGACGGCATATTAAACTGGGTGATTTGAGGAGAGCTTCGAAAGGGAATTACTTACAAGATGTGGGCCAAGTTTAGGTAGTCAACAGTACATGGCACAGTATCCCTAAGGCTAGCTCTAGGGTGGGATGGGGACTGTTAGAACCTCTAAATCTGAAGGGGCAAGTGAAAGACCATTACCAAGACCTACGAGGGAAGTGTCTTGAGCAGGTCTCTAAACAAGAGTGATGGCCTACCTCAGAGGGAGCAGGCCTGGGAAACTGGGCAGGGTGGGGTGGGGGAATAATTATCCCTACTTCACTTGTCCCTCACCTCCTGTCTTTGTGTTAGCTGAACCCAGTTGGAACCCAGAGGAAAAGCAAGTTTATGAATGCAGGCAAACTTCCTGACAACAGAGCACAATGAAGCAGAGGGGAACACAATGAAGAGGGAAACCAGAGAGGGAATGGAAGATATCTGGCATACTTGCCTTCCTGTTGACTCTTCAGGCTAAATTATTAGAGCACAGTAGAACTTGGCCTATTCTGGCTAATATAACTTGGGTCTGAAATTGCCTTTTACTAAAGGTACAAAATATGATAGAATTGGTCAGAAAATACTTCCTTGGTCATTAGTTACTGTTACCATCAATATGCATTATCCTACACGTTGTTGTTGTGGCAAACAACAGCTATTTGATTTTTTTTTTTTTTACTTGGTTCAAGACTTCAATGGGCATAAGTAATAATTTTCATAGAGCAGAGAGGAGATAACTATTTGATTTTGCTTAGGATTTTGTGGGCTGGGAGTTTGGGGGAGGGCTCTGCCAGCCAGTTCTAACTTGCGATCCCTCATGTGCATATGGTCAAATGCTGGCTGGGGATACAGTCATGGGAAGGCGCTGTTGGGCTGGGCATCCCACAGGCCTCACCTGAGGTGGCAGCTGATTTCCAGTTAGCAGCTGGGTACTTGGGCAGGCCTTCCAGTAGGAGCCCCTGTATGTAACCTGTTCAGCTTCAGTTGCTGATGGTAGTTCTAAGGATAGTTGGACTTCTTAGTGGTCAGCTGGCTTCCCCCAGAGTGTCCCAAGAGAGCCAGGCAGGACCACATGGCCGTTTTTGTCCTAGCCTCTGAAGTCCCACTGCAGTCTCTTTGTCATACACAAGCTTTTCAGGCTGACCAGCTGCAAGGGAAGAGGACATCAACCCTGCCTCTTAATGGGATGAGCAGCAAAGAATCCATGGACAAGTTTTATAAGTGGATAGCCATCAATGTGCTAATGTGTTCTAAGCAATAGGAAAATGTGGGAAACTTTCAAATGCTATAGAATGATTTTATTTCCAAAGAGCCAGAAGTGGGAACCAGCAGCATTCTCATATGCATGAGGAAGTAACCTATCTAGCTTTTGTATAAATAAGGAAATTCAAGATCCATGCTTTAAAGGTAGAAAATGATAAATATTACATACACAGTGATATGTAAAAACCAGTGTACTTTGGCTTTTCCTGTTTGGAGGATAGACAATGTTCAGAAATGTGTTTTTTTAAAAATTAATTATTTTTTAAATTGTGTTAGTCACCATACAGTACATCATTAGTTTTTGATGTAGTGTTCCATGATTCATTGTTTGCATATAACACCCAGCGCTCCATGCAGTCCGTGCCCTCCTTAATACCCATCTTTTGCATCCACATGGATGGGACTGGAGGAGATTATGCTAAGTGAGTAAGTCAGACAGAGAAAGTGAATTATCGTATAAGAAAAAAGTTTCAGTTGGCTTAAGAGAGATTTTAGACAAAATGAACTTTTTTCTTATATGTGAATTAGTTTCCCACTCACTTATCAACAGTTTTCTGTCAAAGTTGGCTTTTGGTTTCATTTTTTCTTTCCCAATCTTTTATACTTGGGTGGTTTGCCTTTTACTAGACTAGAGAAAGTTTAAGAGTCACCTTCCCTCGCTTGCGTATGGACCAAGTAGCCTGCTGTTGTCTCACACAGCTTTTACTGATGCTGCTGGTGTGTACTTGGTGCCTTCTCCAGGCCTCTCCCTGAGGAGATGGTCCTGATACGGATAGAACTAGCTGTACTTTCCCTGAGTAACTTGCTCAGAGAGTAAGGTACGTCACAGTGAAAACCTTTCTTATTCAACAAATTTGTATTGAGGTTGTATAAAATGTTTAATGCTCCCATGCTGGCTAGTAAAGACCCCAAGTAACGTCCCTCTTCCAGAGGGACTCTTCCCTGGAACCTCTGCACTCCTCACGCATGTACACATGCACATACACACACTTCATCAACTAAGTTAGCACTTTCTGCAGGGGTCTTCCAGAACTCTGATCCCTAACAAGTTCCCCTCTCTTTTATTTGACTGGTATCTTTGTCTGCATTATATCGCTGATAAGTATTTTCAGTTTCACTCTGATCCTCACTGCCTTCAGTCCTGGGGGTATGTAGCTGAGCAGAACACAAGTCCCTCGCTTCCTGGAGTTGGGCTTGCCTCATTTATTCACGCATGCCCTGCATTTTCCACAGAGGACTGGTGGCAACTGACCAAAATACAGTTTGGAAGATATAAAATAATGAACATAATTAATAGTGCAAGTTAAAAAAGAAGTGTGAGGCAAAACTAAAGGTAAGATTAGTATATTTGTTTTACCCAGCATTGCTCCATGGTTTCCAAAATAAGAGGGAAAATAAAGAATAGTCAAAATAATTACGGCTCCTTCCGCCTTCTTTCCCTTCCATTCCTGAACCAGTCAGTGTTGAAGACTTTGGGAAGGGCACAGCAAAATGGTTGTCAGTGTTTGTGGGGAGGGCTGGAGTAGCTCAGAGCAGGGTGTTGGGGCCAGAGTGGGGTAAGAAGAGCATCAGCAAGTGGGCGCTGGCTGCCATGAGAAAGCCAAGGACTGAATAAGATGCCCAGGCATGAGGAGGTCCAGCTCAGGGTGTCAGTATCTGAGCAGGATAGGGGCAGAGAGGTGTACCTGCAGGGAGACAGCCCAGCTTCAGATGGCTGCATAGGAAGGGCATCAGCATGGAACGCTAGCGCAGTGCAGGCCTGTTGAGGGTGGCATCCGTGTGGGTGGGAGGGGGGCAGCATGGAATGTAAGAGCCTAAATAGTGTGAGGGAGGTATTAGCACCAGGTCTTGGGGGGGTGGGGGAGGGGACCTTGCATGGAGAGTCAGGGCCTGAGGACTGTGAGGAGTGTGTCAGTGCAGAGGGAGATGGTGACACAGTGTGGGGAGTTGAAGCCAGGAGGGCTGGTGAATGTTCTCACGTGAGGCAGCCTGATGTGGGGAGCCAGGGCCTGAGTGGGCTGAGGCAGACATCCACATGCGCTGGAAGCAGGTATAGGGAATCAGAGTCCAAACACCAGTGTACACCTTGGCGCAATTCTGTGCATGAGATTGGGACCCAAGCACAGTGAGGAGGACTGTCCTGCAGGGAGTGCCCAAACCCAAGTGGGTGAGACCTCCACACAGGGGGCCTGGTGATGTGGGGTAGTGATCGGGAGCGCAGATGGCTTGGGGGGGGGGAGGCAGCCAGAGGAGAGGGAGGGGACATACACGTGGTGAAGAGTACATTGCTGAGGGAAGGACAGCTGCAGGGATAAGGGCTGATTTCTTAGAGGGTTTAATAAAATAAGTATAGTGAAGATAATGAGAGTCAGGTTTGCCAGTCTGAGAAATGGTATGACAAGTACAGAAAGGATAGTAGATTTCATCTAGAGGTAATCCTGCTTGCACCAGGCTGATGGGGGAAAGCACATGATAAATTTGTTATTTAAAAAATAGGATTGGGGTTTCTGGGCAAGCTCAGTTGGTTAAGTGTCTGCCTTCGGCTCAGGTCATGATTCCAGGATCCTGGGATCAAGCCCCGTGTCCAGCTCCATGCTCCATAGGGAGTCTGTCCCTCTCCCTCAGCCCCACTCCTGTTTGTGCTCTCTGTCTCTCTCAAACAAATAAATAAGATTTTCTAAAAAAAAATAAAATTAGAAATAAGATTTTTAAAAGTGTAAAGAGATGCAGCAGTTTTATTTTCTGAGTAGTCCCATACTAGAGGACTTTTTTTGTTTGTTTATGGTTTTATATCTTTTATAGATCTGTTTCCATTGAGCAAATATTCCTTATGAAAGGAAAACTCTAAGGCTAGTGAGACAACTTACTTTTTGCATACTGGGGAATGTCTATTCTTTAACCAAAAAGGCAGAAAAATCTGCTTTTTGAAAAGTTCCATTCTCTTTTTGGCTTTATAATAAACCCTAGGGGATAGTTAAGCTCCGTGAGTGATCTCTGTCACTAGTTCCCAGATGTGAGAGTTTCATAGAACTATAACATTTTCAGAAAACAGAACAAAACAAAAAAAGTGGACAGTTTAATGAGGTTTTAAACTTTCTGTGTTATTAAGGGAAACAAATCTAAACTTCCAACTACTGCTAACTTCATTTTGTAAGAGAAAGTGCAAATTTACTACCAAGGAAAAGAAGAGATCCTCTTAGAATTAAAAAATCCTGTCAATTAAACAAATGTGGAAGTTGAGGTGAACTATGTCCTTCTGACAATTCTGAAGAATACACAGGAACCCTTTGAGCCCCATGCAAAGTAACATTGTTAGGTTTGCATAATTTACTGTCTTTAGTTTGGCGTGGGGAGACAATGAAACAAATATTTCATCCAGACTTTTCATTTTAACGTGGATGATGGATCCATTTCATGGATTTATGCTAATTTGGAAATTAAATTTTATTCATTATTGATATCATTTAGGATCATTGTAATTTTATATAAAATAAAAAGCCTTTATTTTTGGAAGTAGTCAAAATATGCACCATTGAAAGTGCATTATTCTGTAAATTACTCAGTGTAGAATTATTGAATCAATGTAGTTGTATACCTGAAATTAATATATGTTAGTTATAGCACAATAAAATTTTTTTTTTAGTAGCATACTACTTCATAAAATTTGGTCACGGAGAATTATGTACTTTAAAAAATGTTACTTAGGGGGCGCCTGGGTGGCTCAGTGGTTTGGGCTGCTGCCTTCAGCTCAGGTCATGATCTCAGGGTCCTGGGATCGAGCCCCGCATCGGGCTCTCTGCTCCGCAGGAAGCCTGCTTCCCTCTCTCTCTCTCTCTGCCTGCCTCTCTGCGTACTTGTGATCTCTGTCTGTCAAATAAATAAATAAAATCTTTAAAAAAAAAAAATAAAAAAAAAAAAATAAAAAATGTTACTTAGTCCAACTCCTTGTCTTCAAACAAGTATTGACATTTTTCAGATGAGGCAGTTCAGGATCAAAGAGAGCACAAGATGAAGATTCTGAAGTCTGTTTGTGACAGTCCAAACATCTTTTATTTGGAGTACTGGCACTCTTAAATTTAAAAATGACAGGAGAAATCAAAATAAATTTTTAGACACAAGGTACAACCCCATAACCATTACTACCCCCCCCCAAAAAAAGCTGATAAGAAGAAGAGATAAATAGCCCAGGTTTTCACTTAATGGCATTCAAAGTCATATAGAGCTATAAGATGCATAACTGTAATTGTACAAAGGACTGTAAAAGCAAAAATTCATAGATGGGTTATCATTAACTGTGTTATTTTTTATCCTTAGGGGGAAAGACTTAATTTCCCAAGTCAGATTGCTTTGCATTTCTCATAACCTTAAAGTACATAATGCACCTACTTTCAATTCAGAAAATTAAGACAGTTTTATTTCATTATTTTTATTACTCCCAAGCAAAATATTAGGAGTACTCCTGAAGAATTGTAGATTTTATAGCAACACTCTAACAGAAGGATGAATATGGCACAAGATCTTTAAAATCAAAATCAGTAATAGAAATAGATGCTTGTGCAATGTTAATGTAGGCATTGGAGACACAGGAGTCAACCCAAAGTGCCCTGGTAAGTGTCTCTATTAGTGTAGGCATTTTTTCAAAATTTAAATCTAGTTTATTAAATCTCAGAAGTATTTCTTGAATTAAGGGATATTGAAGAAGCAGTGTACTAAAAATGGAGATGCAACATCGTATTTGTAGATATTTATACTTGGGTAGAATGTTCTATAATGAGAATATCCATGATCATATTTAGCATAGAAGTTACCAAAAGGACACTTGGAAAAAAAGTCATGATTCTATTATGAATTTTTTCAAATGTAATGAAAGTAGAAAAAAAATAATGTAGAAGAAGAAGTATAAAAATGTAATAAACTCCCATATTCCCATCAGGCAGATTCAACAATTTTCAACATCTTGGCACATTTGCTTTTTTTTTTTCTTAAACTATTTAAAAATCATTCACAACATGTAATTTTACCTTTATGTAGTTTGTGTCTCTAAGAAATGGACCATGATGATATTATCATAGGATCAAATTTAAAAATAAATCTTTTGTCACCATGATATACATAGTCCATAAAGCAGATAGGTTAGATTGATTCACAAATATCTCTAGATAGACTTGTTCTAATCAGGACTCAAACAAGGTCCACTTATTACAAATAGTTGTTAATCTCTTTAGGCCCTTTAAAAAAAAGTTATTAACTTCTTACTAGTATAGTACATTTGTCAAGATTAATGAACCAAATTGATACATTATTATTACCTAAAATCTGTATTTAGATTTTCTTAGTTTTTACCCACTGTCCTTTTTCTGTTCTAGGATCCCATCTAGACAAACTACATTACATTTAGTTATGTCTCCTTAAGCTCCTCTTGCCTGTGACACTTTCTCAGAGTTTCCTTGTTTCTGATGACCTTGCTATTTTTGAGGATTACTGGTCAGTTATTTTGTAGAAAGTCCCTCAACTGAGATTTTTCTCATGATTAGATAGACTAGGGTTATTGATTTGAGGGAGGAAGACCACAGAGGTACACATCACATCAAGGATGTCATCAACATGACTTATTACTATTGATATTGACCTTTATTCCATACCTGAGAGAATGTCATCATGTTTCTCCACTGTAAAGTTACACTCTTTTCCCCTTTCTCCATAATATAATCTTGGGAAGGAAGTCACTGTGTGAGGCCAATGCTGAAGGGATGGAGAGTTATGCTCCATCTCTTTTATAATTCCATTAATTATTTGGAATTTTCCTGAGTCGAAGATTGTTCCATTCTTCCCCATTTATTTATTTAATTATTCATTATTTGATAATTTGCTTATTTATTAGGACATTTATTTATGTCAGTGAGGATTTCTAAGTATTTATACTTAGGTCTATAATCCAATATCACTTTATTTTGTTGCTCAGATAATTCCAGTTTTGTCAAAAGGGCACTTTGGGTTGACTCCTATTTCTCTGATATACCTCATCTTTTTGTTTGTTTTCCTCCCACATTTCCTTAGTTTCTGACACTACAAGATGCTCCAGATTTACCATTTATATCCTCTGCCCTAGCCTAAAACCAGACATTTCTCCAAGGAGCACTGGTTCATTTTACTAGAGAAGAGTATTAGAAACCAAGATCTGGGCTCTGTTGTTGCTACTAGAATGTTACTGTTTCTTGGCCTTTTGAGCTAACAGAGCAAGGACATATATGTGTGTATACTGGATGGATGGATGTATAAATGGATAGAGATTTCTTTAGATAACCAGATAGAACTTTTACAATGTATATATATCATATTCATGAACTCACAGGTTCATACTGGTGTCTCTAACTGTAACTAACCCATTACCATGGGAACCACTGGATCCTTCTTTACTTATTCATAACTGCCCATTCCAACTGAGAAACTTGACTCCCACTATCTGCCATCCATTTATTTAATTGTGCAATTTCAGTATGGATATATAGTGGTTGTATTTGTTTCCTAGGGACACCATAATAAATTACCACAAACCTGGTAGCTTAAAACAGCAGAAATTTATCTTGTTACAGTTTTAGAGCCCAGAGTCCAAAATCAAGAGAAAGAAATATGGGGGGGGGGGGGGAATGGGAAACCAGAATAGATCATAAGAGAGATGTAGAACATGGTCAAAGGTTTTATCCATATATGTGGAATCCCAGAAAAAGAGAAGAGAGAAAATAGAGCAGAAGCAATACTTGAAGAAATCATCTAAGGCCATTACCAATCCAATTTGAGATAAGACATCCACCTGCAGATTCCGGAGGCTCAGCAATCCCATGTAGGGCAAATTCAAGTAAAACCGTACCTGAGCACACCACTGCCCCGCTGAAAACCAAAGATAAAGAGAAAATCTTAAAAGCAAAAAAAAAAAAAAAAAAACTATGACCCAGCAATTGCACTATTGGGTATTTACCCTAAAGATACAAATGTAGTGATCCAAAGGGGCACATGCACCCGAATGTTTATAGCAGCAATGTCCACAATAGCCAAACTATGGAAAGAACCTAGATGTCCATCAACAGATGAATGGATCAAGAAGATGTGGTATATATACACAATGGAATACTATGCAGCCATCAAAAGAAATCAAATCTTGCCATTTGCAACAACATGGATGGAACTAGAGCGTATCATGCTTAGCGAAATAAGTCAAGCAGAGAAAGACAACTATCATATGATCTCCCTGATATGAGGAAGTGGTGATGCAACATGGAGGTTTAAGTGGGTAGAAGAAGAATAAATGAAACAAGATGGGATTGGGAGGGAGACAAACCATAAGTGACTCTTAATCTCACAAAACAAACTGAGGGTTGCTGGGGGGAGGGGGTTTGGGAGAAGGGGGTGGGATTATGGACATTGGGGAGGGTATGTGATTTGGTGAGTGCTGTGAAGTGTGTAAACCTGGTGATTCACAGACCTGTACCCCTGGGGATAAAAATATATGTTTATAAAAAATAAAAAATTAAAATTAAAAAAAAAAAGACAACAGAAATTGTGAAATAATACGTAATGACATTTTTTTAAGATACTGACAAAAAACACTGCCAATGTAGAATTCTAAGTTAGCTGAGAGAAGAGAGGCCAGATTTATCCCCTTGCCTAAAACAAACAAAAAATCTAAACAAAATATATGAAACGATTTTCTGGCATTGAACATCAGACAGCACGACACATTCCTGAAAGAAGGGAAACAAAATGAGCAATTTCTCAGCTTACTGGCTGGAGAAAGTTTCCAGGAGTCTGGGGAAGCCAGGGTGATTGAGTTTGCAGTATAAAGTATGGGAAAGAGAGTTTTCCAGAGATCTACAGTACCTCTCAGGTCTTCATCTGAATATTAAGTCGTGCATCCACATGAGGAAGCTACCTGAGGTTGGGAATAGAACTCTGGAAGTATTAGAGGTGACAATCCGTACACCAGCTGGAGTAGTTTGTGTTCTTACCTACCATAGTGGAAATCCTTGTGATTTATGGGACATAGGGTAGAATATTGAAAAGGACTTTGCCTTACCCATGAAGAAAATCAGTCCTAGACTAAAGTCTGCTCTGATCCTTCAGTAAGTGGGTAAATAAACTGTTATATACAAACACTGAGTTATTTTCAACACTGAAAAGAAATAAGCTATCAAGCTATGAAAAAATGTGGAGGAATCTTAAATATATATTATAGTGAAAGAAACCAATCTGAAAAGGCTAACTACTGTCTAACTATATAACATTCTGGAAAAGGCAAAACTGTGGAGACAGTAAAAACATCAGTGGTCACCAAGGGTTGGCGGTGGGGAAAGGATGACTAAGCAGAGCACAGAGGATTTTTAGGGTAGTGAAAACACCTTGTATGATACCATAATGATGGGTACATGTCATACATTTGTCCAAACCCATAGAACATGTAACACCAAAATGACCCTAAGGTGAACTTCACTTTGGGTGATAATGCTGTCAATATAGGTACTCAGTTGTAACAAATATCACACTTTGATGGGGTGTGTTGATAATGGCAGAAGCTATGCACCTTTGGGGGCAGGGGTTATATGTATGAAATCTCTGTACCTTGGGTCAATTTTGCTGTGAACCTAAAACTGCTCTTACAAAAAGTTTAAAACAAAACAGTCACTCTAGAATTTTGCAGTTGATGAAAATATCCTTCAAAAATGAAAGTGAAATGGAAACATCTTACATTGAACAAAAATGAGAGGATTCCTGTCCGGTAGACCTGCACTATAAGAAAAACCAAAGAAATATGCAGGATATAGCATTCATCCCTTTAGGATAGAGGGTAATAATACCAAATGAAAATTCAGATCTTTACAAGGAATGAAGAGCACCAGAAATAGTAAATTTGTAGGTTAAAATAAAATAACTTTTTATTACCTTAAATTATATAAGAAACAATTGACTTGAAATTTTTAAAATGTAGGGTTTATAACAGAAGAAAAACTTGATAATTGTATAAAGGTGGGGAATTGGGCAAAGGAAAGTACTGTTATAAGCTTCTTATATATGAAGTGTTAGACTAATCAGATAAAAATGTACATTGGAAACTCTAGAACACTCAGTAAGAAAATTAAAGAAGGGGTTCCTTCTTTAATTTTCTTAATACTATGCAGCCATCAAGAGAAATGAAATCTTGCCATTTGCGACAACATGGATGGAACTAGAGCGTATCATGCTTAGCGAAATAAGTCAAGCAGAGAAAGACAACTATCATATGATCTCCCTGATATGACAAAGTGGTGATGCAACATGGGGGCTTAAGTGGGTAGGAGAAGAATAAATGAAACAAGATGAGAATGGGAGGGAGACAAACCATAAGTGACTCTTAATCTCACAAAACAGCTGAGGGTTGTTGGGGAGAGGGGGTTTGGGAGAAGGGGGTGGGATTATGGACATTGGGGAGGGTATGTGCTTTGGTGAGTGCTGTGAAGTGTGTAAACCTGGTGATTCACAGACCTGTACCCCTGGGGATAAAAATATATGTTTATAAAAAATAAAAAATTTTAAAAAAAATTAAAAAAAAAAGAAAATTAAAGAAGGGATAACTAAAATATAATTAAGATAAAACTGAATAGTACGAAAATACATGTTTTCTTCCCCAAGTTTTTATTTAACGTCCAATTAGTTAACATACAATGTAATATTAGTTTCAGGTGTAGAATTCAGTGATTCAACACTTACAGTACCCAGTGCTCATCCCAATAAGTTGCACTCCTCATCCCCATCACATATTTCACTCCTCCCCCCACCCACCTCCCCTCTTGTAACCATCAGTTCTCTATAGTTAAGAATCTGTTTCTTGGTTTTACTCACTCTCTTTTTCTTTTTTTTTTTTTTTCCAAAAATACATGTTTAACCAACAGAAGTCAAGAAAGGAAGAATGAAGTATTAATAAGACAAAAAAAAAAAAAGATGATAGATTCAACTATATGAATGTTAATTAAATATAAATGGATTAAACAATTAAAATCCTAGGATTATATATCTGGATTTTTAGAAAAGATTTTATTTATTTGGCAGGGAGAGAGATCACAAGTAGGCAGAGCAGTAGGCAGACAGAGAGGGGGAAACAGGCTCCCTGCTGAGCAGAGAGTCTGGTGCAGGGCTCGTTCCCAGGACCTTGAGATAAGACCTGAGCCGAAGGCAGAGGCTTAACCCACTGAGCTACCCAGATGCCCCATGTCTGGATTTTTTTTTTTAAACCCACAGATCTAAAAATTGAATTAAGAAAGCAATTAAGATTTTAATTTTAATTTGATGCTATTATAATAGCATCAAAAACAGTTGAATACTTAGGAAAATTTGAACAAGAGAATGGCAAAAATTACACTCCAAAAACTACAAATCATTATTGAAAGATTAAAAAGGCCTCAATAAATGGAGAGATATTTTATGTCATGCATCATATGACTGACTATTGTTAAAAATGGCAATATTCCCTAACTTGATCTATAACTTGATCCAATCCCTATCCGAGTCTGTCTAGCTGGCATCTTTGCAGAAATGGACAAATAATCCTAAAATTCATATAAAAATGCAAGGGATCCCAAATAGCCAAAGCAGTCTTGAAAGAGAATAGCAAAGTTGTAGGATTTACACTTCCTAATTTCAAAACTTTATACAATGCTACAGTAATCAAAATGGCATGGTACTAGCATAAGGATAGACATAGAAATCAATAGAATAGAGCTAAGAGGGAGTCTAAGAGTCAGACATAAATCCTCATATATACAGTAAGTTTTCAACAAAAGTAACAAGACCATCCAATGGGGAAAGACTCGTCTTTTCAACAGATGGCTTTGGGACAGCTGGATACATGCAAAATAATGTATTAGGGGGTTGGCACCTGGGTGGCTCAGTCGTTAAACATCTGCCTTTGGCTCAGGTCATGATCCCAGGGTCCTGGGATCGAGCCCCACATTGGGCTCTTTGCTCAGCAGGGAGCCTAATTCTCCCTCTCCACTCACCCTGCTTGTGTTCCCTCTCTGGTGTCTCTCTCTGTCAAGTAAATAAATAAAATCTTAAAAAAAAAAAAAAAAAAAAGAATGTATTGGGACACTTGCCTCACACCATAGGTTTTATAAGATTTAAAGATTCTTTTAACTGTGGGACACAATACAGTGACATGTACATAGATGAAAAGCAAAAGTCTTTGTTCCTTAGAACTCCAAATGAGAGAAAGCTGCTGTGTAGGCCACATGAGATCACACATGGGGACAAAGTAACAGCAAACTGGAGCTGTAGGGGGCAGCTTAGTGGGGCAAATGGGGTGGGGTTAGTTAGTTTTCATAGGCTCCCTTTAGATTGGCTAATCTGAATAATTCTGTGGGCTCTGGAGCAGATCTACTGTACCTAGTTGTCTGGTATCTATCTCTGGGGAAATTAGATTGGGCACATAATGGCTCCAGAATGTGAGACTGATAAGGGAAATGGTTGAGATGTGGACTTTATTAGTTGCTGGAGAAGAACTGACTAGCCTTTAGCCAGGGCCTCAGAACTGGGTCAAGACAGCATTTCACAAAACCCCCAAAGTTGTATTACATCAAATATAAAAATTAGAATGGGTCAAAGACCTAAATGTAAGAGCTAAAACTATAAAACTCTTGGGGAAAAAACAGGCATAAGTTTTCATGACCTTGAATTGGTCAATGTTTTCTTAGATTTAACACCAAAAGCACATGTAATAACACGGGGCTTCATCAAAATTAAAAGGCTTTGCATAAAGACACACAGAATAGGGGAGAATATTTGCAAATCACATATCTGATAAGGCACTTAAATCCAGAGTGGTCTAAGAACTGTCTGTTACAGTTTGTTTTTATCCTTAATCTTCTGTCCGCTTGATGTATGAGATACTGAGAGCTATGCATGTTTGGTTTGCTTTTTAGTTTTCTGTTAGGTACATGCAGAGTCAAGATTGTTTTGTCATCTTGGTGGATTGTTCATTTTATTTTTAGGTTGTATCTGTTCTTATTTATTCGGCATATTTCACTTTAAATTTTGAACACATGGTTAAACTATCTCCAAGTTTGCTGATACGCGACCCATAGCTCCTACCTTAAATTGCATGGTTTCTGTCCTGGCCAGCCCCTGCCCTAAGACTTGGGTATGGCCAGGTCTATGTTAGGAATCTCTCTGGTCATCCTCTACCCTAAACAAAGACACTCCTCTCAGGTGACATGGGTTATCTCCCAGACATTGAAGCAAGACCTCTCTTAAGACAAAGCCAATTTCTTTACTAGTACACATATATGTAAATTTTATAAGTTTATTTCAGGATTTGGAGGAACATGTGCCGAACTGAGGAGAATAGTTCACTGTGGAGAAAAGTGAGAGTGGTGCTAGTTTAATTACTTTAAAATGAAAAGACTAACTCAGACCAACTTTGGGAAAATGGAAAGAGAAGTTACATTCAATTAAATGAAATTCATTATATCCAGATATGAAAAGATAAGCCATCCGGAGGAATTCCACTGTTCTGAAAAAGATGAGAGTAGACCAATTATTTCAAGATACATGAAGTAACCATGGTTATGGTCTGGGCCTGACTTTGATATAGCTGTCAAGTTTAAAATGAAACATTGTCAGGAATATACAAATAATAGAATGTATACTATTTGAAGAAATCATTTACTTATAGTAATCTAGTATCCTCCTTGTCAGTTGTTTGTCAAGTTTTAGAATTTATTATATAATCCTTGACTCACTGAAAATCAGATTCTATAAATATGAACATTTGTTAAATCTACATGTTGGGTACATGGGTGTTATATTCTCTGCTTTATTTTTAGAATGCCATTAGGCTATTAAACTCCAGAATGATTTATGACTGCCTAGGAATAGAGGATTTTGTATACCTTCCCATCCATTTATTGGGTTCTCAGTCTAATAAGGATGACTTTCCAAGATAGAGGAGCATCACTCTTTCATCAAATATATAGAAACACATTTGCTTCTTTTCAAGACTGCCAATAATATGAAGAAAATAGAAATGATTTAGAAGAGTTATAAAATTATAAATGTTTAGATTTTTTAGAATCGGAAAAAAACATTTTGGTGGCAATTTCTTAGTAATTTACATGGAAATATGAAGTTTTAATCTCAGAGGTGGTTTGGCAGGTGGGAGGTTTGGGGATCCAGAGGAACACTCCTATCTTTTGAGTATGTACTATAACCTGAGTCATATACTGCTAAGATCTTTTTTCTTTTTAAAGATTTTATTTATTTATTTGACAGAGATCACAAGTGGGCAGAGAGGCAGGCGATGGTGGGGGAGGGGGTGTTAGGGAACAGGCTCCCTGCTGAGCAGAGAGCCGGATGCAGGGCTTGATCCCAACACCCTGAAATCATGACCTGAGCAGAAGGCAGAGGCTTAACCCACTGGGACACCCAGGCACCTCCTGCTAAGATCTTCTTATCTGGTTTCTCATTTTAATCTCTTGCCCATTTATATAGGCCTCATCTCTCTATAATAAATGATTATAAATTAGGAACTCAGAGCTCTTAAGAAAAAGGAGTATGTGCAGTATCACCGATAGTACCACTAAGAGAAAATATCAAGTGTGACATACATTTTTTAGGTTATAAGGAGTAATGTTTACTAATGGTGAAAATTCTTAAGCACTGTGATTGCTCACCTATGAGAATTTGCCGACTTCTTTTCCCTCTCTGGAAGCAGTAAACTTATTTTTAGATGGTTTAAGAATGATTCTGCCTGAAGGCAGAGGAGATAGACCTCATGAGCTTACCAAGTTTCTTCTAACTTTTAAGATCCTGTAATTCGTTATTTTTGTGATCTTAAACCTGTTTTTATTTATTTCTTTTTCTCCAGGTGGATGATATAAATGCAGCTGTGATGGATTTGAAAGAGAAGAAGATTCGTAGTCTAAGTGAAGAGGCCAAAATAGGAGCACATGGAAAGCCAGTGATTTTTCTCCATCCTAAAGACTGTGGTGGTGTTCTTGTGGAATTGGAGCAAGCTTGATTTATATTTGCAAGAAACTTTAAAAATCCCCACCAAAATATACTGAAAATCCCCAACAAATTATACTCCAGCATTAAATCCTTCACTCCTTCCATCACTTAAAAGTTCACAATTAAAGGGGCACCTGACTGACTCAGTCAGCAAGGTGTGTGACTCTTTATCTCAGGGTGGTGAGTTCAAGCCCATGTTGGGTGTGGAGATTACTTAAAAATAAAATCTTCTTTAAAAGTTCAAAATCAAAAATTAAATTACAGGGGTGCCTGTGTGGCTCAGTCGGTTAAGGGTCTGCCTTCAGCCCAGGTCATGATCCCGGGGTCCTGGGATCAGGCCCCAGATGATGCTCCCTGCTCAGTGGGGAGTTTGTTTCTCTCTCTCTCTCTCTCTGCCCCTCCACCCACTTGTGCTCTCTCTCTCAAATAAATGGATAAAATCTTTAAAAAAAAAAAAGCAACCTAAATTACAGAAAGAGATTTTTAAAATTGTATATATATATATATAATATTTATCAATATATATAATTGACATATTTGTTAATTACTTTGGTTTTTTTTCTGATTTGGAGGAATCCTTGATTAATAAATACTTAGGGAATATTGTTAAAATCATATTCATAGAAATAAACTATTCTTGTCCAAAATGGGGTAATTGACTGCAGTATGTTTCTGTGTGAGAGTGTGAGTATGTATCTACATGTTTGCACGCGTGTGTGTGAGTTGGGATGGAGCTATGAAAGGGTGCCTGGCAGTTGCATAGCTACATATTTGGGACAAAGTGCTTTCTGAGGATGTTATGGAGAGTTTTTTACACCAAGGTTAATGAGTTTCAACCTCAAAAGTTTTTGCTCTTCTAGAACAATTCTTGTTCACCAGTTCCATGTGGGCAGGTATTTTGAGTGCTAATGCTAGATATAGGAATAAGAAGTTTTGTGGAAAACTTCATTCATGATCTAGTGAGTGCATGGGTAGCTGTTTTTTTTTTATTCTTTATTTAAATTCAGTTTAGTTAACATATACTGTATTATTAGTTTCAAGGGTAAAATTTAGTAATTCATCAGTTGCATATAACACCAGTAGCCATTACATAAAGTGCCCTCATTAATGCCCATCAACCAATTATCCCTTGCCCCCACCCACATTCCCTCCAGCAACACTGTTTGTTTCCTAGAGTTTAGTGTCTCTTATCATTTGCTTCCCTATTTTCATCTTATTTAATTTTTTCTTCACTTACCCTATTCTCATCTTTTTTGTTTCTTAAATCCCACATATGAGTGAAATTATGTGGTATTTGTCTTTCTATGACTGACTTATTTCAGTTAGCATAATATCCTCTAGTCCCATCCATGTCACTGCAAATGGCAAGATTTCATTCTTTTTGATGGCTGAGTAATATTCCATTGTAGATACACACCACATCTTTATCTGTTCATTTGTTGATGGACATTTGGGCTCTTTATGTAGTTTGGCTATTATGGATATTGCTGCTGTAAACATTGGGGTGCAGATGCCCCTTCAGATCACTATGTGTGTGTCCTTTGTGTAAATACCTACTAGTGCAATTGCTGGGTTGTAGGGTATCTCTATTTTTAACTTTTTGAGGAAACTCCATACTGTTTTCCATAGTGGCTGTACCTGCTTGCATTCCCACCAGCAGAGTAAGAGGGTTCTTCTTTCTTAACATCCTTGCCAATATCTGTTGCTTCCTGAGTTCTTAATTTTAGCCATTTTGACCAGTGTAAGGTGGTATCTTACCATGGTTTTGAGTTGTATTTCCCTGATGCTGGATGATGTTGAGCATTTTTTCATGTGTCTGGCCATTTGTATGTCTTCTTTGGAGAAATGTCTGTTCCTTTCTTCTGCCCATTTCCTGATTGGATTATTTGTTTTTTGGCTGTTGACTTTGATAAGTTTTCTTAATAGATTTTGGATATTAACCCTTTATCAGGTAAGTTATTTGCAAGTATCTTCTCCCATTTGTAGGTTGCCTCTTAGTTTTATTGATTGTTTATTGATTTATTGATTGTTTCTTTCACTGTGCAGAAGTTTTTTATCTTGAAGTCCCAATAGTTAATTTTTGCTTTTGTTTCCCTTGCATCAGGAGACATATCTAGTAAGAAGTTGCTACAGCCAAGGTCAAAGAGGTTGCTGCCTGTGTTCACCTCTAGGGTCTTGATGGTTTCCTGTCTCACATTTAGGTCTTTAGTCCATTTTTAATTTATTTTGTGTGTGGTGTAAGAAAGTGGTCCAGTTTCATTTTTCTGCATGTGGCTGACAACACCATTTGTTGAAGAGACTATCTTTTTTCCCTTGGATATTCTTTCTTGCTTTGTTGAAAATGAGTGGACAATAAAGTTGAGGGTTCATTTCTGAGTTCTCTGTTCTGTTCCAATGATCTATGTGTCTGTTTTTGTGCTAGTACCATACTGTCTTGATGAATACAGCTTTGTAATACAGCATGAAGTCCAGAATCATGATGCTTCCAGCTTTGGTTTACTTTTTCAACATTCTTATGATTATTTAGGGTCTTTTCTGGTTTCATACAAATTTTAGGATTGTTTGTTAAGGTTCTGTGAAAAATGTTGATGGTATTTTGATAGGGATTGCATTAAATGTACAGATTGCTTTGGATAGTGTAGACATGTTAACAATGTTTGTTCTTCCAGTCCATGAGCATGGAGTGTCTTCCCGTTTCTTTTTGTCCTCTTCAATGTCTTTCATAAGTGTGCTATAGTTTTTGGAGTTATAGATCCTTTACCTCTTTGGTGAGGTTTACTCCTAGGTATCTTACAGTTTTTGATGCAATTGTAAATGGGATTGTTTCCTTGATTTCTCTTCTGCCTTATTGTTAGTGTATAGAAATGCAACAGATCTCTGTACATTGATTTTATATCCTGCAACTTTGCTGAATTCCTGTATGAGTTCTAGCAATTTTTGGGTGGAGTCTTTTGGGTTTTCTATTTAGAGTATCATGTCATCTTGCAAATAGTGAGAGTTTGACTTCTTTGCTGATTTGGATTTCTTTTATATCTTGTCGTCTAACTGCTGAGGCCAGGACTTCCAGTACTATGTTGAACAGCAGTGGTGAGAGTAGAGATCCCTGTCCTGTTCCTGACCTTAGAGGAAAACCTCTCAGTTTTTCCCCATTGAGGAAGATATTCGCTGTGGGTTTTTTATATATGCCTTTTGTGATATTGAGGTATGTTCCCTCTATCCCTATATAGCAGAGAGTTTTTATCAAGAAAGGACATAGTAGGGGCTCCTGGGTGGCTCAGTTGTTAAGCATCTGCCTTCAGCTCAAGCCATGATCCTGGGGTCCTGGGATTGAGCCCTGTGTCAGGCTCCCTGCTCAGTGGGGCGTCTGCTTCTTCCTGTCCTTCTGCCCCTCCCCTCCACTTGTGCTCTCTCTTGTGCACTTGTGCTCTGTCTCAAATAAATAAATACTTTTTTTAAAAAGGGGAAGGATAAAAAGAAGGGAAGGATGCTGTATTTTGTTAAATGCTATTTCTATACCTATTGAGAGGATTGTATGGTTCTAGTCCTTTCTTTTATTAATGTGATGTATCACATTGATTGATCTGTGGTTGTTGAACCACCCTTGCAGCCAAGGAATAAATCCTACTTGGTCATGGTGAATAAACATTTTAATATACTTTTGGATCCTAATAGCTAGTATCTTATTGAGAATTTTTACATCCATGTTCACAAGGGATATTGGTCTGCAATTCTCCTTTTTAGTTGAATCTTTGTCTGGTTTTGGGTTCAAGGTAATTTGGGCCTCATAGAATAATTTTGAAAGTATCCCTTCCATTTTTATTTTATGGAACAGTTTCAGAAGAATAAGTATTCATTCTTCTTTAAGTGTTTGGTAGAATTCCCCTGGGAAGCCATCCTGCCCTGGAATCTTGTTTGTTGGGAGATTTTTTTTTATTACTGCTTCAATTTCCTTCCTGGTTATAGTTCTGTTCAGGTCTTCCATTTCTTCCTGTTTCAGTTTGGGTAGTCTATGTGTTTCTAGGAATGCACCCATTTCTTCCAGATTGCTTAATTTATTGGCATATAATTGCTCATAATATTCTCTTATAATTGTATTTCTTTTTTTGTTGTTTTTTCTTTTTTTAAAAAAAAAGGATTTTATTTGTTTATTTGACAGACAGAGATCACAAGTAGGCAGAGAGGCAGGTAGAGAGAGAGGGGGGAAGCAGGCTCCCTACTGAGCAGAGAGCCCGATGTGGGTCTCAATCCCACGACCCTGAGATCATGACCTGAGCCGAAGGCAGAGGCTTTAACCCATTGAGCCACCCAGGCACCCCCGTTATAATTGTATTTCTTCATTGTTAGTTGTGGTCTCTCCTCTTCATGATTTCATTTATTGGGGACCTTTCTCTTTTCTTTTTGGTAAGTCTGGCTAGGGGGGTTTATAGATCTTATTAATTCTTTTGAAGAAACAGCTTCTAGTTTCATTGATCTGTTCTACTGGTTTTTAAAATTTCTGTATCATTATATTTCTGCTCTAATCTTTATTATTTCTCTTCTGCTGAATTTAGGCTTTATTTGCTCTTCTTTTTCCAGCTCCTTTACGTATAAAGTTTGGTTGTGTATTTGAGACTTTTCTTGTTTCTTAAGAAGGGACTTTATTGCAATATACTTCCCTCCTAGGACTGCTTTTGCTGCATCCCAGAGTTTCTGAACTGTCATGTTTTCATTTTCATTTGCTTCCATGTTTTTAAAAAAATTCTTCCTTAATTTCCTGGTTGACCCATTCATTCTTTAGTAGGATGCCCTTTAACTGCCATGTATTTGTGGTCCTTCCAATTGTTCCTTGTAGTTGACTTCAAGTTTTAAAGCATTGTGGTCTTTAAATATGCAGGGGATAATCTCATTCTTTTGGTACTAGTTGAGACCAGATTTGTGACCCAATATGTGCTCTATTCTGGAGAATGTTCCATATGTACTCCAGAAAATGTGTATTCTGCTGGTTTAAAATGAAATGCTCTGAATATACCTGTCAAGTCCATCTGTTCCAGTGTGTCATTTAAAGTCCTTGTTTCCTTCTGCTTAGATGATCTGTCCATTGCTGTTAAAGTCCCCTACTATTATTATTCATGAGTTTTAAATTTTGTTATTAATTGGTTTATTTATTCAGCTGCTCCCAAATTAGGGACATAAATATTTACAATTGCAAGATCTTCTTGTTGGACAGACCCTTTTATTATGATATAGTGTCCCTTCTTCATCTCTTATTACAGTCTTTGGTTTAAAATCTAGTTTGTCTGATATAAGGATTGATTCTCCAGCTTTCTTTCAATGTCCATTGGCATGGTAATGGTTCTCCATCCCTCACTTTCAATCTAAAGGTGTCTTTATGTCTAAAATGTGTCTCTTGTAAAATTAATGGGTCTTGTTTTCTTATTCTTTCTGATACCCTCTGTCTATTGTTTGGAGCTTTTAGTACATTTACATTCAGAGTAATTATTAAAAGATATGAATTTCATGCCATTGTATTACCTGTAAAGTTGCTGTTCCTATAGATTATCCCTGTTCCTTTCTGGCTTTGTTACTTTTCAGCTCTCTCTTCACTCAAAGGGTCCCCTTTAATATTTCTTGCATGGCTGGTTTAGTATTTACAAATTACTTTAGTTTGTGATTGTCCTGGAGACTTTATCCCTCCTTCTATTCTGAATGACAGCCTTGCTGGAAAAAGTATTCTTGGCTGCATATCTTTTCCATTTATCATGCTGAATATATCATACCAGTCCTTTTTGGACTCCAAGGTCTCTGTGGACAGGTCTGCTGACAGACTTGTGTTCTACATTTGTTGGTAAAGGACCGCTTATCCCAAGCTGCTTTCAGGATTTTCTTTGTATCTTTGAAATTTGCAAGCTTCACTATTTTTTAAAAAATTTTTTATTTTTTATAAACATATATTTTTATCCCCAGGGGTACAGGTCTGTGAATCACCAGGTTTACACACTTCACAGCACTCACCAAAGCACATACCCTCCCCAATGTCCATAACCCCACCCCCCTCTCCCAACCCCCCTCCCCCCAGCAACGCTCAGTTTGTTTTGTGAGATTAAGAGTCACTTATGGTTTGTCTCCCTCCCAATTCCATCTTGTTTCATTGATTCTTCTCCTACGCACTTAAGCCCCCATGTTGCATCACCACTTCCTCATATCAGGGAGATCAAAGAAATTGAGGAAGACACAAAGAAATGGAAAAATGTTCCATGTTCCTGGATTAGAAGAATAAATATTGTGAAAATGTCTATGCTACCTAAAGCAATCTACACATTTAATGCAATTCCTATCAAAGTACCATCCATCTTTTTCAAAGAAATGGAACAAATAATCCTAAAATTTATATGGAACCAGAAAAGACCTCGAATAGTCAAAGGGATATGGAAAAAGAAAGCCAAAGTTGGTGGCATCACAATTCCGGACTTCAAGCTCTATTACAAAGCTGTCATCATCAAGACAACATGGTACTGGCACAAAAACAGACACATAGATCAATGGAACAGAATAGAGAGCCCAGAAATAGACCCTCAACTCTATGGTCAACTAATCTTCGACAAAGCAGGAAAGAATGTCCAATGGAAAAAAGACAGCCTCTTCAATAAATGGTGTTGGGAAAATTGGACAGCCACATGCAGAAAAATGAAATTGGACCATTTCCTTACACCACACACGAAAATAGACTCCAAATGGATGAAGGACCTCAATGTGTGAAAGGAATCCATCAAAATCCTTGAGGAGAACACAGGCAGCAACCTCTTCGACCTCAGCCACAGCAACATCTTCCTAGGAACATCGCCAAAGGCAAGGGAAGCAAGGGCAAAAATGAACTATTGGGATTTCATCAAGATCAAAAGCTTTTGCACAGCAAAGGAAACAGTTAACAAAATCAAAAGACAACTGACAGAATGGGAGAAGATATTTGCAAACGACATATCAGATAAAGGGCTAGTGTCCAAAATCTATAAAGAACTTAGCAAACTCAACACCCAAAGAACAAATAATCCAATCAAGAAATGGGCAGAGGACATGAACAGACATTTCTGCAAAGAAGACATCCAGATGGCCAACAGACACATGAAAAGGTGCTCCATATCACTCGGCATCAGGGAAATACCAATCAAAACCACAATGAGATATCACCTCACACCAGTCAGAATGGCTAAAATCAACAAGTCAGGAAATGACAGATGCTGGCGAGGATGTGGAGAAAGGGGAACCCTCCTACACTGTTGGTGGGAATGCAAGCTGGTGCAGCCACTCTGGAAAACAGCATGGAGGTTCCTCAAAATGTTGAAAATAGAACTACCCTATGACCCAGCAATTGCACTACTGGGTATTTACCCTAAAGATACAAATGTAGTGGTCCAAAGGGGCACGTGCACCCGAATGTTTATAGCAGCAATGTCCACAATAGCCAAACTATGGAAAGAACCTAGATGTCCATCAACAGATGAATGGATCAAGAAGATGTGGTATATATGCACAATGGAATACTATGCAGCCATCAAAAGAAATGAAATCTTGCCATTTGCGACAACATGGATGGAACTAGAGCGTATCATGCTTAGCGAAATAAGTCAAGCAGAGAAAGACAACTAGCAAGCTTCACTATTACATGTTAAGGTGTTGAGAGGAGTTCACTGTGCCTCCTGGACTTGAATGCCTGTTTCCTTCCCCAGACTAGGGAAGTTATCAGCTATAATTTGTTCAAGTAGACCTTCTGTCCCTGTCTCCCTCTCCTCATATTTTGGGACTTCTAATATCTGGATATTATTTCACTTTATGCAATCTGAGTTCTCTAAGTCTCCCTTCATGATCCAGTAGTTTCTCTCTTCCTTTCGCTTCCTTATTTTCCATCATTTTATCTTTATCACTGACTCTTCTGCCTCATTTATCCTCACTTTTAAAGCCTCCATTTGGGACTGCATCTCAGTAACCGCATTTTTAATTTCAGCCTAACTAGGTTTTAGTTCTTTTATTTCTACACTAAGGGGTTCTCTAGTGTCTTCTATGCTTTTTTCAATGCCAGCTAGTATCTTTATAATCGTTTTAAATTCTAGTTCAGACATCTTACATCTATATTGATTATATCTGTGGCAGTGAGTACTACTCCTGTTCTGTTCTTTTGGGGTGGATTTCTCTGTCTCATCATTTTGTACAGAAAAGAATAGAAGAGAGAAAGAGAAAGAGAAAATACAACAATAACTACAGTGATACAGAAAGAAAACAAAACAAACCAGAAAAAAAAAAAAAGCAAAACAAGGAAGAGAAGAAACAAAACAGAACAAAACAAAAAACTAGATCCTGGGTGTGTTTTGTTCTGCATGTTAAAAGAAACTGGATCCCAAAATAAGAAAGAAATACACACACACACACACACACACACACACACACACACACATAATCAAACATTTTTAAAAAAAGATAAAATACAATGAAATAAAAATACATAAATAAATAAATAAATAAATAAATGAAATAAATAAAAAATACAATGAGGGGCGCCTGGGTGGCTCAGTGGGTTAGGCCCCTGCCTTTGGCTTAGGTTATGATCTCAGCGTCCTGGGATCAAGCCCAGCATCAGGCCCTCTGCTCAGTGGGGAGCCTGCTTCCCTCTCTCTCTGCCTGCCTCTCTGCCTACTTGTGATCTCTCTGTCAAATAAAATCTTTAAAAAAAGTACAATGAAAGGAAAAAATAAAACAAACTATATATATACATATAAATATAAATATATATATATATATATAATGTATATAAAAATAAAAATTAAAAAGAATTGAAAAAATAAGAAAATAACTGAAAAAATAATACTGAAAGACTTAAGAATAAAAAACCCCATGAGTGCTATATGCTGTTGTCCCCAAGAGCTTCAGCTTTGCATCTCTCTACGTTCAGTATACTCGGTGCAGGCCAGTTGTTTCTGCTGGTCTTCTGGGGGAGGGACCTATTGTGCTGATACTCAGGTGCCCTGCCTTGGTGGAATTGCTCCTCTCTTGCCAGGGGTTCGAGCTCAGTGTAAGCAGCTCTGGATTCTACTATGTGGTGCTGTTTTGCTCCCTGAAGGCTTTCAGCACCAATGGGTGGGATAAAAATGGTGATGCCCCCCTCTCTAGCCCTGGAGCCAAAAGTTTATGGCTTCTACTCTTCAGAAAAGCAGTCAATCACTCTTGCCTCCCTCATTTCCATCTGAACTCTGTGTTCACCTGGACTGTGACCAAGCATTTTTTTTATCTTGAGCACAAGACTGAGTTTCAAAAACCAAAGTTTATAGTCTCCTTTGGCCTGATCCCGAAGTATTCCTTCTGGGGGAATGGTGGTCTCACCATGCTTCTGTCATTTGCTGGGCCCTGGCCAGGAGAGCAGTTGTGCAACTGTGCAGCCATTCACAATTTATGACAACACAGAGCAGAAAACTGGTACCTAGACTTACAGTTTTTAACCAGCTTCTCCTCTCCCATACCTGGGAACTCTGCTGCACTCAAGCACCCTCATTCTTCTTGTGACCTTGGGAATCCTGAGACAATGCTGTCCCACCTGTGATTCCAACTCACCTTACTACCTGAGCACCTTTAAGCCAGGGACATACCCCACTGTAGCAGACTTCTAAGAGTTCTGATTTTCTGCTCCACTGCCTGTAACACTTGTGGTAGCCTTCTTAAGCAGGATCCCTCTCCTCCACTGTATGACAAATATATTACCCTGGATTCAAGTCTCTGCACCTCCTACCTTCCAAATGTGGTCACTTTTCTATTTGTAGAATTGCAGAATTTTTCTCAGATATCCAATTAATTTCACAGGTGTTCCGAATAATTTGAAAACTATTTAGCTGTATTTGAGGGACCAGAGAAATTTAGGGTCCCCTACTCCTCTGCCATCTTAATCCCCCTCCCCTGAATTTTTCTTTTTTATTGGCAGACATGGAGACAGCAGTGAATTTGTAGGATTATCTATCACTTCATGTGGTGGAACACCACAAATCCTAGTGGAAGATACAAAATAAATAGAAACCCATCGCCAAGAAGTTTATAGTCCAGTTGGGGAAATTACTTTTTTTTAAAGATTTTATTTATTTATTTGACAGGTGGAGATTACAAGTAGGCAGAGAGGCAGGCAGAGAGAGGGGGGGAAGCAGACTCCCAGCTGAGCAGACAGCCTGATGCGGGGCTCGATCCCAGGACCCTGAGATCATGACCTGAGCCAAAGGCAGAGGCTTAACCCACTGAGCCACCCAGGCGCCTCTGGGGAAATTACTTTATGAAGTATATGTAAATACTTAACAATCAACATGAATGAGTTGAAAAGAAAGGAAAGAGAAAGGAATATGGATCTTAGAGGATGTGCTTAGAGGCACATATGGTTAAAATATAATACAAGGAATTAAAATGAATTTCAAGAATCATGGATGGATGAATTTCTAAAATCATCGATGGGAAAGTGGCTAATGTCTTAAATTCATGGATGATTGGATGTTAGGTAAATGAGTAGTTGTGTACCCGTTGAGCGAGTTATAGAATACAAGTACAACATCTGGTTATACTTCTCACTTAAAAAGTAAAAGCAAAAACTATAATATCTGATGTGGTTGTATGTATGTAAAGGTAATATTTAAGACAACTGTACCATAAGGGAGAAGGGAAGGATAATGGGACTTAAGTGGTAATTAAGTACCTACATTCCACTTGAAGAGGGAACTGTTGACACTAGTAGATTAAGATAAACTGCCTATGTATATTGTAATCCCTAGTGTAACCACTGAATATACAACACAAAGAAGTACACTACAATATGTACATAAATCAAAATTGAATACTAAAGAATGGCCAAATAACCCAGTTGAAGACAGATAAGGAGAAACAGGGGGAAAAAAAAAAGGAAAACAATAAAATGACAGACTTACATCCTAATGTATCAATAATTACATTAAATGTAAATGAGCTGGGACGCCTGGGTGGCTCAGTTGGTTAAGCAGCTGCCTTCGGCTCAGGTCATGATCCCAGCGTCCTGGGATCGAGTCCCACATCGGGCTCCTTGCTCCGCAGGGAGCCTGCTTCTCCCTCTGACTCTGCCTTCCACTCTGTCTGCCTGTGCTCGCTTTCGCTCGCGCTCTCTCTCTGACAAATAAATAAAATCTTAAAAAAAAAAAACTTTAAAAAAAAATGTAAATGAGCTAAGCACACCAATTAAAAGAGATTAAGTGACTGGATAAAATTCACTTTAAATATAATGGTAGATTAAAGAATGAAAAATATATATACTCTGCAAACACTAATCTAAAGAAAGCTATGGTGGCTGTAGACTTCAGAACAAAAGAAAATTGCCAGAAACAAAGAGGTTCATTGCATATGATAAAAGTGCCAGATCATAAGAAAATATAGCATATGTATGTGCACCAAACAACAGAGCTGCAAAATAATATGAAGCAAAAGTTGACAGAACTGGAAAAAAAGAGATCAGTTCACAGTTAAAACTGGGGACTTCAGCATCTCTCTTGGTATTGTATAGAACCACCAAGCGAAAAGTCAGCAACCGCACAGAATTGAACAGTATCATTAACTAATACAGGATACACATTCTTTTCCAGCACATATGGGACATTCACCAAGATAGACCATATCTTAGATCATAAAATAAGCATTAACATATTTTTTAGAACTAAAACCATAAAAAATATGTTTTGTGATAATAACAATTTAACTAGATATCACTGATAATAGTAAAAATCTCCAGAAATTTGTAAATTTTACAGCAAACCTTTTTAAAATTTAATTTCAGTTAATATACAGTGCAATGTTGGTTTTGTTAGTAGAATTTAGTGATTCATCAATTACATACAACCCCCAGTGCTCATCACAAGTGCCCTCTTTAATATCTGTTACCCATCTAGCCCTCCCCCAACCCACCTCCCTCCATCAACACTCTGTTTGTTCTCTATCATTAAGAGTTTCTTGTGGTTTTTTCCCCTGGTCTCCTTTTTTAAATTTCCTCCTTCCCATATCTTCATCTGATTTCTTACTTAAATTCCACAGATGAGTGAGATCATATGGTATTTGTCTTTCTCTGACTAACTTATTTCACTTAACTTAATACACTCTAGTTCCACCCAGGTCTTTGCAAATAGCAAGATTTCATTTTATTCTACATCTTCTTTATCCATTCATCAGTCAATGAACATTTGGGCTCTCCATAGTTTGGCTATTGTTGATAATAGTGCTATAAACATCAGAATGCATGTATCCCTTCAAATCTATATTTTTGTATCCTTTGGATAAATATCTAGTAGTACAATTGCTGGATCATAGGATATTTCTATTTTTTAACTTTTTGAGGAAATTCCATACTGTTTTTCAGAATGAACACAGCAAACTTCAAAATAATTAATGGGTCAAAGATGAAATCTCAGGGAAGTAAAAAACACTGATCTAAATGCAAATACACAATCTTTTAAATAAAATTCACTTTGTGAATTTAATTCATCAATTGGTAATTTAATACAATTCTATTTTCATAAGCAGAATAAAATGTGGTAGCAGTTTATGCAAAATAATATGTATCTGTAGTGTTAACAGCCTCTTAGCATCCATTCATCATTTTCTCCCTAATAGAATTCTGACTCTGTTAGGTGTCCCTCTCTTTCCACGCACACACAGATAAGCCTCAGGTAAAGTCTCATAGTTGGACTTAAATTTCATTACCCTTGCCAATGATGGATTCATAACATGTAATCTATGACACCTCATAGCATTTTTCTAAAAATTTTATTGTTTTAATATATTTTTAAAATATGATAATGTTTTATTTTATGTATCTTTTTAAAGATTTTATTTATTTATTTGACAGACGGAGATCACAAGCAGGCAGAGAAGCAGGCAGAGAGAGAGGAGGAAGCAGGGTCCCCACTGAGCAGAAAGCCCAACGTGGGGTTTGATCCCAGGATCCTAGGATCATGACCTGAGTGGAAGACAGAGGCTTTAACCCACTGAGCCACAGAGGTGCCCCTATTTTACTTATTTTTGGTAATATTTTATTTTAAAATACAAAAATGCTGAAGTTTTCATCAAAATTATAGTTGAGAATTTATATATTGGAAATTATTGATATGTACCTAATTCTTCTGTGTGGAACATATATTTTTTTCCTTTTAAATAGGGTTTATTTTTAGAGAAGTTTCAGGTTCACAGTAAAATTAAGCAGAAAGCACTGAGTACCCATATAACCCCTTCCCCATAAATGCATAGCCTTCCCCCATTATCAACATCTGCATAAGAATGGTACATTTGTTAAAATTAATGAGCCTACATTAATACATTATTATCACTCAAAGTTCATGGTTTACCTAAGTGTTTATTTATTCTTGGTATTAGATCTTATATGGGTTTTGGCAAATATATAATGACATGTATCCATCATTATGGTATTATACAGAATATTTTCACTGCCATAAAAACCTCTGTGCTATTCATCCTTTCCTCCCCGCCTTTCCCCTGGTAACCACTGATACCTTTATCTCTCCATAGTTTTGCCTTTTTCAGAATGTCATATAATTAGAATCATCAAGCAGTTTTTTTAATTGTCTTTTTCATTTGACAGATCATTTCTTTTCAATGCTGAATAATATTCTACATCCGGATGTAATACAGGGTATATATCCATCCACCCAGTGAAGGTTATCTTGGGTACTTCCACATTTTGGAAATTATGAATAAAACTGCTATAAACATCTATGTGTAGGTTTTGGTGTGGACATATTTTTCACCTCATTTGAGTAAATACAAAGGAATATGATTGTGGGATCTTACAGTAAAAGTACATTTACTTACTCTTTTTAAAAATATTTTATTTATTGACAGAGAGAGAGAGATCACAAGTAGGCAGAGAGGCAAACAGAGAGAGAGGAGAAAGCAGGAGGATGCGGGGCTTGATCCCGGGATCCTGAGATCATGACCTGAGCCGAAGGCAGAGGCTTAACCCACTGAGCCACCCAGGCGCCCCGCGTTTGCTTACTCTTAAATAATATCTATCTCTTAGGAAATCACCAACATGTCTTCCAAACTGGCTATTCTAGGCACCTGGGTGGCTCCGTCAATTAAGCAGCTGCTTCCATTCAGGTCATGATCTCAGGGTCCTGGGGTCAAGCCCTGCATTGGGCTCCCTGCTCAGTAGAGAGTCTGCTTCTCCCTTTGCCCCTTCCCCTTGCTCATGCTCTTAAAAAGAGCTTGTGCTCTAAAGAAAGAAAGAAAGAAAGAAAGAAAGAAAGAAAGAAAGAAAGAAAGAAAGAAAGAAAGAAAGAAAGAAAGAAAGGAAGGAAGGAAGGAAGAAAGAAAGAAAGAAAAAAAGAAAGAAAGAAAAGAAAGTGGCTGTACCATTTTATGTTACACTACATCTCTACAAACATTTGGCATTGTTAATGTTCTGGATTTTGGCTATTCTAATAGGTATGTAGTGAAATCTTGTTTTAATTTGTATTGCCCTGAAGACATATGATGTGGAGTATCTTTTCATATGCTTAATTCCTGTCTATATGTTCTTGATGAAGAATCTGTTCAGGCATTTCCCCCATTTTTAAATTGGGTTGTTTTTTTATTATTGAGTTTTAAGTGGTTTTGTTTATTTTGAATAATAATCCTTCATGAGATATGTTGTTAACAACTATTTCTGTCCAGTCTGTTACTTGTCTTCTCATTCTCTTGGCACTGTTTTTTGCAGAGCAGAAGTTTTTATTTTAATAAAGTCCAGCTAATCAACTTTATCTTCAACTTTTTTTTTTTTTTTTTAGGGTCATGCCTTTGGTGTTATATCCAAAAAGGCCCCACCAAGACAAGGTCATCTAGGTATTCTTCTATATTATCTTTTAGGAATTTTATAGTTTTCATTTTACATTAGGTCTATGATTCATTTTGAGTTAATTTTTGTGACAGGTACAAGGCCTGCATCTAGATTCTCCTTTTTTTTTTTTTTATGTAGATATCCAGTTGCTACAGCTCCAGCCTGCTTTGTTGAAGTGATTATCTGCTCCAGTGTGCTGCCTTTGCTTCTTTGTCAAAAGTCATTTGACTATACTTATGTAGGTAAGTCCCAGGGCTTTCTATTTTGTTTCATTGATTTATTTGTCTATTCTTTTACCAATACCACACTTCTTGAGTCCTACAGGTTTATAGTACATCTTAAAATCAGGTAGTGTCAGTCCTCTGGTTTTGTTTTTCAATATTAAGCTCTCTTGTACTGACTTTTCTGCCTTGGCATATAAACTTTAGAATCTCTTTATTAACCTCCACAAAATAACTTGCATGAATTTTTTTTATGGAATGATTTTTTAAATTTATTTTCAGCATAACAGTATTCATTATTCTTGCACCACACCCAGTGCTCCATGCAATCTGTGCCCTCTATAATACCCACCATCTGGTACCCTGACCTCCCACTCCCCGCCCCTTCAAAGCCCTCAGATTGTTTTTCAGAGTCCATAGTCTCTCATGGTTCACCTCCACTTTCAATTTCCCCCAACTCCCTTCTCCTCTCTAACTCCCCATGTCCTCCATGCTATTTGTTATGCTCCACAAATAAGTGAAACTATATGATAATTGACTCTCTCTGCTTGACTTATTTCACACAGCATAATCTCTTCCAGTCCCATCCATGTTGCTACAAAAGTTGGGTATTCGTCCTTTCTGATGGAGGCATAATACTCCATAGTGTACATGGACCACATCTTCTTTATCCATTCGTCCATTGAAGGGCATCTTGGTTCTTTCCATAGTTTGGCAACTGTGGCCATTGCTGCTATAAACATTGGGGTACAGATGGCCCTTCTTTTCACTACATCTGTATCTTTGGGGTAAATACCCAGCAGTGCAATTGCAGGGTCATAGGGAAGTTCTATTTTTAATTTCTTGAGGAATCTCCACACTGTTCTCCAAAGAGGCTGCACCAACTTGCATTCCTACCAACAGTGGAAGAGGGTTGCCCTTTCTCCACATCCCCTCCAACACATGTTGTTTCCTGTCTTGCTAATTTTGGCCATTCTAACTGGTGTAAGGTGATATCTCAATGTGGTTTTAATTTGAATCTCCCTGAGGGCTAGTGATGATGAACATTTTTTCATCTGTCTAATAGCCATTTGTAGGTCTTCATTGGAGAAATGTCTGTTCATATCTTCTGCCCATTTTTTGATATGATTGTCTGTTTTGTATGTGTTGAGTTTGAGGAGTTCATTATAGATCCTAGATAACAACCTTTTGTATGTACTGTCGTTTGCAAACATCTTCTCCTATTCCATGGGTTGCCTCTTTGTTTTCTTGACTGTTTCCTTTGCTGTGCAGAAGCTTTTGATTTTGATGAAGTCCCAAAAGTTTATTTTCGCTTTTGTTTCCTTTGTCTTTGGAGACATATCTTGAAAGAAGTTGCTGTGGCTGATATCGAAGAGATTACTGCCTATGTTCTCCTCTAGGATTCTGATGGATTCCTGTCTCACGTTGAGGTCTTTTATCCATTTTGAGTTTATCTTTGTGTATGGTGTAAGAGAATGGTCGAGTTTCATTCTTCTGCATATAGCTGTCTAGTTTTCCCAGCACCATTTATTTTTTTATTTATTTATTTTTTTTACATGTACCTGTATGTTTATTGCAACATCATTCACAATAGTCAAGACATGGAAGAAGCCCAAGTGTCCATCAATAGATGAATGGATAAAGAAGACGTGATATATATATATATATATGTATATATATAATGGAATATTACTTAACCATGAAAAATAACAAAATCTTGCCATTTGCAACGACATGGATAGCGCTAGAGAGCATAATGCTAAGCGAAATAAGTCTATCAGAGGAAGACAAATACCATATAATTTCACTCAGATGTAGAATTTAGGAAACAAAACAAATGAGCCTAGGAGAGAGACAAACCAAGAACCAGACTCTTAATTATGGAGAACAAATTCCCAGCACCATTTATTGAAGAGACTGTCTTTTTTCCACTGTATATATTTTCCTGTTTTGTCGGAGATTATTTGCCCATAGAGTTGAGGGTCCATATCTGGGATCTCTACTCTGTTCCACTGGTCTATGTGTCTGTTTTTATGCCAGTACCATAACTTGCATGAATTTTGATTGGAATTGTATTTAATTTATAGATCAAGTAAGGAAGAACTGACATCATGACATACTGAGTTTTCCAACCATGAATATGGAATATCTCTCCATTTATTTAGGTCATCTTTAATTTCTTTCATCAGAGCTTTGTAGTTTTCTTCATATAAATCTTGTATATTTGGCAGATTTATACCAAAGTATTTCTTTTTGGTGGAGCACTAAATGGAAATGATAATGTGGGGTTTTTAAAAGATTTTATTTGTTTATTTGAGAGAGAGAGAGAGCATGAGCAGAGGGGAAGTGTAGAAGGAGAAGCAGGCTCCTGGCTGAGCAAGGAGCTCAATTCAGGACACAATCCTGGGACACCGGGATCATGACCTGAGCCAAAGGCAGATGCTTAACTGACTGAGCCCCCCAGGAGCCGCCCCCCCCGTAATGTGTTTTTAATTCCAAATTTCACTTGTTCATTGATTCTATATAGAAGGCAATTGGCTTTTGTATATTAACGTTATATTTTATAACCTTGCTGAAATTACTTGGTAGTTCTAAGAATTCTTTGGATTTTCTACTTGGTGATTATTTTATCTGTGAACAAGGACAGTTTTATTTCTTCCTTCTCAATCTGAATACATCTTATTTCCTTTTCTTTTCTAATTGCACTAGCTAGAATTTCCAATACAAGTTGAAAAGGAGGGGTGAGAAGGAATATTTTTGCCATGTGCCTGATCTTAGCAGGAAAGTTTCAAGTTTCTAACCACTAAGTATGATGTCAGTGGTAGGTTTTTGTAGTTTTTTTTAATCAATCAATTCTGCTCTCTTCCTAGTTTACTGATATTTTTTTTCTATCATAGATAGGTGTATTAGGGTTCTCCAAAGAAACAGAACTATTAGGATACATATACATTTAGATAGATAGATGATAGATAGATAGATAGATAGATAGATAGAAAGATTTATTGTAGGAATTGGCTCATATGGTTATAAAAGTCAAGAAGTACCAAGATCTGCTATCTGCAAGATGGAGAACCTGGAAATACTGGAGTAATTTAGTCCAAGTCCCCAGCCTGAGAATTGGAAGGCTAATGGTATAAATTCCAATATGAATCTAAAAATCAGAGACCCAGGATTGTCAATGTCTGAGGGCATGAGAAGATGGATGCCTCAGCTGAAGCAGAGAGTCAATTTGTCCTTCTTTCACCTTTTTATTCTGTTTGGGTCCTCAGATGATTAGATGATACCCACTTACACCAGAGAGAGCCATCTGCTTTATTAAGTTTACCAAACAACACACATGTTAATCTCTCCCAAAACACACTCACAGACACACCCAGAAATAATGTTTATCAACTATCTTGGCATCCTTAAGCCCAGACACGTAAAATTAATATATAACTATAATATATAACTAATAAATATATAACTAAAATAACTATAATGATAGTGAGTGTGTTGGATTTTGTCAAATGCTTTTTTCCACATCTATTGATATTATCATGTGACTTTTCTTCTTTTGCCTATTTGTTGTGATAGATTGCATTAATTAATTTTTGAATATTGAACCAGTGTTGCACACCTGAGTTAAACTCCACTTGGTCATGGTGTATAATTCTTGTTATACATGGTTGGGGTAGGTTTGCTAGCATATTAAGGATTTTCCCATCTATGTTCAGGAGCTACATCAGTCTGTAGTTTTCCTGTAGTGCCTTTGGTTTTGTGTTAGGAGTAATCTTGGCCTCATAGCATGAGTTAGGAAATATTCTTTCTGCTTTACCTTCTTTATTTTTTTTTAATATTTTATTTATTTAACAGAGAGAGAGAGAGACAGAGAGAGATCACAAGTAGGCAGAGATGCAGGCCGAGAGAGAGGGGGAAGCAGGCTCCCCGCTGAGCAGAGAGCCCAATGTGGAGCTTGATCCCAGGACCCTGAGACCATGACCCAAGCCGAAGGCAGAGGTTTTACCCACTGAGCCACCCAGGCGCCCCTCTGCTTTACCTTCTGAACGATTATAGAGAATTGGTGTAATTTTTTCCTAAATGTTTGGTAGAATTTACCAGTTACCCAATCTAAGTCTGGTGCTTTCTGTTTTGTAAAGTTATTAATTATTGATTTCATTTCTTTAACAGATAGAGCTCTGTTCAGATTGACTTACCTCTTTTACGTGTTTTGGTAGATTGTGTTTCTCAAGAAATAGGCCCATTACATCTTGGTGATCAATTTTGTAAGCATAGATTTGTTAATAGTATTCCTTTACTATGCTTTTAATGTCTAGGTGATCTATAAATATCAATTACATTGATATTTCTTCTTTGACCCATGTGTTCATTAGAAGTGTCTTATTTAATCTCTACATATTTTGGAATTTTCCAAGCTATTGTTCTGTTATTAGTTTCTATCTTAATTCCATTGTGGTCAGAGTGAATACACGGTATGATTTCTGTTATTTAATGTGTTAAGATGCATTTTATGGTCCAGAATGTGATCTATCTATGTGTGCGTTTCGTGTAAGCTTGTGAAGGATGTGTTTTCTGTTGTTGTTTGATGAAGTAGCCTATATATTTCAATTATACCCAGTTGATTGGTGGTGCTGTTGAATTTAGTTATGTTCTTAAAATTTTTTGCCTGTTATATATGCCCATATGTGATAGAGGGATATTGAAGTCTCCAACTACAATAATGTGTTCACCTGTTTCTCTTCACTGTTCTATCAGTTTTTCCCTCACATATTTTGACGTTCTGTTGTTAGGCATACACAAATTATGGATTGTTTTATCTTCTTGGAGAATTGACCTCTTTATTAGTATATAATGTTTACTATTTATCCCTGATAATTTTCTTTGCTCTGAAGTCTGCTCTGCCTGAAACTAATATAGCAACTCTAACTTTCTTTCAACTGGTGTTTACATGGTAGATCTATCACTTTATTTTTCATGTATTTGTGCCCTTATATTTAAAGCAGATTTCTTGTAGACAATATATAGTCAGGTCCTGGTTTTTTTGATACATTGTGAGTTCTAATGTCTGCCTTAAATCTTTTAAGTCTGTTTTGATGTATTTAGACAATTAATATTTCAAGTGACTATTGAAGGGCACCTGGTGGTTCAGTCACTTAAGTGCCTGACTCTTGGTTTTGGCTCAGGTCATGATCTCAAGGTCCCCGAGATAAAGCCTCACATAAGATTCTGTACTCAGCTCAAGGTCTACTTGAGGTTCTATCTTTCCCTTTCCCTCTGCCCCTCCCCAGCTCACACACTCTCTATAAAATAAATAAAGAAATAAAGAAATAAATTAAAGAAGTGATTATTGATATAGTTTAATTAATATCTACCATGTAAGTTTATTTTCTCTTTATTGTCTTTTCCCTCCTTATTTTTACCTTCTACAATTTTCTGCCACTTTTACTTTTCATTAAACATTTGATATGATTACATTTTTCTTCCCTTTCCTAGCACATTTTACTTTCTTTTTTTTTTTTTTTTTTTTAATTTTATAAATTTTTATTTTTTATAAACATATATTTTTATCCCCAGGGGTACAGGTCTGTGAATCACCAGGTTTACACACTTCACAGCACTCACCAAAGCACATACCCTCCCCAATGTCCATAATCCCACCCTCTTCTCCCAAACCCCCTCCCCCCAGCAACCCTCCGTTTGTTTTTTGAGATTAAGAGTCACTTATGGTTTGTCTCCCTCCCAATCCCATCTTGTTTCATTTATTCTTCTCCTACCCACTTAAGCCTCCATGTTGCATCACCACTTCCTCATATCAGGGAGATCATATGATAGTTGTCTTTCTCTGCTTGACTTATTTCGCTAAGCATGATTCGCTCTAGTTCCATCCATGTTGTCGCAAATGGCAAGATTTCATTTCTTTTGATGGCTGCATAGTATTCCATTGTGTATATATACCACATCTTCTTGATCCATTCATCTGTTGATGGACATCTAGGTTCTTTCCATAGTTTGGCTATTGTGGACATTGCTGCTATAAACATTCGGGTGCATGTGCCCCTTTGGATCACTATATTTGTATCTTTAGGGTAAATACCCAATAGTGCAATTGCTGGGTCATAGGGCAGTTCTATTTTCAACATTTTGAGGAACCTCCATGCTGTTTTCCAGAGTGGCTGCACCAGCTTGCATTCCCACCAACAATGTAGGAGGGTTCCCCTTTCTCCGAATCCTCGCCAGCATCTGTCATTTCCTGACTTGTTGATTTTAGCCATTCTGACTGGTGTGAGGTGATATCTCATTGTGGTTTTGATTGGTATTTCCCTGATGCCGAGTGATATGGAGCACTTTTTCATGTGTCTGTTGGCCATCTGGATGTCTTCTTTACAGAAATGTCTGTTCATGTCCTCTGCCCATTTCTTGATTGGATTATTTGTTCTTTGGGTGTTGAGTTTGCTAAGTTCTTTATAGATTCTGGACACTAGTCCTTTATCTGATATGTCGTTTGCAAATATCTTCTCCCATTCTGTCAGTTGTCTTTTGATTTTGTTAACTGTTTCCTTTGCTGTGCAAAAGCTTTTGATCTTGATGAAATCCCAATAGTTCATTTTTTCCCTTGCTTCCCTTGCCTTTTGCGTTGTTCCTAGGAAGATGTTGCTGCGGCAGAGGTCGAAGAGGTTGCTGCCTGTGTTCTCCTCAAGGATTTTGATGGATTCCTTTCGCACATTGAGGTCCTTCATCCATTTTGAGTCTATTTTTGTGTGTGGTGTAAGGAAATGGTCCAATTTCATTTTTCTACATGTGGCTGTCCAGTTTTCCCAGCACCATTTATTGAAGAGGCTGTCTTTTTTCCATTGGACATTCTTTCCTGCTTTGTCGAAGATGAGTTGACCATAGATTTGAGGGTCTATTTCTGGGCTCTCTATTCTGTTCCATTGATCTATGTGTCTGTTTTTGTGCCAGTACCATGCTGTCTTGATGATGACAGCTTTGTAATAGAGCTTGAAGTCCGGAATTGTGATGCCACCAACGTTGGCTTTCTTTTTCAATATCCCTTTGGCTATTCGAGGTCTTTTCTGGTTCCATATAAATTTTAGCATTATTTGTTCCATTTCTTTGAAAAAGATGGATGGTACTTTGATAGGAATTGCATTAAATGTGTAGATTGCTTTAGGTAGCATAGACATTTTCACAATATTTATTCTTCCAATCCAGGAGCATGGAACATTTTTCCATTTCTGTGTGTCTTCCACAATTTCTTTCATGAGTACTTTATAGTTTTCTGAGTATAGATTCTGTGTCTCTTTGGTTAGGTTTATTCCTAGGTATCTTATGGTTTTGGATGCAATTGTAAATGGGATTGACTCCTTAATATCTCTTTCTTCTGTCTTGCTGTTGGTGTAGAGAAATGCAACTGATTTCTGTGCATTGATTTTATATCCTGACACTTTACTGAATTCCTGTACAAGTTCTAGCAGTTTTGGAGTGGAGTCTTTTGGGTTTTCCACATATAGTATCATATCATCTGCGAAGAGTGATAATTTGACTTCTTCTTTGCCGATTTGGATGCCTTTAATTTCCTTTTGTTGTCTGATTGCTGAGGCTAGGACCTCTAGTACTATGTTGAATAGCAGTGGTGATAATGGACATCCCTGCCGTGTTCCTGACCTTAGCGGAAAAGCTTTCAGTTTTTCTCCATTGAGAATGATATTTGCGGTGGGTTTTTCATAGATGGCTTTGATGATATTGAGGTATGTGCCCTCTATCCCTACACTTTGAAGAGTTTTGATCAGGAAGGGATGCTGTACTTTGTCAAATGCTTTTTCAGCATCTATTGAGAGTATCATATGGTTCTTGTTCTTTCTTTTATTGATGTGTTCTATCACATTGACTGATTTGCGGATGTTGAACCAACCTTGCAGCCCTGGAATAAATCCCACTTGGTCGTGGTGAATAATCTTTTTAATGTACTGTTGAATCCTATTGGCTAGTATTTTGTTGAGTATTTTCGCATCTGTGTTCATCAAGGATATCGGTCTATAGCTCTCTTTTTTGGTGGGATCCTTGTCTGGTTTTGGGATCAAGGTGATGCTGGCCTCATAAAATGAGTTTGGAAGTATTCCTTCCATTTCTATTTTTTGGAACAGTTTCAGGAGAATAGGAATTAGTTCTTCTTTAAATGTTTGGTAGAATTCCCCCGGGAAGCCGTCTGGCCCTGGGCTTTTGTTTGTTTGGAGATTTTTAATGACTGTTTCAATCTCCTTACTGGTTATGGGTCTGTTCAGGCTTTCTATTTCTTCCTGGTTCAGTTGTGGTAGTTTATATGTTTCTAAGAATGCATCCATTTCTTCCAGATTGTCAAATTTATTGGCGTAGAGTTGCTCATAGTATGTTCTTATAATAGTTTGTATTTCTTTGGTGTTAGTTGTGATCTCTCCTCTTTCATTCATGATTTTATTTATTTGGGTCCTTTCTCTTTTCTTTTTGATAAGTCGGGCCAGGGGTTTATCAATTTTATTAATTCTTTCAAAGAACCAGCTCCTAGTTTCGTTGATTTGTTCTATTGTTTTTTTGGTTTCTATTTCATTGATTTCTGCTCTGATCTTTATGATTTCTCTTCTCCTGCTAGGCTTAGGGTTTCTTTCTTGTTCTTTCTCCAGCTCCTTTAGGTGTAGGGTTAGGTTGTGTACCTGAGACCTTTCTTGTTTCTTGAGAAAGGCTTGTACCGCTATATATTTTCCTCTCAGGACTGCCTTTGTTCTGTCCCACAGATTTTGAACCGTTGTATTTTCATTATCATTTGTTTCCATGATTTTTTTCAATTCTTCTTTAATTTCCCGGTTGACCCATTCATTCTTTAGAAGGATACTGTTTAGTCTCCATGTATTTGGGTTCTTTCCAAACTTCCTTTTGTGGTTGAGTTCTAGCTTTAGAGCATTGTGGTCTGAAAATATGCAGGGAATGATCCCAATCTTTTGATACCGGTTGAGTCCTGATTTAGGACCGAGGATGTGATCTATTCTGGAGAATGTTCCATGTGCACTAGAGAAGAATGTGTATTCTGTTGCTTTGGGATGAAATATTCTGAATATATCTGTGATGTCCATCTGGTCCAGTGTGTCGTTTAAGGCCTTTATTTCCTTGCTGATCTTTTGCTTGGATGATCTGTCCATTTCAGTGAGGGGAGTGTTAAAGTCCCCTACTATTATTGTATTATTTTTTATGTGTTTCTTTGATTTTGTTATTAATTGGTTTATATAGTTGGCTGCTCCCACGTTGGGGGCATAGATATTTAAAATTGTTAAATCTTCTTGTTGGACAGACCCTTTGAGTATGATATAGTGTCCTTCCTCATCTCTTATTATAGTCTTTGGCTTAAAATCTAATTGATCTGATATAAGGATTGCCACTCCTGCTTTCTTCTGATGTCCATTAGCATGGTAAATTCTTTTCCACCCCCTCACTTTAAATCTGGAGGTGTCTTCGGGCTTAAAATGAGTTTCTTGGAGGCAACATATAGATGGGTTTTGTTTTTTTATCCATTCTGATACCCTGTGTCTTTTGACAGGGGCATTTAGCCCATTCACATTCAGGGTAACTATTGAGAGATATGAATTTAGTGCCATTGTATTGCCTGTAAGGTGACTGTTACTGTATATGGTCTCTGTTCCTTTCTGATCTACCACTTGTAGGCTCTCTCTTTGCTTAGAGGACCCCTTTCAATATTTCCTGTAGAGCTGGTTTGGTATTTGCAAATTCTTTCAGTTGTTGTTTGTCCTGGAAGCTTTTAATCTCTCCTTCTATTTTCAATGATAGCCTAGCTGGATATAGTATTCTGGGCTGCATGTTTTTCTCGTTTAGTGCTCTAAAAATATCATGCCAGCTCTTTCTGGCCTGCCAGGTCTCTGTGGATAAGTCAGCTGCCAATCTAATATTTTTACCATTGTATGTTACAGACTTCTTTTCCCGGGCTGCTTTCAGGATTTTCTCTTTGTCACTGAGACTTGTAAATTTTACTATTAGGTGACGGGGTGTGGGCCTATTCTTATTGATTTTGAGGGGCGTTCTCTGAACCTCCTGAATTTTGATGCTCATTCCCTTTGCCATATTGGGGAAATTCTCCCCAATAATTCTCTCCAGTATACCTTCTGCTCCCCTCTCTCTTTCTTCTTCTTCTGGAATCCCAATTATTCTAATGTTGTTTCGTCTTATGGTGTCATTTATCTCTCGAATTCTCCCCTCGTGGTCCAGTAGCTGTTTGTCCCTCTTTTGCTCAGCTTCTTTATTCTCTGTCATTTGGTCTTCTATATCACTAATTCTTTCTTCTGCCTCATTTATCCTAGCAGTTAGAGCCTCCATTTTTGATTGCACCTCATTAATAGCTTTTTTGATTTCAACTTGGTTAGATTTTAGTTCTTTTATTTCTCCAGAAAGGGCTTTTATATCTCTCGAGAGGGTTTCTCTAATATCTTCCATGCCTTTTTCGAGCCCGGCTAGAACCTTGAGAATTGTCATTCTGAACTCTAGATCTGACATATTACCGATGTCTGTATTGATTAGGTCTCTAGCCTTCGGTACTGCCTCTTGTTCTTTTTTTTGTGTTGAATTTTTACGTCTTGTCATTTTGGCCAGATAAGAGTAAATGAAGGGGCAAGTAAAATACTAAAAGGGTGGCAACAACCCCAGGAAAATATGCTTTAACCAAATTAGAAGAGATCCAAAATCGTGAGTGGGGAGAAAGGGGATAAAAAAAAGTTCAAAAAGGAAGAAAGAAAAAAAAAGAACAAAGAAAAGAAAAAAAAAAAAAAAGAAAAGAAAAAAATTTTTAAAAAAGAAAACACCTGAGAAAAATGTAAAAAAGAAAAAATATATATATTAGATAAACTAGTAAAAAATCGTTAAAAAAGAAAAAGGTAACAGTTAAAAAAAAAAAAAATTTACCCGAAGGCGAGAAGAAAAAAAAAAAAAAAAATGAAAAAGAAAAAATTAAATTAACTGCAAGACTAAAAAAAATCACAGGAAAAAAGCCATGAGTTCCGTGCTTGGCTTTCTCCTCCTCTGGAATTCTGCTGCTCTCCTTGGTATTGAAACCTCACTCTTTGGTAGGTGAACTTGGTCTCGGCTGGATTTCTTGTTGATCTTCTGGGGGAGGGGCCTGTTGTAGTGATTCTCAAGTGTCTTTGCCCCAGGCGGAATTACACCGCCCTTACCTGGGGCTGGGGTGAGTAATCCGCTGGGGTTTGCTTTCAGGAGCTTTTGTTCCCTGAGCGCTTTCCGTAGAGTTCCGGAGGACGGGAATACAAATGGCGGCCTCCTGGTCTCCGGCCCGGAGGAGCCGAGAGCCCAGGGCCGCACTCCTCAGGGCGCCCTCAGAGAACAGCGCCCAGTCACTCCCGTCTGCCTGACCTCCGGCCGCGCTCCGAGCTCACCGAGCCTGCGACCGGTTCAAGGTCACCCCGAGCTGCGAGCTTACTGTCAGCTCTGTCTCTGTAGCCGGCTTTCCCGTTCTAATACCCGCAAGCTCTGCGACACTCAGACACCCCCGATCCTTCTGTGACCCTGCGGGACCTGAGGCCACGCTGACCCCGCGTGGGCTTCGCCCCGGTTTAGCCTCTGGAGCGATGTCCCTCAGCGGAACAGACTTTTAAAAGTCCTGATTTTGTGCACGGTTGCTCCGCCGCTTGCCGGGAGCCGGCCCCTCCCCCCGGGGTCTATCTTCCCGTCGCTTTGGATTCACTTCTCCGCCGGTCCTACCTTTCAGAAAGTGGTTGTTTTTCTGTTTCCAGAATTGCTGTTGTTCTTCTCTTCGATCTGCCGATGGATTTTCAGGTGTTTGCAATCTTTAGATAAGCTACCCAGCTGATCTCCGGCTAGCTGAAGCAGTCTCAGCTTGCTACTTCTCCGCCATCTTGACTCCTCCCCCACATTTTACTTTCTTTTTAAAAAACTTTTTCTTAATGATTGCTTTAGAGTCTACAATATACATTTACAACCAATCCAAATTCCCTTTCAAATAACATTATTTCACTTAGCAGGTAGTGCAAGTATCTAATAATAAAATATTTCTAATTCCTCTCTCTCATCCCTTAAGACATTGCTGTCATTCATTTCACTTATATATAAGCTATAATCCTCAAATATATTGTTGCTATTATTATTTTGAATAAACTGTTCTCTGTTAGGTCAATTAAGAATAAGAAAAATAAAAGTTTTTATTCTTTCTTTGGTTATTTCTTCTTTAATACTCTTTCTTTCTTTATGTAGATCTGAGTTTCTGGCCTATACCATTTTCCTTCTTTCTAAAGAACTTCTTAAATGTTTCTTGCAAGACAAGTCTACTGGCTTCAAGTTCCCTCAATTTTTGTTTGAGGGGTACCTGCGTGGCTCAGTGGGTTAAAGCCTCTGCCTTTGGCTCAGGTCATGGTCCCAGGGTCCTGGGGTGGAGCCCTGCATTGGGCTGTCTGCTCAACAGGGAGCCTCCTTTCCTTCCTCTCTCTGCCTGCCTCTCTGCCTACTTGTGATCTCTGTCTGTCAAATAAATAAATAAAATCTTTCTAAAAAATTTTTTTGTTTGAGGAAAGCCTTTATTTCTCCTTCACTTTTGTAGGATAAATTTGTGAGCTACTACTGGATTCTAGGTTGGTAGGGTTTTTTTTTTCTTCTTCTCTTCCCCAACAATATATAATTTCAATTCACTCTCTTGCATGCTTTCTGGGAAAAAGTCAGATGTAATTTTTATCTTTGCTCTTCTATAAGTATTTTTTCTGCTTCTTTCAAGAATTTTTCTTAGTGTTTAATTTTCTGTAATTTGAACATGATATGCCCAGTTGTAGTTTTTATTATTATTTTTTATTATTTCATTTTACCTGTTGTCCTCTTAGTATCTCAGATCTGTGATTTGGTGTCTGACATTAATTCAGGAAAATTCTTATAACTGTCACTTTAAATATTGCTTCTATTCTTTTCTGTCTTTCTTTTTTCTGTTATTCCAATTACACATATATCCTGTTCTTTTTTTTGTTTTTCAGTCTTTTTCTTTGCATTTCAGTTTTGGAAGTATCTGTTGACGTATCATCAAGCTAAGAGATTATTTCCTCTGCCATGTATAGTTTACCAATGAGTCACAAAGGCATTTTGGGGGGTGCCTTGTTGACTCAGTCAATGAAGTGTCTAATCCTTTTTTTTTTCCCCCCTTCAAGATTTTGTTTATTTATTTGAGAGAGTGAGCAAGAAAAAGAGAGAGAGAGAGCAGGCACCTGGGTGGGGGAAGGGGCAAATGGAGAGGGAGAATGAGGCTCCCCACTGAGCAGGGAGCCTGATGTGGGGCTCAATCCAAGGATCCTTAGATTATGACCTGAGGCAAAGGCAGCCACCTAACTGACTGAGCCACCCAGGTGCCCTAGTTAAGTGTCTTAACTTTTGATCTCAGCTCAGGTCTTGATCTCAAGATCATGAGCTTGGACCTCATGTTGGGCTCTATGCTGGGTGTGGAGCCCACTTTAAAAAAAGAGAAGACATTTTTTATTTCTGTTACAATGGATCTTTTTAAATTTTTAAATTTTTTTTCAAGATTTTATTTATTTGAGTGAGAGAGTGAGGTAGAGAGAGAGAGAGAGAGAGAGAGAGAACATGAGCAGGGAAGGGAAAGAGGGAGAGGGAGAAGCAAAGCAGACTCCTTCCTCTGTAGGGAGCCTGATGAGGGGCTGGATCCCAGGACTCTGGGATCTTGACCTAAGACAAAGGCAGCCACCTAACTGACTGAGCCACCGAGGTGCCCCTATAGTGTTATTGTATTTTTTTTAAAACTCAAACATTTCTTTCTGTTTTTTTCTTATAATTTCCACCTCCCACATTGCCCACCTGTTCTTGCATGCTGTTTACTTTATTCATTAGAGCTTTCAGCATATTAATCAGAGTTGTTTTAAATTCTCAGTCTGATAACTTCAACATCCCTGACATATTTGAGTCCTGTTCTCTTGCTTTCCATTTCTTCAAATTGTGCTTTACCTTTTAGTATGCTTTATAATTTGTTATTGTTGTTGAAAGCCATTTACAATGCATTGGGTAAAAGAAATCCTAATAAATAGGTCTTGTGGTGGTAATGCATGGAAGGAGGGGAAGCTTTCAATAGTCCTATGATTAGGTCTTTTAGTGAGCCTGTGCCCCTGGGCTGTGAACCTCACAAGTGCCTCTGAGTTCCTCCCTCTTCCCCCTTAAGTGAGACAGAATGGCTGGAGGGTGCTGGAGTTGGGTATTTTCTTTCCCCTGGGTTGGTTAGGCTCTAGTAAAATACCAGTGCATTAGGATCTGGCAAAATTGTTTTCTCTTGTTAAAAAGAATAAAGTGCCCTGGCATATTACAAAATGGGTACTTTCCCTCTATCCAGGGAGATATTTTTTCTTATATTCACTGAGAGAACATGGTAGATGTTCTGGAGGTAATGCTCACTGAAGTGTGGGATCCCCATTGGAGTTTTTAACTCATAGACTTGTCCACACTGAGCCTCCAGCTATTCATTGATTACAGTTTACATTTTCTACTGGTTCCCACAGGGGTTTCTGACTGTGGATTTCTGCTCTGGTAAGTCATGGTTCTCAGTATCTGCTTTTCTGGGCCTTCAATTGTGGGACCCTGGAAATGAACTCATTTCTCTAATGGTTGTTTAAAAAATTATTATTTTTTTCATTTCTTTGGCTTTTCACTTGTTGTGAGGATAGAGTGGTGAATTCCAAGCTCCTTATTTGCCAGACCAGAAACTGGATGTCTACAGTTTTCAAAGACATTTTTAACTGCTGGATTATTCAGTTATGAAATCAATCTTCCTCTGAACTGCCTTTTATATGAGCTAATTAATATCCTTAGTTTTTAAGTCAGTTTGGTTTGAATTTTTTTGCTATTTGTAGTTGAAAACATCCTTCTAAGGTACAATTGACCATAAAAATGAAACAAGCAGGGGCACCTGGGTGGTTCAGTGGGTTAAGCTTCTGCCTTCAGCTCAGGTCATGATCTCAGAGTCCTGGGATCGAGCCCTGCATTGGGCTTTCTGCTCAGTGGGGAGCTTCCCACCTCCCCCCTGCCTGCCTCTCTGCCTACTTGTGATCTCTCCTTCTCTGTCAGGTAAATAAATAAAATCTTTTTAAAAAGATGAAGCAAGCAGAACCCCCCAGAACTACATGAAGAAGTTCTAATTAGTTTCAAGTACAGAAAAAAAAAAGACTAAGTGTTCATAATTCATGTCAAGAATAACCCAAAAGTGTATCATTGGAAAGAAAAGCTAATGGTCACTTGCAGTTTTTTCAAGTATATTTTAAAATATTATATTTTATCTTGTTTAAATGTTTTAACAAGTTAGTTAGTAATGATTGTATGATATTGTGAGACATTGTGAGAATGGTTTAGGGTGTAGGCTGTTTTGTTCCCTACTGTAGTCCAGTGCCTCATACAACACTTTGCATTTATTTGGTGCTCAGTAAATTGTTGAACAAATTACTTTTGTTGGTTTAACCTCTTTAGAAAGCAGTTTAACAAAATATAAAATAAGGGCTTCTTAATCCTGGTAAGTTTCCTTATAGCAGGCATGGGCAACTAACCCACGTCTTTGACCTACTTGAGCTTCAAATTAGTGTTGCAGGTGCACACCTTATTGCTGTAAATGAGGGTGATGACACTAATCTCAGAGTGTTAGGGTTGCTGAATTCAGATCAAGTAAGGCCCCTAGAAAAGATGGATACTTGTAAGCCATTCCACTTGACACTTGCCTGATGGATATCAGACACTTCACTCTCTAGGGAATACACAAAGGCATCAGGTTTTTGTAGCAGTTTTTCAAAGGAGTTTCAAAATATCTTGTTCCAGAATTACTAAAACAATTGTCATATCTTCTTTGCCCTTCCATGTTGAGACTTCAGAGAAAGCCAGCTGGATTAAAGATTCATAATAAACAAAATTAAGGGCCAAATTAATTATGTAATGGCTCGGGAATAATGGCATGTGAAGCAGCACGAAGTGGTGACGGCCTTCAGATTTCTTTCACAATGGATATAAGCCAATACCTATTGGTTTCACCAAATCTAGATACTTACGTATTTGAGTTCTCAAATTTTGCAAAAATTCGATCATCAAAATCTAAAGAACCTGTGGGGAAGCTGAAAAAGCATTTTTAAAAAAGCATTTTATTTTTAAAAGTTATCTCTGCACCCAACGTGGGGCTCAAACCTATAACCCTGAGATTAAGAGTCACTTGTTCCACTGACTGAGCCAGCCAGGCTTCCCTGCAGAAGCATTTTAAAGACATGGCAAAATGGCTTTTTGGTGAAAAGACTAGACTTGATTTTCAAAAGACCAATTCAGGTTTCCTTAAAGTTCCCATTACTATAACTTTTTTCTTAATCTGAAGTTAGTGTTGGGGTGAGGGTGGGGGGTTAGAAGGTGGAATCCCCAGTGTTTTAAATTGTGCACAAGGCAATCCATTGGAATGCAGAAAGCTTTTTGCCCCTTTTTTCCATTTCCATTTTTCCCTCCCCCCCTACTTTTTCCATTTCCATTTATGTAATTGGAAATTTTCTGCTTTTCTGTCCCATAATATACACAATAATGGTTACATACAGATATAATAATTATACCTATATAGGGAGGTGTACTCAAGATGTGTTTACTGAAAATGTAATTATGAAAGTCTAAAGACTATTACACTCTCTGGTCCTCTCTGTGTCTCTGGGTAAAAGGGAAAGGTGAAGGAACGGGGAAGGAGCCTGGAGTTGGCTCACTTACTATTGGCCCCCTTAGTGTTGGCAAAGAAAAGAGACCACTAGAAGTGTGGAGATTTAGGCAGCTTCATGCCACTGGGCAGATGAACCAACAAATGGAGGCTTTTCTCTCTGAGCTCTGAGGAGAAAACGGTCCTGCAGTCTATTTCACCTTGCAGTGGCTGTTGGTGTATAGAAACGCAACTGATTTCTGTGCATTGATTTTATATCCTGACACTTTACAAAATTCCCGTGTGAGTTCTAGCAGTCTTGGAGTGGAGTCTTCTGGGTTTTCCACATAAAGTGCCATATCATCTGCAAAGAGTGAGAGTTTGACTTCTTCTTTGCCCATTTGGATGCCTTTTATTTCTTTTTGTTGTCTGATAAGGCTAGGACTTCTAGTGCTATGTTGAATAGCAGTGGTGATAATGGACATCTCTGCTGTGTTCCTGGCCTCGGGGAAAATCTCTCAGTTTTCCCCCCTTGAGAACGATATTTGCTATGGGTTTTTCATAGACGACTTTGATGATATTGAGATATGGACCCTCTATCCCTACACTTTGAAGAGATTTGATCAAGAAAGGATGCTGTACTTTCAGACAAACTAGGTTTTAAATCAAAAACTATAAGAAGAGATGAAGAAGGGCACTATCTCATAATTAAGGGGTCTATCCTCAAGAAGATCTAACAAATGTAAGTATTTATGCCCCCAACTTGGGAGCACCAAAATATATAAACCAATCAATAACAATCAATCAAGAAACTCACTGATAATAATACAATAATAGCAGGGGATTCTACTCACAGCAAATGGACAGATCATCTAAGCAGAAGATCAACAAGGAAACAAGGACTTTGAATGACCCACTGGACCAAAGGTTTCAACAGATATTTTCAGAACATTTCATCCTAAAGCAGCAAAATACACATTCTTTTCAGATGCATGTGAAACATTCTCCAGAATAGATCACCTACTGAGTCACAAACCAGTACTCAACAAGTACAAAAAGTTTGAGATCATACCATGCATATTTTCAGACCACAACAGTAAAAAATTTGAAGTCAACCACAAGGAAAAATTTGGAAGGACCACAAATACGTGAGGGTTAAATATCATCCTACATGGGGTGCCTGGGTGGCTCAGTTAGTTAAGTAACTGCCTTCAGCTCAGGTCCTGATCCCAGAGTCCTGCGATCAAGCCCCACATTGGGCTCCTTGCTCAGCAGGGAGCTTGCTTCTCCTTCTCCCTCTGCCTGCCTCTCACTCTCCTTCAGCTCTCTCTTCCTCTCTCGCTGCTAAATAAATAAATAAATAAATAAATCTTTTTTTAAAAAGAGAACATCCTACTAAAGAATGAATGTGTTAACTAGGAAATTAGAGCAGAAATAAAAAATACATGGAAGCAAATAAAAATGAAAACATGACAGTCCACAACCTTTGAGGTGCAGCAAATTGGTCCTAAGAGGGAAGTATAGAATAATATTGGCCTACCTCAAGAAGCAAGAAAAGTCCCAAATACACGACCTAACCTTACATCTAAAGGAGAAAAGGAACAGTAAATGAAGCCTAATGCCAGCAGAATAAGGGAAATAATAAATATTAGGGCAGAAATAAATGATATAGAAACCAAAAAAGTAGTAGAACAGATCAACAATACTAAGAGCTTGTTCTTTGAAAGAATTAATACCATTGATAACCTCCTAGCCAGACTTACCAAAAAGAAAGGAGGAGGGACCCAAATAAATAAAACCATGAATGATAGAGGGGAAATCACAACCAAAAACACAGAAATACAAACAGTTATAAGAGAATATTATGAACAATTATGTGCCAACAAAGTGGGCAGTCTGGAAGAAATGGATATGTTCCTAGAAGCCGATAAACTACCAAAACTGAAGAGGAAGAGATAGAAAATTTGCACAGACTCATAACCACCAAATAAATTGAATCAGTTATCAAAAACTCCCAACAAACAACAGTCCAGAGTCAGACGGCTTCCCAGGTGAATTCTACCAGACATTTAAAGAAGAAGAAGAAAAAGAATAGAAGGAAAACTTCCAAACTCTTTCTTCAGGGTCAGCATTACTTTGATCCCCAAACCACATGAAGACCCTACTAAAAAGGAGAACTATAGGCCAATATCCCTAATGAACATAGACTCAAAAAGTTTCATCATGAGAAATCCAACAGTACATTAAAGGAATTATTAACCATGCTTTAGTGGGATTTATTCCTGGGCTGCAGGGGGGATAAAATATTTGCAAATCAATCAATATGACACATCACATTAATAAAAGAAAATATAAGAACCGTAAGATCCTCTCAATAGATGCAGAAAAGCATTTGACAAAATACAGCATCCATTCTTGATAAAAACCATCAACAAGGTAGGTTTGGATGGAACATACCTCAACATAATAAAGGTCATATAAGGAAGACCCACAGCTCATATTATCCTCAATGGGGCAAAACTGAGAGCTTTTCCTGTATGGTCAGGAACAAGATAAAGATGTCCATGCTCACCATTGTTTATACACACACACACACACACATATTTGTTTATTTATTTATTTTAAAAATGTTATATATTTTAAAGATTTTATTTATTTGACAGAGAGAGATCTCAAGTGACCTGAGCTTAAGGCAGAGGCTTAACCCACTGAGTGACCCAGGCAGCCCAAAATTTAATATATTTAGGGGAGTGAGCAAAAGAGAGAGAGAATGGACATGAGCAGGGGAGATGCAGAGAAGAAGACTCCCCACTGAACAAGGAGTCCTACAGGAGTCTGGGATCATGACTGGAGCCAAAGAAAAATGCTTAACCAACTCAGACGCACAGACACCCTCACACTGTTATATAACATAGCATTGGAAGTCTTCGCCTCAGCAATCAGACAACAAAAAGAAATAGAAGGCATCCAAATCATCAAAGAAGAGGTCTAACTCTCATTATTTGCAGATGACATAATACTCTAGGTAGAAAATCCAGAAGACCCTACCAAAAAATTGCTGGAACTAATAAATGAACTCAGCAAAGTTTCAGGATATAAAATCAATGTGCGGAAATCTGTTACATTTCTCTACATCAATAATGAAGCAGTAGAACAAGGAATCAAGGAATTGATCCCATTTATAATTGCAACCACAACAATAAGATACTTAGTAATAAACCTAGCCAATGAGGTAAAAGATCTGTACTCTGAAAACTATAGCACATTTGTGAAAGAAATTGAAGAGGACAAAAAGAAATGGAAAGACATTCCATGTGCATGGATTGGAAGAATAAACATTGTTAAAATGCCTGTAATACTCAAAGCAATCTGCACATTTAATGTAATCTCTATCAAAATTAGCACATAAAATCCAGGAATATATCAAAGAAAAACCAGGTGCTTTATGCACATAATCCATTACATTCAGCATGATTAGGGTTATGTCATCCAAAGCATGCTGTGAGAAGAGTCATTAAAACTCTAATCTGATCATTGAGGGTTGGACTTCATTTATTTTATGAATAGAAACCAGAAAGTAAAATTCTCCTTATTGTTATTGGGTTGCCTGATCCTACTTTAGTGTGAAGCATCAAAAATATGTATCCCCAAATTAGAAAATGGAGAGTTTGATCCTTCAACTTTATTTACAGCATGTGCATTCAGTGTGCCAAATCGATCTCTTCCACAATCTGCTTCTAATCTCTGTTTGGGGACTACTCATGCTTCCCTGTTAATTGGGCCATCTGGGGTCAAACCTTTATTATTCACTTAATGACTACAGATATTCCCCATCATCTGTTCTTTTTTTCTTAGGCTTTTGGTTCCTGATCTCCTCTCTCAGAACTGATACAAACATGGTGTTTCTATGACCATGTGAAAGAAAACTGCATTCTTAGTTTTTTTTCTAAACTAGCTGCTTATGGGCTTATCTCCCAAATATATAACCTCACATTGTCCATGTCCTCTTGGACTTGGCTCTAAGCACTCTTTCACCCTTTCAGTGAGTCTCTTAATAGCTAGTTAATAAACTTTTGATGTGTGCTCAAGATCAATTTATCTAAGAAAGTTTGTGGCAGAAGATGTGATAAAAGTGGGTCAAAAATAATTAGACCACAAACCCCAGTCCTGATCACAACTCAGTCTCAGGCTATGAATGACAGTTTTCTATCTTACAGGTTTTAAAATTAAAAAATAAAAAACATTTAAGATTTTTGGACATACAGTTTAAATCAAACACTTCTCAAGACTTCTAATGAAAAACAGCAGTCCTTCAATACCAACACCCCATTTTCTCGTTTCCCTCTCTCCAGACACAGTCTCGTTAAAGTATCAGAGCTGATTCTTTTAACATTTCCTTTCATATCACTAAATAACATACTTCTATTCCTATTTCTTGATTTTTCAGTTCTTAACATTTTTTATGGAAGATAAAATCAATCTCTTCAATATCTCCCTTGGCACCTAGTGTGCTTTTCACACATATGTAACCCATTCTCTCCCCATCATGCAAACATAATCATTTTGGGTAGATTAATATCAGGCAATTATACTATTACATTCCATTATTATGTCTATGTATGATTATGGGAGAGTTATGTAGTGTCTATGATTTCTTTTCTTGCAAAATGCTTTTCTTTTTCTTGAGTCAATAATTGAATTTTGTTTCTTTGCTTGATCAGTTATATATGACCCCAAAGCCCTGAATTGTCTTATCTTATATAGACATGTTCAGCTTTAAGATGTTTCTTAAAGGGTGCTGTAATTTCCATCTTCAGCATGCCTCTCCTAAAACCTTTGACCTGATCCAGTATGGTTGAATTGTCCTCTGCACTCAGCTGGGAGGACTCAGCCAAAGTTCTTTCCTACGCCTATACTAAACATTACTGGGATATGACAACATAACTTATTACTTATTTCAGGAAACACTTGCTCTGGGAGGAAATCAACAAAATATATTTACTTGTCAGGACTCACAAGGTACTCATCAAGACTCTCTGGAACCCTGCTTCAGGGTGCCTAGTGATCCAAAGCCATCAGGTCATAAACTTTACCCATCTACCCTCTTTCTCACCGTGAAAGACCCTTCTGAAAATCATCTAGCTGAGGCCCTAAAACTCCATAAAAATCTTCCACTGATTTCCCACTTTTGAGACATTACCAAGTTCTGTCAACATGATTTTCTTCCCTACTGCAGTTGGCCTAATAGATTTAGGTATGTTTAATCAACAGGATTTTCTGGTGGTAGTTTGGGAGGTCAACAGTCAACAACTTTACTGATTTTCATCATCATTGTGTGGGTTCCTTTTGCCTCTCTTGTCACGGTCATACCTTAAAAATATTTATGCTTAATCAATTGGGAATGATTTGAGCTGCATGTAAGAGAAAACCTAGGGGTGCCTGGGTGGCTCAGGTCATGATTCTAGGGTCCTGGGATCAAGCCCCGCATGGGGCTCTCTGCACAGCAGGGAGCCTGCTTCCTCCTCTCTCTCTGCCTGCCTCTTGCCTACTTGTGATCTCTATCTGTCAAATAAATAAATAAAATCTTTAAAAAATTAAAAATTAAAAAAAATAGAGAGAAAACCTAACTACAGTGGTTTAAATAGAGTAAACTTTTCTTAAGTAATTTGAAGTGGACATTTGCGGGCACTGGTTGAGAGGATCCATAACATCAGGGCCAACCATCTCTGATTTTTTCAGCCTGTCCTGCATGATAACAAGATGTTTATGTAGCCATTCCATCTGCATGGAGTGTGGAAAGACAGAGAAAGGGCACACATAAGCAATGTCTTTCTGTTTATAAGGAAAGTAACAGAACAATCACACCACCCACAGCAGACCTCCCCTTTTGCCTCATTGATCACATCAGTGGTCTTGATAAGGGTGCACCCAACTATTCAGTCTCTATCATGGAGACTCATAGTGTTATATGTTCTCTGAAAGGTATTCTAGACCTTTGTGTCTTACACTCCTGTTTTCTTTACCTAGAAAACCCTTCACCCTATTTTTTTGCCCATAAAAATCCCCAAAGGTCCTTCAAGTATTTGCTCGAATTGTATCTCATCCTGAATATTCATTGTTAAAATTGGTTTCTTCCAAAGTACTTACACTGTACGTCTATAAACAAGACCACAGCATACTCGGCTTACTGGTTCACCATGTCTTATTAGGTGTTTCCCTGTTAAGCAGTTCTGTTATCACCAGAATTTCACTGTTTCATACAATGCCGCAGAGAACATCTACAAACCTCCTTAATAACATGTGTCTTTTCCTAGGGTGGACCCCTGGATGTGGCATAATTGGTCATCGTATTTCACATTAAAAGCTTTTTTTTTTTTAATTTGACTATAGTTGACACACAACATTACATTATTTTCAGGTTCAACTTTTCTATACATTATACCATGCTCACCACGAGTATAGCTAACATCCATCACCATACAACACTATTACAATATCATTGTCATTGACTATATTCTCTATACTGTGCCTTTTTAAAAAAAGATTTTATTTACTTATTTGACAGAGAGAGAGATCACAAGTAGGCAGAGAGGCAGGCAGAGAGAGAGAAAGGGAAACAAGCTTCCCGTTGAGCAGACAGCCCAATGCAGGGCTCGATCCCAGGACCCTGAGATCATGACCTGAGCAGAGGCAGAAGCCTAACCCACTGAGCTACCCAGGTGCCCCTATACTGTTCTTTTTATTCCTGTGACTTACTCATCCCCTAACTAGAAGTCTGTATCTTCCACTCCCCTTCACTCACTTTTCCCATTCCTCCTCTCCCTTCCCTTCTGGCAACTATCCGTTTGTTCTTTGTATGTATAGGCCTGATTTTGCTTTTTGTTTGTTTATTCATTTGTTTTTGTTTTAGATTCCACTTATGAGTAGAATCTTATAGAATACGTCTTTCTCAGTCTAATTTTCTTCACTTAGCATAGAATATAGAGCCCTATGAAATAAGCTCACACTTATCTGGTCAATTAAACTATGACAAAGAAGTCAAGAATATACTATAGAAATGACAGTCTCTTCAATAATTGGTGCTGGCAAAACTGCACAGCTCATGTAAAAGAATGAAACTGGATCATTTTCTAACACCATAAAGAAAAATCAATTCAAATTGAATCAAAGACCTAAATGTGAGACAGGAAACCATTAACATCCTAGAGAAGAAGCACAGGTAGTCATTTCTCTGACACTGGCCATAGGAACATTTTTCTAGATATGTCTCTTAAGGCAAGGAAAACAAAAATAGAAATAAGCCATTGGGACTATATATTTAAAAAAAAGTTTTTGTAGAGTAAGGGAAACTGCCAACAAAACTAAAAGGCCACCTACTGAATAGAAGAAGATACTTGGAAATGACATACCTGATAAGGGGCTAGTACCCAAAATACATAAAGAATTTATACAATTCAACACCAAAAAAACAGTGATTAAAAAACAGACAGATGATTGGACATTTTTTCAAAGTAATTTATTTATTTAAAGATTTTATTTATTTATTTGACAGAGAGAGAGAGAGAGAGAGAGAGAGAAAACACAAGCAGGGGGAATGACAAATTGAGGGAGAAGCAGGCTCCCCGCTGAACAAGGAGCCTGATGTGGGGCTTGATCCCAGGGTCCTGGGATCATGGCCTAAGCTGAAGGCAGACATTTAATGATGGAGTCACCCAGGCACCCCACATTTTTATTTTTAACAGATACTGCAAGGTGGTCATCCTTACATTTCAACTAGCCACTTACAAGAGTAGCTTTACCCCAAATCTATCAATGCTTGATCTTATCAAGCTTAATTATTTTCCAATTTAATGGAAGAGAATGGTATTTATTTAATTTATTTTTTGTTTTAACTTGCATTTCTATGGTTACTAATAAGGTTTCATAAGATTATTGAACACTTCAATTTTCCTTTCATTAATTACCAGTCATGTCATTCACCCACTTTTTCTATTGGCAGGTCGACCTTTTCTTATTGATTTGAATTGATAGGAATTCAAATTGATAGGAATTGATAGGAATTTTTTTTTACATGTTTGGAGAACTAATCATTGACCAGTCATGTATGTTGAAAATATTTCTCCATTTTGTGTGTGTGTGTGTGTGACGTGTTGTTTCCTCCATTGTGTTTTCTGTCATGCTGAAGTTTTAAAGATTTTTGTAGTTAGATTTATTTAAAAAAAAAAGATTTATCAGTCGTTTCCTTTAAGCTTTTTTTTCCCTTTCATTTAAGAGTCTGGTATTAGAGGCATTCTCTTCATTTGAGTTGAATTAAATGATACCCCTAATAAATTTCCTACATTTTCCTATATTTCCCATGTAGTCCTATATTTCCTATACTTTCCTATATTTTCTTTTAATAATTTAAAATTTTTTTACTGATTTATTTTCTCTGGATTTTATTTTAAGCTATTTCTTCTTCTTTTCTTTGAGTTCCCAAATGGTTAACATGCAGTGTTATATTAATTTCAGGTGGACAGTATGTTTTTCCAAATGGGTGGCTAATTTTCCCAGCATCATTTACTAAATAACCAGTCCTCTCTCTACTGAATTAAACCACCCCCTCCAGCAGTAAAATAAGTCAAGCAGAGAGAGTCAATTATCATATGGTTTCACTTATTTGTGGAGCATAACAAATAACATGGAGGACAAGGGGAGATGGAGAGGAGAAGGGAGTTGGGGGAAATTAGAAGGGGAGGTGAACCAGGAGAGACTATGGACTCTGAAAAACAATCTGAGGGGTTTGAAGGGGTTGGGGGTGGGAGGTTGGGGGAACCAGGTGGTGGGTATTAGGGCACGGATTGCATGGAGCACTGGGTGTGGTGCAAAAACAATGAATACTGTTATGCTGAAAATAAATAAATTGATTAATTTTTAAAAAAGAAAGTACATAAAAACAAAAACAAAAAAAAGCAAAAAAAAAAAAAAAACAAACCAAAAACAAAAAAAAAACAACAAAAAAAAACCCACCCCCTCCATCAAATACAAAATTTCCACATAAACATCCCTGGGTGCTTTATTATTTTTTTGTTGAACCAGGCTGTCCCAGAGCCAGTTTTGCACTGCTTAATTATTTAAGATATCTAACAGCTTTTGATAACAAGTTGCCAAATTCTCCCACTTTCTTATTCTTTTTCAGGATCACTTTGGTGATTCTTGAAACTAACTGCATTCAACCTTCTGAATATTAAGATATTTGTCTCATGCAAACATCATTAGATTTTAATTGTGATTGCATTGAATATGTAGACTAATTTAGGGCTGTTGACTTCTTTACATGGTAGCTGAACATGGTACATTACTTCATTTATTCAGTCATTCTTCCCCCTCATTGTCTTTTTTAAAAAATTTTTTAGTTGAAAGTCAATGTCACATTAGTCTCAGGGGAACAGTGTAGTGATTTGACGAATTTATACATCATGCTATGGCTCACCACAGTGTGGCTATCATCTGTCCCACAACCTTGCTTTTAAAGTATCATTGACTGTATTCCTTGTGCTGTGACTTTTATTGTTGTGACTTATTCATTTCATAATTGGAAGCTTGTATCTCCCACTCTCCTTCACCCATTTTGCCCACTCCTCCACCTTCCTCCTCTCTGGCAGTCATCAATTTGTTCTCCATATTTATAGGTCTGATCCTGCTTTGTATTTGTTTGGGTTTTTGTTTTTTTTTTTGTTTTTTGTTTTTGTTTTGTTTTATTTTGTTTTTAGATTCCACTTATGAGTGGAACCATATGGTATTTGTCTTGCTCCATTTAACTTATTTCTCTTTGCATAATAAACTTTATTTTATTTGTTTTTTGGTACATTTTTTTAAAATTTTTTATTTTTTATAAACATATATTTTTATCCCCAGGGGTACAGGTCTGTGGATCGCCAGGTTTACACACTTCATAGCACTCACCAAAGCACATACCCTCCCCAATGTCCATAATCCCACCCCCTTCTCCCAAACCCCCTCCCCCCAGCAACCCTCAGTTTCTTTTGTGAGATTAAGAGTCACTTATGGTTTGTCTCCCTCCCAATCCCATCTTGTTTCATTGATTCTTCTCCTACCCACTTAAGCCCCCATGTTGCATCACCACTTCCTCATATCAGGGAGATCATATGATAGTTGTCTTTCTCTGCTTGACTTATTTCACTAAGCATGATATGCTCTAGTTCCATCCATGTTGTCGCAAATAGCAAGATTTCATTTCTTTTGATGGCTGCATAGTATTCCTGATAAACTTTATTTTTTAAAAGATTTTATTTATTTGACAGAGAGAGATGCAAGCAGGCAGAGAGGTAGGCAGAGAAAGAGAAAGGGAAGTAAGCTCCCCACTGAGCAGAGAGCCCGATATGGGGCTCGATCCTAGGACCCTGAGATCATGACCAGAGCCGAAGGCAGTGGCTTACCCACTGAGCCACCCAGGCGCCCCAGCATAATAAACTTTAGATCCATAGATCCATCCATGCTGTCTCAAATGGCACAATTTCACCCTTTTCTATGGCTGCATAATATTCTGTGATATATCTATATATATCTCATTTTCCTTATCCATTTGTCTGTTGATGGACACTTAGGTTGCTTCCAAGTCTTGGATATTGTAAATAATGGTGCAATAAACAGGGATGAATATATCATTTCAAGTTAGTGTTTTCATTTTCTATTTGGCTAAATACCGAATACTGGAATTATTATATCATATGGTATTTTTATTTTTAGTTTATTGAGGAACCTCCATACTCTTTCCCATGGTGGCTGCACCATTTACATTTCTACCACAAGTGCACAAGACTTTCTTTTCCCTACCTCCTCCTCACCTCCTCACCTCATCATTATTTCATGTCATTTTGAGTCCAGCCATACTAACTGCTGTCAGGTGATATCTAATTGTATTTTTTATTTTATTTCTCTGAGGATTAGTGATATTGAGTATTTTTTCATGTGTCTATCAGTCAACTATATGTCTTCTTTGGGAAAATGCCTATTCAGGTCCTCTATTTATTTCTTTTTTTAGATTTTATTTATTTATTTGACAGACAGAGATCACAAGTAGGCAGAGAGGCAGGCAGAGAGAGAGGGGTGAAGCAGGCTCTTTGCTGAGCAGAGAGCCCAATACGGGGCTCAATCCCAGGACTCGGAGACTCACGTAGCGGCGAACCTTTTTTATTAATCGCTTTTTCTTCCTCCTCGCTTTTTTCTTCCTCCTCCTCTAACCCCGGGCGCATGGGTTTTTATGCAGGCAGTGTTAACCAATCAGAGCATGATCACCAAACATAACCATACATGGCCATGCTGTGTTCATGCAGTGCTCATGCACCTCCCACGTGAGTGGACCTAAATGAACAGCCAATCATATTCAGTCCCTTACAGCTCTTATAGTAGGCCTCCTGTACTGGCTCCCGACATCTCCCCCTTTTTTATTTATTTATAATGGCTGAGATCATGCCTGTCTTAGGTTGCCAATCCTCAGCACACATGCTTACCCGTCATCGGGTACTCTCCCTGGTCGAAGAGCCCCTGTCTTAGGTTGCTATGGTGTGGGATCAGTCTTACCCATCTTTGACTACCGATCTAGCATACTTAGCCATATCTGGGGGGAGGTACCAGCTTCAAGAGCCATCATGGCTTGAACCATGAGGTGTTGTTGTCGTTGATTGCGACGGACACGGCCACACACCCAATGTAACATTAGTACGTTAGCTGTGATTAAGAGAACAGCCATGGCACCAAGTCCGGCCCACTGTTTGAGGAACGAAACAGATTGCTGTAACATTTTTTTCCACTCACTAACAGGTGCAATAGTTACTTTGGTAGAATTTATGGATATAATTTGAGCTCATAATTGCCTAGTTAAATTTTGAAATTGACTGTTCCAGGTACCATTAAGCATTCTTCCCAATTGTCGAGACAGATTGGCCGCTACTGACAAGTTATTGTAAGCTACGGGAGTAACACAAAGTCCCGCTATATTATGTATACATCCTGTTGAGATTATAGATTCTAAGACATCTATTTGTTCCTGTACTAGATCAACTCTTTGATTTACAATAAGGATCCCAGCATGCAAATGTCCGTTAATTTGTTCTTGCGTAGCCAATGCTTCAGTGACCATTCCTGTGACGTTGTTGAGTGCAGCTGCTGTCTGTACTGACGTTGTCAACGCTACTGCAGCAGCAGTGGTGGTGGCAGCAGATGCTGCAATAGCCGCAATAGTGGCCGCTGTTATCCCAAAATCTCTTTTATGCCGTAGCAACACAGGCAAGTTATTGAAGTTCACTTGCACCGGCATAGGGATGTATGTCGGACCTTGATATACGCTGACAAGTCTTTCGCTTTCCAGGGTCTAATGGCTTCTCGGCACCATTTATTGGCATGTTCAAAAGCCAATTGTTTAACTAGGGGCATAGCCTGGTCTACGTCCCCAAACATCCTACCAGCTGTTTGCATCAACCTGTCCACAAAATCTGCATAGGGCTCATTCGGCCCTTGTAGCACTTTGGATAACTGTCCTTGCAAATCTCCAGCACCCCTTAACGTCTTCCACGCCCTCAAAGCTGCGGTTGCTATCTGATGATATACCCCTGGCGGATAATTACTTTGTGCCTGTGACCCAAAATATTGTCCTGCACCTGTTAACATGTCTAGGTTCCACTGTGGGTTACCTGCTGCTGCATTTCTTCGCGCCGTGTCCTGGCAATTATCCTGATTCTGAATCTTCCATTCTAAATATTGCCCACCAGATAAAACTGCTCTAGCCAAGTTACTCCAGTCTTCAGGAGTGAGGTAAAGGCTACCTAGCGTTTCAACCAAAGAAACCGTAAAAGCAGCCTGAGGCCCATAGGACATAACTGCTTCCTTCAGCTGCTTTACGAATTTAAAGTCTAGGGGCTGATGATATCTTTGCTGATGTTGATCTTCCATGACAGAGAAAAACCCTTTTTCTGGCCCTAATACTTCTCTTCTGTGCAGTGCAGCTCGCACAATAGCAGGCCTTGGTGCAGCAAGGTTTATATGGAGGAGGCCCCTCGTAAGGTGGCACTGTTGGGACTGGGCGCGTGGGCATAGGATCTAAGTTATCTACCACTTCCGTCTTTGTTTGTAACTGCGCCATAGCTCCTTCTTCTGCTTTTAATTTCAGCTGCGCCATAACTTCCCCCTGCATTTTGAGCTGCGCCATAGCCTTCTTTAGCTCTTCCTCCTTTTTTGCAAGCTCCTTTTGCATCTTGCTCACCTTTTGGCTTTTGGGTGATTTCCCTCCTTTGCTCCTTTCATCATCGCTCGAGCTAGATCCCTCACTGTCTGAGTGTCTGTTTGAGCTTTCACTCTCAGAGCTAGTGTCCTTCAAGGAGCCTTTACAAGATTCCTCTTTCACTTGTTCTAAGATCTCCCCTCCCAGTTGCACCGCCCGGCGTATGGGCTCTCGCGGGGATTGCAAACAAACTTTCACTAAAGACCAAACAGCCAGGGTTCCCGGCGTAGTGCGCGGATCGCGTCTAAGGTCTTCTCCTAAATGCTCCCACTGAGGGATATTTAATATCCCTTCCTCCAAAAACCAGGGAGCCATTTGTCCCTCTTCTCTCAAAAACAAATGAGCTGTTTTATTTTTTAAAGGAGTACCAATTGCTTTAAGGATATCAGAAAGCGGCCCCAGCATTTTATATGTGGCCATCTCGTTTCCCATACTGGAAAGCTTTCTATGCTCGTCCTCGACTTGAGGAACTTTCCCTGTCACTAGACAGAAATAGGTGCACTCTTTACCTGATCGTCGCCGACTCCGTGCATCTCTCATGATGAGATTCCCGGGTTTCAGCACCACTTGTCGCTCTCGCCAGCAAGAACGACTCGGAGACTCACGTAGCGGCGAACCTTTTTTATTAATCGCTTTTTCTTCCTCCTCGCTTTTTTCTTCCTCCTCCTCTAACCCCGGGCGCATGGGTTTTTATGCAGGCAGTGTTAACCAATCAGAGCATGATCACCAAACATAACCATACATGGCCATGCTGTGTTCATGCAGTGCTCATGCACCTCCCACGTGAGTGGACCTAAATGAACAGCCAATCATATTCAGTCCCTTACAGCTCTTATAGTAGGCCTCCTGTACTGGCTCCCGACACACAACCTGAGCTGAAGGCAGAGGCCTTAACCCACTGAGCCACCCAGGCACCCCTCTGTTTATTTTTTAATCAATTATTTAAGTTTTGTTTTTCGTGTGTGTGTGTGTGTTTGTGTGTGTGTGTGTCTATAATTGCATAAGTACTTATATATTTTGGATATTAACCCCTTATCAGATATATCACTTGCAAATATCTTCTCCCATTCACTCGGTTGCCTTTTTGTTTTGTTGGTAGTTTCCTTCACTGTGCAAAAACCTTTTATTTTGATGTAGTCCTAATGGTTTATTTTTTGCTTTCATTTTCCTTGTCTTAAGAGACATAGCTAGAAAGATGTTTCTATGGTCAGTGTCAGAGAAATTATCACCTGTGCTTCTCCTCTAGGATGTTAATTGTTTCATGTCTGGCATTTAGGTGTTTAATTCATTTTGAGGTTTTTGTGTGTGTGTGTATGGTGTTAGAAAGTGTTTCTTTCTTTTCTTTTACTCTTTTACATGTTTCATTCTTTAACATGTAGCTGTGCAGTTTTCCCAGCACCAATTATTGAAGAAACTCTCTTTTCCCCATAGTATATTCTTGACTTCTTTGTCATAGATTACTTGACCATACGAGTATGGTTTATTTCTAGGGTCTCTAGTCTGTTCCATTGATCTATGTGTCTATTTTTGTGCCAGCACCATGCAGTTTTGATTACTACAGATTTGTACTATATCTTGAAGTCTTGTATTGTGATACCTACAGCTTTTTTCTTATTTCTCAGGATTATTTTGGCTATTCAGTCTTTCTTTTATGTCCTTCAATTAAATGTTATATTCTATTATTAATATCATTATTTTTCCTTTTTAGTTTTTTGATTAATTATAGATGTAGCACATAAAAACTTTTGATTTTGTATGTTTGGTATTGTATCTGATCACCTTGCTGAATTATTTTAATAGGTTAATAGTTTCTTAGTTGGTTTTCCTAGGATTTCTAGGGAGACAATCATATTATCTGCAAATAGCAATTGTCATTCACCTTTCTTTCTAACGTTTATATATTGTGTATTTTTCTTGTCTGACTTCATCATGTAGAATAGTTATATGATGTTACTTAGCAACAGTGAAAAGAGGCATCATTCTATCATTACTAAAGTTAATGCATTTATTATTTGTTTGTTAAGCATGATTCTTGCTATAGATTTTTGGTAGAATAATCAGGACAGCATTTAGCTACATAAAAAAGAAACCTGATTCAATGACTTAAAGAAAGAAATACAGGTTTCATTTTTGTCACCTAAAATGTGCAGAGGAAGGTAGTCCAGGTCTCTTTCCTGCTTCCCAATATCTTCTTTACTGTGTGGTTTTTGTTCTTACAGTCACAATATACGGCTGAAATTCCTCCAGGCCTTGGGTTGCATACCATGTAGGAAGACTGGGAAGAGCAAAAGGTTGAGTCTTTCTCCTTTTATTTGAAAAAAAAAAACATAGATTTCTAAAAAGTTTCAGGATTAGACTTCCATTTTCATCTTTCTGACTGCAACTAGCTTATGTCACAGCCCTTGGCTGCAACCAGTGAGAATTTATAACTGGGCACATTGCCATCCCTTCCATTAATAAGGAACAAGGTGATAATGGATAATAAGTAAGCAACAGATAGTATCTTTGATGATGCCTTTACCAGGTTATAAATTTCACTTTTACTTTTATTGGATGAAATCCTATTGATTTTATTGGGGGGACTCCTATGGGTTTTAATCTTTTACTACAATTTTATAATGTTAAATTACCCTTAAATTTCTGGACTAAAGCCTACTCTGTCTTCTTATAGTATCAAAATATAATACACATAAAGAAATATGAATAAATCGTAAGTCTACACATTGAGGAACTTGACGAAGTGAACTTGCCTCATAACCATCAGCCAAATTGAAATTAAAAAAAAAAAACTTCATAAACACCCAGAAGTCCCTTTTATATCCTTTCCCAATCCTTTTTCCCTTTCTCCACTGCTAACCAATACCTTAGCTGATAATATAGATAGTTTTTCCTAATTTTAAACTTTGTATAACTGAAATTATACAAAATGTATTAATCTGACTCTGGCTTCTGTTGGTCATAAATGTATTCATGGGGTTCATCCATGTTATTGTGTGAAGTTATAGTATGTTTCCATTGCTTCATTGCTTTCACTGTGTACAGTTTAAAAATGGATTCATTAGTGCTATCACTGATGGACATTTAGGTTGTTTTCAGATAATGTCCATTACAAGAAGATTACTATAAATATTCTTTTTTTTTTAAGATTGTATTTATTTATTTATCAGACAGAGATCACAGGTAGGCAGAGAGGCAGGTAGAAAGAGAGAGAGGGGAGGAAGCAGGCTCCCTGCAGAGGGGAGAACCCGATGTAGGGCTCGATCCCAGGACTCTGGGATCATGACCTGAGCTGAAGGCAGAGGCTTTAACCCACTGAGCCACCCAGGTGCCCCTAAATATTCTTTTTTTAAAAAGATTTTATTTATTTATTTGACAGAGAGGGAGAGAGATCACAAGTAGGCAGAGAGGCAGGCAGAGAGAGAGGTAGAGGCAGGCTCCCCGTGGAGCAGAGAGCATGACACGGGACTCCATCCCCCAACCCTGAGACCATGACCCAAGCCGAAGGCAGAGGCCCAACTTACTGAACCACCCAGGCACCCCTACTATAAACATTCTTATCTATGTTTTTGGTTTTGAGTAATAGGGTATATAATACTTCAGCATTAGTAGGTATTGACAAATAGTTTTCAAGAAAGACTGTACAAGCTCACACTCTTTCCAGCAGTATATGCAGTTCCATTTGAATCCCATCCTGGCCAACAGTATTGTTTACCTTTCACATTTTAGCTGTCCAGGTAAGTGAGTGTCATTGTGGTTTTAAGGGAAATTTTATTTTTAATGAGATTGGAAATATATTTTTCACATTTTTTTAAAATTATTTGGATATTCTTCTTGTGATGTATTTGTTCAGGTCTTTTGGCCAGTTTTTCTTTTTTTTTTTTTAAGATTTTATTTATTTGACAGAGAGAAATTACAAGTACACTGAGAGGCAGGCAGAGAGAGAGAGAAGGAAGCAGGCTCCCTGCTGAGCAGAGAGCCCGATGCGGGACTCGATCCCAGGACCCTGAGATCATGACCTGAGCCAAAGGCAGCGACTTAACCCACTGAGCCACCCTGGCGCCCCTTGGCCAGTTTTTCTATTGGGCATTTTTCTCATTGAGTTTTAGGGATTCCTTATATCTTCATGTAATCTGGACATAAATCTTTTGCCAGGATATAAGTCTTTTTCCCACACTGTGTCTTGACTTTTCACTTCCTTAATGATTACTTTTTGATAAACAGAAGTTCTTAATTTTAAAATTATAAGATTTATGTATGGCTTCCTTAATTTATAGTACTTTCTGCATCCTTCTTAAGAATTTTGTCTACCTCAATCAAGATCATGAAGATAAGTTTTACAAAGATTCAAGTATAGATCCAATTTCTTGTATAACTATGACTCTTCATCAGGGTAAGTTGTGTTTTTCATAGAATTTGTTCGTTTTATCAAAAATTTCAAAGTTCTTTATAATATCCGTTTACATTTTTAATGCCCATAATGTCTGCCAGTGATGTGCTCCTTTTTGTTCTTCATATTAGAAATGTGTATTTTGTGTCTTTTTTTCTTAATCAGTCTTGCTAGGGGTAATCAGTTTTCTTAGTGTTTTCACAGAAGCAAACTTTGACCTCTTAAAAAAAAATCTCCTTATCATGCTTTATTTTCTAGGTCTTTAATTTAATTAATATGCTCATGTTGATTTTCTTTGATTTTTATCTGATTTTCAGGCTTTCTTTTTTTTTAAGACCTTATTTATTTATTTATGTATTTATTTATTTGACAGATAGAGATCACAAGTAGGCAGAGAGGCAGGCAGAGAGAGAGGAAGGGAAGCATGCTCTCTGCTCGATATGGGGTTTGATCCCAGGACCCTGGGATCATGACCTGAGCTGAAGGCAGAGGCTTTAACCCACTGAGCCACCTAGGCGCCCCAAGGCTTTCATTTTTTTTAACATATACATTTAAGACCAAAAAATTTACTCTGGTTATGGCTTTAGCTGTATCTCACAAATTATAATGTGTTGTATAGTCATTATCATGAACTACAAAACATTTTGTAATTTATCTTGCATCTTATTTGACAAATAGGTTATTAAAACTATTTGCTTAATTTCCAAACATTTAATTCTTCTGTGACTACATAATTTTTTATGATTAAAACTCTGGGACTTGTCATGATGTGCTGAGTGACCTAGTAGAATAAGATCAATTTTTATAAATGTTGCATGTGTACTTGAAAGGAATGTGTATTCTGCATGTTCAATGCATGAACCACATATTTTAATTAGATCAAGTTTGCTCAATGTATTTTTCAAAGATTCTATTACATTACTGATATTTTTGTCAGTTTTGTCAGTTACTGAGAGAGATCTATTAAAATTCCCCCACAATCATCATTAATTTACTTCTTTTAGTTATGTTAATATTTGCTGTGTGTTTTAAGGCCATGTAATTAGGTATAAACAAATTCAGAATTACCATTTCTTACTAGTGGCTTCACCCTTCTATCATAATGAAATACCCTAATTGAATAGTGGTCTTCCATTAAAGATTACTTGATACTAATATAGTTACACCTGTTTTCTCTTAGTCTTTGCTTGGTCAGTCCAAATTTTCTGTATCTGGATTTTTAACATGTCTTTTGTAAGCATAATGTAACTAAATTTCCTTTTTTCCCCTTCAAGTCTAATCCAAAAATCATTTTTTAATTTGGAAAATTTATTTTATAAATTTAGGTAAATATGATATATATGATATATGATATATTTATGCATATATATTCCTATACTGTGGTTGAGGGTTGAAGATGTCTCCTTTAGTTGAAATACATTTTATATTTCTGTTTCTTGGTGTTTTAATTTTTCAGAGTGATTTGCAACAGGAGAAGGAGGCAGATAAATCTTAACTCCCTCCTCTTAAACCCAGCAATAAACCTTTTATGTATTATGATTTAGAAAAGTGCCTCTGCAGCCACAGCCTCTCATCTCTTTTTGGCCCTAATGTTGATTTTTTGGGTCATATTTGCAAAAGATTTATTTTATTGTTTCTTTCAAATAGTATTTATAAACTCTTTCAAATTACCGAGGTTGAGGGATCATCAACTTCCTGCCAAGTATATAATAATTATATAAGTGTATTCTGTTGTTAAATTAGTATAGAAATATATTTTTGAAAACATGCAATATGGGAGTCTTAAAATATGTGAATTTAACTCATGTTTAAGTGGTTGAAGATATGTTTGGACTCTTTTCTGATATCTCATTTTCTGCTTTGTATTTATTATACTTTGCCTATCTTTCTCTCTTTTTTTTTTAACACTCTTTTCCTGCCCATAGCAGAAAATTGTCATGCTTTTGGGGGCTATTCAACATCTTCATAAGTTTCTAGGTTTAAAGGAACTTCTTATCTTTTGCATCCATGTATCCCCAAGGCAGGAACCAGAAACTTGCATCTTAGCCTCCCTAAACCCAGGGAATAAGTACGCAATCAGTCAGATTCCTTTAGACTTTATCGAAGGGAGAGAGATCAAATTAGTATTTTTTTCTTTTTAAAGATTTTATTTATTTGACAGAGAGAGAGATCACAAGTAGGCAGAGAGGCAGGCAGAGAGAGAGAGAGAGGAGGAAGCAGGCTCCCTGCTGAGCAGAGAGCCCGATGCAGGACTCGATCCCAGGACCCTGAGATCATGACCTGAGCCGAAGGCAGCGGCTTAACCCACTGAGCCACCCAGGCGCCCTTGAAGGGAGAGAGATCAAGAAGTAAGCATCATGCAGAATCCATTATGGCCTCGGTGGTAGACATCTAGCTTCCTAGGCCTGCAATGGTAGTAGTATGAACTACAGAGAGTGACTTGCCTATGACTAGGAGAGGTAACAATAGGCAGAGCAGGAATTCTCTTGTAGTGTCCTGCAGTATAATCTGAGCACTGTTTCTGCCATCTAGTTCCTATCATGAGTCTCTGACCCATGTGCAGATTCTGTGATTTATCCAACATCATTAAATAGTTTCCTTTTCTACTTCAAGTAGTCAGGAGACACTCTGTTGTTCCTGCCCAATGAATTTTACTCCCAGCTTGCTATTCAAAGACACTCTCCCAATTCCATCAAATCAAAATTTATTTAAATTTACTAAAGTGTTTTACTGACTTACATGCTCCCTAATATTTCTGGAATTCTATTACTTCTTCCTGGGTTCACTTGTCTTCATGCATTATTATCCTTTAGGAGTTCTTTGTGCAAAGATACCTGGATGGAAAATTTTCTAAGTATCCCTGAAAGTTTGTTTTATTCTCAGTCTAGAAAGATAATTTTCTGGGTTTGGGATTTTGCTCTCAAAGTTAATGCAGGTATTTTCCCTCAGTACTTTGAAACTCTCTCTTATCATCTTTGTGTAGCAAAGGTTGCTAATAAGAAATCTGATGTTGCCAAATTTTTATTTCTCTCTAACTAGTTTATAATCTCCTTTCTCTCTCTGAAAGCATTTCTATCTCTTTTTTTTTTATCCTTAATGTGTTGAAGATTTACTGCATGTGTCTATGTATGTGTATGTGTGTGTATGGCACGCACACATGTACACAGGAGCATGATTCTTCTCAAGTTCTGTTCAGCACCTTGCCTGCTCATCCCCTGTATTTAATTGTTAATTTCAGTAATTGCTTTTTTTTTTTTTAAATTTACAAGGATGGAATGAGTTCCTCCTTTATTTCTCTAAGGTGTACATATTTTAAAGATTCTTTTTCAGATGTTCTACTATCACTATACCCTAGGTTCTTCCACTAATTGTATTATTTTGCATTTGTGGTATAAAATTTCCTTGGGTATTTGTTAATATTTGGCTCTGCACTTACCTTCTATGAGAAAAATTTCCCCTCTGTGCTCTGAGCTCTGAGCTCCTCCTCTCAGGCAGCCAGAGGGAGGCATCTCCATGCAGCCAGCCAGTACCAGTCCTGGTCTCCAGGTTGCAGATAGCTACAGACTCTCCTGTTTCCCATATGCATTTTCTCTTCTCTTTCCTTTCCTTTCCTTTTCTTCTTTTCTTTTCTTTTTTTCTTCTCTGTTCTTTCTTTTCTTTCTTTCTTTTTTTTTTTTTAAGAAAAGCTTTACCATTTCAAACCCAAGGAAGTTCCCTTTTTTGGTTTCAGTCTTAGCTATGAATCTATTACTCAGATTTTACATATATGTTCTACCATGTCTAAAGATGTCACAGAGAAGGCAAATTTTAGCATGTAGTCAAGCTGCTCTCTTAAGAGTAGACACTTAGGTCTAGCTGACACCAGACCAGAGTGGTGGTGGTAGCAGCACAGCAACATCTTGGTCTCATTAGGGGTCCTTTGTCCCATGCTGGCAATGGGACATGTCTCATGCCTACTCAGCCCTCCCTGCTGGCATCTACTGAGGTGTCTGTGATTCCCCTTTGGGCCCTGGATTTCTGGTAAATTTCCCTGTCCCAGTTCAATCTGCCATGGGTCATGGTACCTAGCTGGGTGAATACCATCTATATCCACCAGCCCTCCAGGCCCTGTGGGGAAACATTTGGCTGGTCCCCAGGGAGTCCTGTGAGGCTGCTGTCTTAGCCTCTCCTGCTCAGGTAACCCCTCTATTGTCTTTAATCCATTCTTTCACATTGATACCTGGTAATTCTCTCAGCTTGTGGTTCCCAAACTTTACTGTGCATCACAATCACCTGAAGGGTGTTAAATATAGATTTCTGGGCTCCACACAGGAGAGCTTCTGACTTTGGAGGTTTGGGGTAAAGCCTGAGATTTTCATTTCTAAGCAGGTGCCAGGGGATGCTAATGCTGTCAGTTGGGAAACCACAATTTGAGAGCCATTGTCCTAGACAGAGCAGCAGGGAACTATTTCTCTCTTATACCCAGACCTTGGCTTGGGAAGTAGGAAAGTCAGGAATTTGACTGATGTATTCTCTGATTTTGGTGGCTTGGGGACAATTTTTATAGCTAGGGATCTGAGCTGGAGGAGTTAGGAGAAGGGTGGGGTCATAGGGTAAAAAATGACATGGATGATCGTAATATCACCTGTCCAGTGTGGTTGGTATTTTAGATTTAGATTTTTTGTTTTCCCCTCCAAGAAGATATATACATATGTAATTGTAAGCAACAACTTTTTTTTTGGTGGGGGGTGTCGTTAGTCTCTCCTTCACCTGGAATAACACACTCCAGGAACTAGATGACACCTGGAGAACACTAATATTACACATCCTGGATCAGAACTTCAGATGCCTCAACTGGCTTCACAGTCACAGACAGGAGAAAACCAATTTGAGGGAGCCCTGTTCACCTGCCTCATTTGTCCGAGTTTATATTGAAGCAGCTACCTCCAGCTCTGAACATCGCTCCAGATGATTCCCAGCCTCTGCCACTTTCTTCCTCACCTGATTCCTCAACCCACGGTAGAAGAACAGAGAAATAATTAACATTTTATCGATGGACTGACAGATCTCTTTGCACATGTGATTTACTCGCTTGGTATCATAAACATGTTAAGTCCAAGACACATGTTGGAATTAAAACTCCACTAAGGTGTAGGAGTAACTAACGTACATCATTTAGGAAAGGCACAGTTAGTGGTTCTCATAGCAACAGCAGAAAACATAGTAGATCTTTCCCAACAAACCCGGTCCTCTTTTAGCATTGCCTGTCTCACTGAAGGGCACCATCTTTGTTCAAGTTGCGCAAGCCAGAGACTGAATATAAATCCTGGCACTCCCTCTCCCCAACCAACCGGCTCCCTAAGTGCGCATGTGCGCATGTACACACATTCGGCTCACAAAGGCCTCTTTATTTAGCCTTTCAAAGGGCTCTGGGTCCATCTGCTGCACTCCCCTCCCCTTTGTCGGAGCTCCTTGCATCAGCTCTGGTCCCACAGTCTTTGTACACTCTGGCAGCCAGAGTATTTTTTTGTTTGTTTGTTTAATTTTATTTTTAGTAGTATTATTATTGTTATTACTATTATTATTATTATTTATTACGATTACTGCAACACACCTGTAGTCATGTAGCAGCTACTAAACATTGTCAAAAGAGTCTCAGCCTCACACAGAATACAGGAAGGATAACTTCAAGGCTTACTGAGCTACCACTTCCCACTGATCAGATGGGCAAAGATAAAAGCATTTGATAACACTGTTGACAATTGTGGGCAAGCAGAAGCCCTGCCATGGTAGTTTGGCAATATTTATCAAAGCTGTGCATTTGCATACATTTGGATACATTTTTACAAATTCATCCTATGGGGGAAATATTGTAGGGTGATGATGATTTGTTGCACCACTGTTTGTAATAGCATATGACTGGGAATCACCAAAGTGTTTGTCAATAGCAGACAGGTTAAGGGGTACATTCATATAATGGAATTCTATATGGCTGTGAAAAGCAATGAGGCAATTCCTTATGTTGGACATAGAATGTTCCTTAAGATATATGGTTTTGTGGGGAAAAAACCCCACAAACATGCTGTAGTATGGTGTTGTGAACCAATGCACAGTAGACACTTGAACAGTGCCAGGGTTTGGGTGCCAACTCCTTCCTTCCCACGGAGTCAAAACTATGTGTATAACTCATGATTTCCCCAAAACTTAACTGTTAGTAGCCCACTGTTGATCAGAAGCCTTACCAATAGCATAAATGGTTGATTAACACATATTTTGTATGCTATATGTATTATTTACTGCATTTTTACAATAAAGTAAACTAGAGAAAAGTAAATGTTATTGAGACAGTCATAAAGAAAAGACATTTACAGTACCTTACTATAAAAATCCACATTTAAGGGGATGCATTCAGTTTAAACCCATGCTGTTCAAGTGTCAACTGTATACTTGTTTGTATATGCATAAAATCTTTCTGGAAGAATACACCAGAAACTGATAACATTAAGTAAGCCATGGCAAAGGAGATGAGCGCCTGTGGGGAGAGATTCTTCCTATGTCATCTATTTTTACTTTGGAATTTCCAACCATATGTCATTGTTACCTACTCAAAATATTTCATAAAAATTTACAAAATGCATTATGTCAGCCCTTACAACATGCCTGGTATCTGGTAGCTCCTCCTTATTTGCTTAATGAATGTAATATACCCGCCTGCTCAGGAATATGCTCTGTATTGATTATTTTTTCGCTATGTAACTAGTTACCCTAAAACTTGCCATATAAAACCACAAACATTTATTATCCCCTGGTGTCTGTGAGTCAGGAATCTGGGTGACCATGGTCACGGTCTCTTGTGAGGTTGTAGCTGAGCAACAGTTAACCTGAAGGCTCAGCTGGGGCTGGGGAACCTGCTTGCCGGTGCTCACACGTGGAGGTTGGCAATGACCTCACCTGGGCTCCTCACCACATAGTCCACCCATAGGCTGCCCAAGTGTCCTTCCAGCATAGCAGCTGGTGAACCAAGAGAGAGAGAGAACAAGAGAAGGCATCTAAAATGGAAGGCCCAGTCTTTTTTGTAAGTCAGTCTCAGATGTGACCTCCAATCACTTCTTCTGTGTTCCGTTCATTAGAATCAAGTCAATGAGTCCACCCACACTCAAAGGGAGAGGAATCACAGGGCATGAATCACAAGAGGTGTGGGTCATCCAGGCTGTCTAAATGGCCACATATCACATGCTCTGATGATGGCTTTACTTATTCTTCATTAGGATAAAGACTTTGATGAGGTCGAGTAGGCCTGGCCTCCCACCTGCACGTACCCTCCTATCTTTCCAGCCTCCTCTTCTTAGGTCTTTCTTAAATTCCTCAAACATGCCATGCTTCTGCCAGTTCTGAGGCTTTTGCACATGCTGTTCCCCCTACCCAGAAAAGAGAAAAATACTACCCTCTCCTACTATGAGATTTTTGTAGCACCATGGGCTCATCCTTCCCTCTGTTTAATTTGTAGTTTCCTTTGTTTGTGTGATTCTTGGATTAAGTCCATCTCTCCAGAAAGCTCTGAGAGGGCAGAGAGTGTGTCTGATTTTATTTCAGTGGTGTCCCCCGTGCCTAACACTAATTACATGGTAACTACTCAATGAATATGAGGTGAATGAATTAATCCTTGTCCTTGAGTTGGTCAGGGTCCCACTAGGAAACAGATGGTACCACCAGAAGAAACAGTTGAGAAGAGTTCAGGGAAAGAACCATCTACAAAGGTGGGGCAGGGTTAAGAGAAACTGACAAGGTGGCACTCTGGGGCTGACAACACTGGGAAGCTGTTCGTACCCAGGAGCAATTTGAGGGATCAATTATGGCAACCCAGTGAGACCTGAAGTTGTGAGAAAGGCCTGTGAGGTAGGAGCTGTGGTCTTTGTTAGAAGAACATGACCAGTTTCACAGAACTCTGGAAAGAAGAGAGCTGGGGGGAAATCCACTAATATCACCTTTTATACTCACTCCAGTATCCTGCAAGCATGTCCCATCAAACAAGCCCAGCTGGAAGCTATGGGACCAGGTAACAGAGGTCAGTGTCCTGGGCATAGAGAAGGGCAGGAAGAGTACAGAGTGATTCTGGAGGGGCAAGTAAGGAGCTATCCGACGCACCCCACTGTTTTACCCTCCTGTCCTTTGCCTGGATGAGGAAGTGCCATCAGCCACCTTATGATTGTAGGACCGTGTCAACTCAGTCACATTCTCAGTTGGAACCTAAAATGTTAACCAGTTTTATTCACTTGGGAAAATTGGGGGTGAGGGGAGAAACAGTCAGTTAACATACAACATACCAGGTGCCAGGCACTATGTTTTGGTCCAGTCAGGACACACATCTGGACCATTTCCAGACCACATTTGGAAGAGCAGCTGCAGGTGGAGTCACTACCATATTAAACTGATGATGATCTGTGGTCATTTTCCAGGATCCATATGCCATGGACACAGGCTGAAGAGACAAATCAAATGGGGCCATAACAGACCTCCCACTCTGCCCCTTGCAGACAATGATGGTGACTGTGGTCTCTGCAGCTTCCCACGAGGCAGTGCTGCTTCTTGTTTGCTATCCAGGGATGGAAGAGCAGTTCCTTACCCCTTCGTCCTACAATGGCCCTCATCCCATGGGTCAGGGGAGTGATCTGGGGACTCCGCAGGGAGCCACATATGTCTAGTCCAACGATCTATTCTGGAACCGGGGGAATAGTGACATGATCCAGTCTGCAGGCCTGTTAGGTCCATTCTGAGTCAGATTTGGGCCCAAGCGTCATTTGTCTGACCACCACGAGCCTCCACTTTGACTGGTAGAGCACAAGGACATTTTTATTTCCTAAAAAAATTTTATAACGTTTCCTAAGAACTGATGTCACTTCTGAGCCAAAGGTCTCACATTTCCCTTTTTCCACTGTTAACATGACCCTAGCAAATGGCCAGAAGTCACAAGAGGTAAGAGCTGGAGGAAGATTTGCAGCATGTACTTATGGTGATGTTGCAGGGTCTTTCCTTCAGATGCTCGATCTCCCCTTTAATCAAGGGAGTCTGGGTCTGCGAACTGGCTTCAGGCTGGAGATTTGGCCGCTATTAATTTCATCCACCAGCGTCCATTAGCCTCTGTCACAAGTCATGTGGGTCAAAGCACTCTGGTTTCCTCTCTCTTACTGCTTATTAGGACAAATACGCGTCCTTGTCTTTGGGAGTTAAGCATTGTCACCTGGTTTCTTCCTTTGTGGAATTCTACCACCACCAAGGCCACAAACAGGACCATCTCAGAAGTGACATATCCCACCATCAGACCTGGTCTTCAGAAGGCCAAACACAGGGTCTTTAAGCAAGAGAAGGCTAATCCCTTTAGACACAAGAGAGCAGACCATTTCCACTAGCTGGAAATAGACTCAGACTCATGTAGACTTAAGGTTCAAGATTCTCAACTTCATCTGAGTCTACTGACATGTTGCATCCCAAATCTCAAGGCCATATTCTTTCTCATGTTCACTTGGGTACCTGTCAAGTCTTTGAATTCAACTGACATTGTAGTTTTCCAATATTCACATCATCTGTTTCTGACTGTAGGCAAAGTTAACACTATGGCAATAGCACAGAAAATGACAGAAGTTCTCTAGTTTCCTGACTGGGGCTTGAGCTCTAAGCTTCAACTCCAAGTTTGTCATTTTCTTTCTGCAGGGGCTCTGGCATAGTAAGAAGAGCAACCCAGCCCCACAGTCCTTGAAGCCATCCTTACTATGGTTAAGGGCAGCAGTCACCTCATCCCCCAGGGCTCTGGCTTTCATAAGGACTTCACCCAAAGCAACCACAGGCAGGAATTTGACCAATTGTGACTTCCAGCATGGCATGGATTACTAACACCATATTTTCCACTGCCAAGGAGCTTAGCACTGTGCTCCAGGCATGGGTCATGACCAGACTAGCCCCAGAGTCTGTCTTGGGGTGTCTGTTTCTCGGAACATGCTTGATACTGTGTTAGGATCCAGGCTGGGAAAGAAAACCCACACTGGCTATTTTAAAAGAGAAATTTTATATAGAATTGTTTAAACATGTATTGGAGGACTCAATTAGCCAACTTTAGCTATTTGTCATTTCAAATTACAACAGCCAAATCTCAGAAGAGGGCAGCCATGCTAACATCTTCCACCTGGCCAAACCTTCAGGCCTTTCTTTCTCAGTCTATACCCTGGGCACCTATGCCCACATACGTTGCCCCATTGTCTGCTCCCAGCGAGGCCCTTATTATCAGTGTGCTGGTGGCAGGGCTCAAGTCAGTTTGTCATTGCTGCAGTCCAGGGTCCAGGCCAGTGTGTGGCACAGGAGTAATTTTTAAAAATTTTATTTATTTATTTGACAGACAGAGAGCACAATTAGGCAAATAGGCAGGCAGAAAGAGAAAGAGGAGGAAGCAGTCTCCCTGCTGAGCAAAGAGCCTGAAGCAGGGCTCAATTCAGGACACTAGGATCATGACTTGAGCCGAAGGCAGAGGCTTTAACCCACTGAGCCACCCAGGTACCCCAGGAGTATTTTGAATATATATGATTAAAGATAAACGAAATTCCCACAACCACTTTCTTTTTTTAAATTTTTTATTTTATTTTTATTTTTTTCTTTTCAGCATAACAGTATTCATTGTTTTTGCACCACACCCAGTGCTCCATGCAATCCGTGCCCTCTATAATACCCACCACCTGGTACCCCAACCTCCCACCCCCACCCCTTCAAAACCCTCAGATTGTTTTTCAGAGTCCATAGTCTCTCATGGTTCACCTCCCCTTCCAATTTACCCCAACTCCCTTCTCTCCATCTCCCCTTGTCCTCCATGCTATTTGTTATGCTCCACAAATAAGTGAAACCATATGATAATTGACTCTCTCTGCTTGACTTATTTCACTCAGCATAATCTCTTCCAGCCCCGTCCTTGTTGCTACAAAAGTTGGGTATTCATCCTTTCTGATGGAGGCATAATACTCCATAGTGTATATGGACCACATCTTCCTTATCCCTTTGTATGTTGAAGGGCATCTTCCACAACCACTTTCTTTTTCTTTTTTTTTTAAGATTTTATTTATTAATTTGACAGAGAGAAATCACAAGTAGATGGAGAGGCAGGCAGAGAGAGAGAGATAGGGAAGCAGGCTCCCTGCTGAGCAGAGAGCCTGATGCGGGACTTGATCCCAGGACCCTAAGATCATGACCTGAGCCGAAGGCAGCGGCTTAACCCACTGAGCTACCCAGGCACCCCATCCACAACCACTTTCTAAAGAAGAAACAATGACCTCATTTTTCAGTTGAGGAAGCTCAACCTCACCTAGAACTCCAAGAACCTGAAATATCAGGTGGGAGTTAAAAAAAAAAAAAAAAACTAGGAAGGCAAAAACCCATTATAGGAGGATGTCTTTATTCTACAGCAATGACAATTATAATCATGACCAACAGGAATTAGCTCTTTTTACAAGCTAGGCTCTGGGTTAAGAGACGTACATCTTCCCCCTAATTCAACTCTTACGACAAGCCCCTAAGGCAAATGATGGTATTTTCCCCCTGTTTTACAGCTGAGAAAACTGAAGCTATATAGAGGAGAGCCACTTACCCAGGGTCATAGCCCAGGGCTGAGTTTTGGCGTGACGGTGGCTCCTTAACCATGACATGTACTGCTTCTTTTGAACAGACATTTCTGAACAGTTGTGCATTGTGGCAGGCAGAACAGTAGCCCCCCAAAAGATGCCCACACATCCTAATCTCTGGAACCTGTGAATATTTACCCTACAGGAAAAAAAAAAAAGATTTTGCGGACGTGGTTAAGGACCTAGAGATGGGGAGATGATCCTGGGTTACCTGGGTAGGCAGAATCTAGTAACTTGAGTCCTGAAAGCAGAGAACCTCTCTCACCTGTGGTCAGCGAGACAGGCAAAGACAGAAGCAGGGCCTGAGAAATAGGATTTTCTCGGCTGTGATGATGGAAGAAGGAGGTTATGAGTGGTCTTTAGAAGCTGCAAAAGGCAAAACATAGATTTTCCCCTGGAGCCTTCAGAACACTTTGAATGTTAGCCTAATGAGGTCTATGAAAGACTTCTAGCCTATAGATCTGTCAAAATAATCAGTTGTGTTGTTTGAAGCCACTGAGTGTGTGGTAATGTGTTATAGCAACAGTACCAACAAATACATGCACCCTCCCCCGAAATCAAGTAGATGGTCGCAGGGAGCTTTGCTTCAACGGCTCGATAGGCATCCTGTCTTCCACCAGCTCCATGTGCCCAGAAACGGTACACTGTGTCTGAGTCTTGAGCGACCTGTCTCTAGAAATGGCTCCATCGTTTCCCCAAATCAGCTCAGATATTCAGCGACATACAAACATAGATGTCCAGTGATAAGGCAAGAAGACAACCACCTTAACCAATAAATATTGTTGCTATCATTATTATTTTTATTATTATACCATTACATACAATAGTCATTGGCTTCGGGCTGCTCTGAGGGTCTATAAAGTCTGGGCATGTCTAGCTCTCCACCCTCAGCAACTTCAGTACCCCAAGAGCAGGTCTCTAGAGAAAGATGTGGTACAAGCTGCAGCCAGGAGCACACGGTGGTGGAGAGAGAGCTAGTGATCCCACAGGAGCTCCCACAGGGTCTGCTAAGTCCCTCCCTTGTATGTCTTGGGGTTGCTTGCCTCTCACAGTCAATTTACTTAAACTTGTCCTGGCTTCTTTGGGATCCTGGTTGGTCACCTTATCTGAGGGATATCTTGCCAGGGAGGGTCAGTGGGGTGGGCTTCAGACCCACAGCTGTATTTGGTCCCAAGGTCATAAACGATCTTCAATATCTCCCTCCATGTAATGGGCTGAATTATGTCCCCTACTAGCATACCCACCCCCATCCCTGCTCCAAATTCATATATTGTATCATAGCCATCAGACTCAGACCATGGCTGTGTTTGGAGAGGAGGTCTTTACAGAGATGCTCAGGTTAAATGAGGCTGCTAGGGTGGCCCTCATCCAATGTGGTCAGTGTCTTTGTAAAAGGGGGAAACTTGGAGAGACAGATGAGGGTGTGTGGAAGACGATGTGAAGACACAGGGAGAAGATGACCTTCTACAAGCCAAGGACAGAGGCCTGGAGCAGATTCTCCCTCACGGCCTTCAGAAAGAGCCTGCCCTACTGATGCCTTGATTTTGGACTTCTGACCTCTAGAGCTGTGAGGCATTCCTGTTGTTGAAGCTGTCCAATCTGAGATAGTTTGCCATGGGCTCCCAGGAAACTAAGACACACAGCTACCATCTGTCCTAACTCCCCTTACGCTTGGCTAGGACTGCTGGCTGGGTGATGTGCCCAGTGGGATCACCTCCATCTCTGGGGGGCGCTGAGCCCCTGGTTACCACACACTTACCAGGTTATGTCTACAGTGCTGTCTAGTCAGGGTTCAAACCAAGCATGGGAGCACCCAGAGATGCCACAATTCAAGTAGACTTCTCCTTGTTCCTCTTTCTACATGGCAGTTAAGGTCAATTCCCCCACAGAACGGCAACCCTCCTCTTTTCCTATTGTCTCCTGGCACAAGGAACCCCAAATTACTGGGTAGCCCCTCTTGTGGTATATCCAGTGTGACTCCTCTTGGGTCTCCAGTGGAAGATCCCATCCCCTCTGGCAGAGATGACCTCTAGACACCTAGGAGACCCACAGAACCTAAAATGGCGGTGGTGGGAAGCACCAATCCCCAGTGCAAGTCAATAGGAATGATACTGGGCAGGGTCATTCCTACAAGGGACCGCTGCAGGCTCCTGGCTTGTGCATCTAGTCATTCTAAATCTGAGGTTGAAGGCATGTGCCAGCTGAAGAGCAGTGCCCAACCTTGCAGGATGTATCCCTAAGTTGGCAACTCAGCTTCAACATCAGGAGGCTATTTCCACGTTCTACCAGTTCAAAAGCTTCCAGTTGGTGCAAAATCTTGTAGGAACTTTCATCTTATGCTAATGTGCCCGTTGCTCCCTATACCTCCTTTGCCATAAAGTGAGTCTCCTGGTCTGAGCTGATGTGGTGCAGGACCCCATGTTCGTTGATCAGACAATGTGAGCACCCAAGAGAGTGTTTCTGATGGGAAATAGTGAACCATCCCAGGAATATGTGACAGTCCCAATCAGGATGAGCTGTTGGAATTTACGGAAGTGAAGGGTTAATCGATTTGCCACCATGTGGCTGTTTGGTCTCCGAGGGTGGTGACCTATTTGGGGCTCGGCATGGTCTCTGTTGCTGCCAGGGGGGACATTCGGCAGTGGCAGTGGCTAGATCAGTCTGGGTGAGAGAAGTCCATGCTGTTGGCTCATGCACTGCCTTCTTCTCTGCTACCATGGCTGCTCTTCATGGGCACCTTGTGCCCACCCTGTGCTGGCTGAGGACAGACACTGGTGGGTACCTCTCAGGTGAATCCCCTTATCTACCTTGCTGCTGTCATGTTTCCTCTTCACTGAGTGTTGTCAGGTGGGCATTAGTGTGCCACACCGAGATCCTTCCACAGTGCACCTACTCCCATAGGTCCATCCACATGTGACCACTGCGACACAGAACTTCCATGGTTGCTCCTTGGCCCTGACCAACCAGCCAAGTCACTTACCTGTGCCCACAAATCTGTCCAATCTTAGGCCATTTCTGTCTCCATGCCAGGTGGGTGACCATGTGGGGTGCCTAAAGTCTGTCTATGGGGGGATTTTCCCTCCCTGCTGTATTTCAGGGAACCCCCCTGAGCAAGGCTTCCCTCCCTGGCTGACAGGGCCATGCTTCTGCTCCAGGAGAATTGCAGAGGCTCTGAATGCCGCCATCTCTGAAGTTCTCCCACGTCTCCTCTGACGCAGGGAAGGAGGGTTTCCTCAAATGCTGCCACGTGCCTTAATGTGGTAACTGATCAACCTGCGCTGATTGTCTCCCCTCATTTCCCTCTTACCTCCGATCCCCAGAAATTCTGCACCATCTGAGCCTCCCCTTCTACTTGGCTTCCAGTCTGATGCAACACAGGCAAGAATCTCAGGACTGCGATGTTCCAGAAGGGGAGTGGGATGCAGTTCTCGGCACTCCGCTCATCTCTGCCTGGCAAGGCGTCTGTCTCCAGAGTCCTGGCCTCAGGAGCGGCTTTCCAGGGCCACTTCTGTTCCTTCTCAGGTCTGGAGCCCCGGAAGCAGAGGCTGAGGTGGAGGTGCATGTGGAGGTGATGTCTAGGGAACTGTTCCCAGAAGATCCCCATGAGGGGGCCTTGGCAGAAGCTGAGGAAGGCTGCATTTTCAGGTGAATTCCCAGATCAGCTCAACCCCATGTGGGGCTGGAGGGGTGAAATACCCCTCTGGGGTTGGCGGTAAGAGAGCTTCCACACGCCTGTGCCAGTTCCTGCCCTGGGGGGTGTTTCCTTCCAGACAGTCCCCGCTCCCCAGTGATGCGAAGGGTAGTTCTCAAGGAGAGTGGAGCGACCGGTCTGGAAGAAAAGGCCATCGAAGCTGGCAGAGGGCTGCACATGGGACCATGGGGGCACAGCTGGGTTGGCTGCAACCTGCCGCGAGAGCATCCTAATTTCAAACACGTATTGGTTCCGCGGGTCTGCTGTCACAATGTACCTGGGTGCCTTTCACGACAGAATCACATTAACTCACAGCCCCAGACGCTAGAAGTCCGAAATGAAGGTACTGGCTGGGTTGGTTCCCTTTGTGAGCCGTGAGGGAGAATCTGTTCCAGGCCTCTGTCCTTGCTGCTGCTGGGGGCTTATAGACGGTCTTCTCCCTGAGTCTTCACATCATCTTCCCTCAGTGCTCGTCTGACTCTGTCCAAACGGCCCCTTTCTAGATGGACATCCGTCATATTGGATTAAGGCCCACCCTAATGATCTTATCTTCACTTGATCTTTGCTGCCAAGATCCTATTTCCAAATAAGTCACATCCACAGGTACTGGGGGTTAGGACCTTAACATCTTTGTGGGGGTGGTGACCAGCTCATAATGGCTTCTTAAATACAACGTCCTAAAGTCAGTGCGCTACAGCCTGCTCTGGGCTCTCCCGAGCTGAGTAGCTGTGGGCATATATCTTTACTTATCTTGCTGGCCAAGACGTGGCCTCCTAAACCTACGACATATTCTCAGATATGATACAGCTCTGTAGTTATCCGTTGGACGGGAAATGGCCACAAGGTAGATACGGAAGTCGACCCCAAATGGCCTCATGCACTTGTTGAAAGCATAGCTTCCAGTGTCAGAGAGAACTGAAAGATCATGCAAATATATAAAGAACCACAAGCAGCAAAAAAAGCCACATAAGAACATGTAGGCAGGCCAAGAAGGCCCTGTTGGAGAGTGCAGGGCCCTGTGAGGAGAGCGCTCTGGGAGGGCATCGTCAGGGCCAGGGCCCCTGGCAGGAGAGAAGCTGGCGGAGCAAATGGAACAGTTGTCAGGCGGGGTGGGGGGCGGCTGGCCTCCGCTGTCTGCCAGGCTCTGGGCAGTGGGAGGGGACACTGCCAGGCCCCTGACACCCCCCTCCTCTGCTGGAGCCCTGCACTGCCAGGAAGGCTGGGCTTTCTGCCTGGGGTGTCTTTAACAAGAGCTTCCCTGACAAAGCATCAAAGAGCCCACTCCAGAGAGAAAGGGACCCTGCTGCAAAGGAACAATGCCTCCAAGTCCTTTCTCTGGAAGCTAGAAGGAGGCTTCCTGGAGTCCGTGCATTCAGTGGAAAGGGTTCTAGGACTATTTCCAAGACAGGCAGCCAGAACCAAAGAAAGAGCAAGAATCCAGCCCAGGGATTGGTGCAAGTGAGGGTTGGGGGTGAGGGGAAGATGGGGAGTTAGTTAGGGGGATGTGGCAGGGAGGGAACCGGGGTGCAAGGCAGCCTCAAGGAGCAGGAGGGTGGGCTTGATGCACCCCTTCCAGGAAGGCCTCCCGGCAGCCTTTCTCACTGGGGAACCATCTACCTATCACCTGGCCCCTAATGCAGGTGTCAAGGTCATCACGAGGCCTTGCTAGACTTCAGCCCTGGGACCTCGACTAGCAGAGCAGGAGCTCAGTCATGCTCGAGGAAAAGGAACAGGGAGCACGCCTTGAGCCAGTTCCTCCCTCCGGCACTGGGCCTGCATGTACTTAGATGTGGGGCTCTATGTCTCTGTCTGGGGGTGGGAGACAGGGAATGGGTAACTTTTATGTATTTATATGGTTTTTCTTCTTGTAACTGGACACCTTAGAAGATAACATGGCAGGGTTTCTCAATCTCAGCATTATTGGCATCTGGGTTTGGGACAGATCATTTCTCCCATGGGGAGCTATCCCTGCATTAAGCTGGTCAGCAACATCTCTGGCCCCGATCCCCTTAATTTCAGTGGCATTGGTTCCATCCGAGACCAAACTCAGAATGTCTCTGACACTCTGCCAGATCTTTGCAAAATCACCTGGGTTAGGCTCCCAGTTCTGACGTGGGACGGGGAAATGGGGTTAACCTTGTTTAAATCACGCACAGCAGTTTTGTAGACAAGATGACCTCTGAGCCCAGATTGAGGTCATTCAGCGTGGCTCCTGCCCCTGGAAAAGCCACACTGTACGGTTGTCCTTGGAATCTCCATGTGGGCTCATCGGGGCCACACTCCCACTGTCGACCCCATAGTGACCCAGCATGGGTCTGTGCTTCCCTATCTGATTGCTGGTCCAGCCCCAGAAGGCAGATCTCTGAAAACCTCCTGGAAGCTCTCCTTCTGCAAGCTTCATGTACCTAGTTTTTAAAGTTCCTTTTAAGACATGGCTCCAAGGGGCCAGGCGTGCTCAAGTGAGATTGGTTTTGGAACTGAAATAGGCCCCGTGACAATAATTGCTGCTGTTCTGTCTGGAATCTCATGGTTCTATGTCTTCCTAGTATTTGCTGGTATCAGCTACACCCAATAAGCCTCATCATTCTCATTGTATCAGACAAGACTCTTAAGGTTACAGGAGACAGAGACTCAACTCAGACTGACTTCTATAACTGAAAAGTCTAGCAGCAGGGAGATCAGGCACGGATGGATCCAGAGCTTCAAATGACGTCACTGAGGCCTACTGCCTCCTTCACCCCAGCTTTCCTCTGTCTTAGCCTCAGTCTCCAGCAGGTCCCTTCACAGGGGTCCCTGGTGGCTCTAGGCTTGCATTATACAACTGCTTATAATTTCCATGGAGAGGGTGTCTCTTTCACAGTACTTCTAGCAAAAGTCCTGGGACTAAACCTTAGGGACTTGCTTAGGTCACACACCTACCCCTGAGCTAAGCCCTAGAGTCAGGGGAACAGAATATGCAGATTCGGCTTGACCCAACTCATGTTCCCATCCAGGTTGCCCATCCCATGGGAGGGGTGAGTAGGCTGGTGGCAGCGGGGAGGGAGTGGGGGTGGGGTACGGGGTGAAGGAGGCGGGCACCTTCTCCTAAGAGGAGGATAAGGGAAGGGTGGTTCCTCAGAGGAACATTAGTGTGGCCATTACAAGAAGGAGGACAACACAGAACATCTGATAGCCTCTGTGCTCAGGGAAGGGTAGAAAGGGGAGCTCCATAGCTCAGCTTGGAGTCAAGGATGTGTCATCTTATCACACCACCCACCTCACAAACACCAGTGACAAGTCCGGACTACTGCTGATTTGTCTTTTCTTGTTAATTGTGGATGCTCAGGCTGGCTATCCGCATCGTCTTTGAGACTGCTCCTTGCTGAGGGGGTTCAGATCCCTTCCAAATGCTCAGCGGCTCCAGAACAGGTACAGCCAGGCCTCAAAGGCAGAAGCTTCTGGATACCAACAGTAAGCCTTCAAGATGGATCCTTCTGGAACTCTGGGCCCCACTGGGTCCCTGACACAATGAAATTCTATAGTGGGCTCTTCCCCTGGTCTGTGACTATACCTGGCCACAGCTCCCCAAACACATGCCCTGTGGACATACCCAAAGCACCTCTCTAGAACTGTTAGGCTGGGTCCTGCAGTCCTGTCCGAATGCCCTCCAAGCTTTAATCTGGGTCACCCTGTCCCTCTGTGGTTTCCTTCATGTTGCATCTCAGAGAACAGCAGTTGGAGTCATAGTCCCTCCCTCACAAGAGGGCCCACATCCTTGTGAAGACTGACCCACCTTCAACACCCTTTACCCTTGACCCATATCATGTAATAACGGGTGTCAGAGTAGCCTTGTACTTGTCACAGTCCGACCCATCCTCTCCACCCCACCAAGATGACTGTCACTGATGTGTTCCTTTCCTTGGAACTAGGCATGCTCAGGTGACTGTCTACACTGTGCCATACTTTGTCCAGCCTGCTCTCTCTGCTGCACGATCAACCTACCATCTGTACCATACGTACTACCTACATCTATACCTCATGGTATAGAGGTGTATATATATATATATATATATATATTTTTTTTTTTTTTTAAGAAGGTATTTGCTTTCATAGTTGTCAAAGGTATTTTTGTGCTATGTGTCTCTGTGTCTTCTAAAGTAAAGCATTGGGTCTTGGAAAAACCAGAGTGTGACCTGGTTGGTGAGTCTTCCCACTGACTTAAATCCTGAAGGTAAGAGCATCAAGAGATTCTCATGGTGGGGGGTGGGTAGATGACATTTCTTATCATATGTCCTGGACCTTGAAAATTTTAGAGGCCAACTTCCTCACCTGAACAGAGGAGGAAACTATACAATGGAGGTTTTAGGTGATCTACTTGAGGTCTTGACCTGGCTGGTGCCTTAGGTGGGATGAGAATAGTGTCCCCATGGCTTCCAGTTCAAGGCACTTTGACTATACAAGGAGGAAAGGGTGAAGCGGTAAGGAAGAAAAGCTCAAATGCTTGGAATTAGCAGGAGAGGTGAGACCCAATTTGGCCCAGCGGTAACTTTATGAGAGCTGAGTTGTTCCGCCATCCCCACGGACAGGAGATATGTTTTTATCAGTCAACCCCTTTTATAAACTTGTCTTCGGAAGAAAAAATAATATTCTGTCATGCAGGAGTTTTATGAGGGAATGTCTTCCCCAGACAATAACGCAGAGCATACATCTTCTGTCCTATGTAAGGAAAGCGGTGTTATTTTTTAAAATTAAGTCATGGTGAGGGATGTCTGGGTGGTCCAATCAGTTAAGCAACTGCCTTCGGCTCAGGTTATGATCCCAGGGTCTTGGAATCGGTCCCGCCTCAGGCTTCTTGCTCAGTGGAGACCCCGCTTCTCCCTCTGCCTGCTACTCCCCCTGCTTGGGTGCGCGCACTCTCTCTCTCTCTCTCTGACAAATAAATTTAAAAATCTTAAAAAAAACTAAACTAATTTATGGTGAGTGCTGAAAATCTGACAAATTTTAGACTCCATTTTATAAACGCCCGTAGAAAATCCATTCTGGTGGGGAACTCTCCCAGGCTGAACAGGACTGGCACCAAGCCTGCAATTCATGGATACTGCCACTAAGTGGCGGTAGGTCTCACGGCCGCGTGGTCCAACCTTGGGATTTCTGCAATATTCACGTTAGTTTCTGGATCAGAGTGTCTATTGTTTTTCTTCCCTGGGGAAAAGATCAGAGATTTCAGAAATCTGTTACCCTTTACAGGGTTAAGAACCAGGGTTAGGAATGATAATTTAAGATTTTGTTTTTGGGATAAATAATATATACTTCAAAAAAAAAAATACGTAATCCGTGAAAAGTTACCCTGTCCCTCCTGCCCTAGTCACCAGCTTCCTTTTCACAGATGACCAATATTTATTAGTCTCTGATGATCCTTCCAGAGAAGCTTTATGATTGTGGACAGGCAAGCATAAACTTCCTCTTTTTTCTTGTTCTCTGTCTTAAGCGTTCCATGTTAATTCATCATGTTTCCTTGTTTCCCCCTTTTCTGGCTGCATATAATTTGAGTAGATGTACCTGGACGTTTTGAACAGTCTGTTGTTCATGAATATCAAGGCTGTTGAGCACACAAATGACACCATGGATAATTCTGCTCATGGATACTTTCATGTGTGTAGCGTGTGTGTATTAAAAACTCTTAGAAACAGAATTTTTAGGTCAAAAAACTTGTATATTTGTAATTTTGCTAGAAGCTAATTTTCCACCATAGAAGTTGAACTAATTTCCGCTCCCCAACCGTGTGGGAGTCCGAAAGTTTCCCCTTGCCCTTGGGACGTATTGTGTTAATGCATGCCTGGGTGTCTGAGAGGTAAAAACCATGGTGTCGAGGTGTGGTTTTAACTTGCATTTCTAATTATGAATAAGGAAGTTATCTTTTCAGATGTTTAGAAATCCATTGTGCTTCCTTATCTTTGAACTGTTTTTTCATATCTGGGTCTATTTTATTCTTTCTTCTACTGAGTTGTTTTTATTCTCATCTTTTTTTGTAAGTATATATAAGTATGTGCTTATATATACACACACATATATACACTTAAACATATAAGTATATATTTTTGATATGTATGTACCACTAACAGATCATTTCCCTAATATATCATATACACATATATGTATATATATATTACTGTGTATACTATATATATTACTATAATATGTTTACTATTTATTACTATGTATACTATATATTACTATGTATACTGTGTATAGTATACCATAGTATACCACACTATACATAGTATACATGTATACATAGTAATACATATACATATATTTGTATATGCATATATTACATATATACATAGTATATGTATATACTATACATATATACATAGTAATACGTATACATATATTTGTATATGCATATAATAGGGAGATGAATGGTTAGTGCTCCTGAGTGGCAGATATTTTGTTGCTGATTTGTTGCTGATTTTGCTTACAGTAATGATTGGCATGTGGGAAGTTTTCTGAAATAAAACTTAGCAATCTTTTATGTTATATGGCTTTTTAAGTTTCATGGAAGACTCAGGCCTTTCTTGCTCCAAAATTCTTTTAAAACCCTCTGATTAGTGATGGTTGGCTAGAGCTCACCAAATTTTGGACTCCTGAGTGAGGTAGAGGCACTCCTGTGCCCCCCGCCCATATTCACAGAAGCACAAGGCTGTGCAGACATTTCCAGGCATAAGGTGCAAGGTAAGATGAAAAGATAAATGCACTTGGATTTCCTACCTGACATTTAATGCTATGGAATCATTTCTTCCCAATTGTTTCTATCCAGTCATTGGCATTTGGGGAAAAGCTGGGGCACTAGCAGGATGGATGAAGCTGAACTTTTTGTTGCCTGGACGAACAGGATGTTTAAGTGGGCAGAACACAAACAGTGGAGATAAGCTCACCTCAAGGGCAAGGGGCAGTAGGTCAAGAATCTGCCGCTGGCCCGCTTTTGGGCTCTGCCTTTTCGGCCTTTGGTTGGCACTTGGGCTACAAAGCTGCCAACCAGGACCAGTTTCCCCTTACCTGTAGGCTCTGGCCCTCTGGGTCACTGTGAGTGTTAATGGGGCTGCTGGAGGGGACTGGGGAGTGGGAGGGAGCCCAAGGCCACAGGAAGTCCACCCCAAGTCTGCTGTTGGTGCCGGTCTGGCTCACGATTTAGCTTTCCCCAGTCCCTTTCTCTCTAGGTTTTGGCTCTAACCCTCAGAGTAGGGGGAGAAGGGTCTCCCCTCCCCCCACCGGGGCCTCCACTTCCTCCTGTGGGAGGAATCCTCCTCAGAACTGCCCTCACCACATTTTCACCCTAATCCAGCCAAAGGACAAAAGAAAACAGAAGGTAAATAATCAGGATGTAAGGGAGGAGGCACCTGAGCCCTTGCACTGAGCCTACTAGGTGCACTCAACCAGATAGAGCCCTCAGGTTATTCGATCTGCCCCAGGACCGCATGAAAGGGCCCCAGGGGTCAAACGTAACCCTGGCATCTTCAGCACAACCTTCAAGGGCTTCAGGGGGATTATTCACACTGTGGTGGGTGCGTGGGTATCTGGAAATGGACGAGGTTAGGATTCTCTCCATTCAGGACAGCAAGGAGAGGAAGCGCTAGGGCGAGGCCCCAGGTAGGGGAGGTCAGCAGTGGAGGGCTAGGGTAGCACAGGGAATTAGGAACCAGAGGCTGGAGAACACCTGGAATGCAGCCCGCGACTGGGGGCCCTGCGGTGGGGGAGCCCCTCCTCCCAGATGGGGCCTCCCGAGAGGCTGCGATCCCGGAGGGCTGCTCGCCCAGGGCCTCCGCAAGCCGCCGCGCGGGGCCGAGCAGGGCGCGGTCGCCGAGGCCCCTCCGCGTCTCACGCGCTCCCGAGCCCGCCAGGGGGCAGCGCGGGGCCCGGGGCAGAGTGCGGGCGCGGTGGAGCTCGCCTACACCTGTTCGACCCGCCTGAGGACCAGACCCCTACGGCTCCCGATCCTGCAGGTCCGAGGCGCGCCCGGGAATCGGTGTGCGCCCCAGGGCCGGGGGCGGTCGGGGCGGCGCGGCTGCCAGAGCCCGGGCTTCGGTCCTTGTTCCCGAGCCCAGTCCCTGAAGGACCCGGGCCCCAGGTGCGCCCGCCGACTGTCCGGGCGCCGGGAGGGGGCTGGGCACCAACGCATCTTTGTCTTCCCTTTCTTCCCGCCGCACGCTCTGGCCCGCGGGCATTTTCCGACCCGCGGCTCCCGGGCGAGGGGCGGCAGGCGAGGCCGGGCGAGGCCGGGCGGGGCGGGGCGGGGGCGCGGGGCGGTCGCCGCAGGCTGGTGCGGGGAGCGCCCGGCGGCCGCGCCGCGTGCGCCCGGCAGAGGCGGCCCTGCGTGCCGTACGCCGCGTCCGGGGCGCGCCCGCCGCTATTCAGCTTCCCGGGCTCATTAGCAGTCTCGGTGTGCGGCTCGGCGCGGGCTCACAAAGAGCTGCGGCGGCGGCCCGGAGCTCGGCCTCGCGGACGGAGCCGGTGGCGGCGGGGCGGGGGCGGTCGTGCACCCGTGCGGCCCCGCGCCCGGGCCAGGTAAGCTGGGGGTCGCGGCCGCAACCTAGGGGCGTCCGGGCCGGCGCGCGGGGGTGGGAGGGTGCCGGGGCGCGGGGCGGGGCGCAGAGGTTGCGGCCGGAGCGCGGCCCCCGGACCCGCGGCACTGCGGGGCGGCCGGGCGCTGTCGGGGTCTGTTTGGTGGGGGTGGGGGGGAGCCCGGACCTGCGCCCCCTCGACCGGCGGGCGGGCGCTGCGAGGCCGAGCCGGAGGCTCGCGCATCCCGGGTGGGAGACGCCGCGGTGAGGGGCGACCGTGCGCGGACTGGGGGCGCTGGCCGGCGGTGGCTGCCCGCTTGGGTCCCGGGGCTGGCCGGGCGGTTGGTGCGTTCCGCGGCCCGGCTTGGCGCTGGCAGCTAGTCCCCGTGCAGGGCAAGTCCCGAGTTTGGGGTCGCTTCTGGGGTTCTTGCCTCCCGGGAAGGCAAGTCCCGATCTTCGCCCCCTCCCATTTCCCTTCATAATGAGGCCCAGAGGGAGAAACTCCTCAATTAAAAATCCCCTCCCTGGTTCCCCTGGGCCGCCGCCGGCGCGGGGCTCGGGGTGCGGCGCGACCCGCCACTCGCCTCGGCCCCTTCCCTGCGGCGCGCACAGCCTGGGCGGGTTGCTACCGGGAGATTGGGCCACTGATGATCCAAGCGAACATCGAGTCCCCGACCTCCGAGCTGGACGGCGGGCGGCTGGCCTCGGTGTGCGGAGGCTGGGGGCCAACTTGCCCTGGGCTGAGCGCAGAGGAAGGGTCCGGAGGGCGCCAGGGAGGGGCCCGCCCTGTCTGAGCCTCACCGCGCGTGGAGGCTGAGATTGAGCCTGCTAGTCCTAACTTTATATTTACTTACAGACGGAGGACTTAATTTTTTTTTTTTTTTTTTCGGATTTGTTCGTTTACTGACTGACAGGGGCCAGACTCAAATCTGTGGTTAAAAACTCACGGATGACCACGCAGACAGTGAAGTCCCCCAAATCAGGACATCCCAGCACTTCGTCCCGTGGGCTGGGTTGTCCCCGGCCTCTTCAACTCCTGGCCCCCTTTCTGGGATTCTGTCCCCACCCCCGCCCCTGCTTGGAAAAAACCACAGCGGTTTTAGAAATAATGACCTGAAAGCTTCTGGATTAGCAGCGGGACAACTTTTCCCGAGGTGCACATTTGAGGTACTCTGTGGGTACCCAGAACCTAGGGGTTAGACCCCAGTGAGGTGGTGGCGGGGACTTCTCCTCCTGTGGGCAGTGTTCACCGTGCTGGGCACGTGGTTCTGTTTCTCCGCCCAGAGCTGCTAGGATGTCCTGCTCTATGTCCTCACTCCAGGCTGCCTGTCTGCGCTGCTTTGCATTTGCAGCAGGGTCTGGAGAGGGTCTCCTGATGTGGAAGCCGTTGGGACTCTGAGTGGTGTCCAGGGAATTTGTGGACTAGCTGGAGCTTGTTGGAGGTCCCTGCACGGAGCTGGCAGCCTCTCCAGGGGGTTTGCCACCAGCCCTGGCAGGGGGGACCCCTGCAGCAGTCTCTAGAGCAGGCCTGGGTCTGGTGATTGCACTAGCAACGGGGTCCTGCCAGGGTCTTCTGTGGGAGCCTGAGTCTCTCCAGACCTCTTGTCATTTGTTAGGGATCATGGTGGTGCCCCTCCCCCCCGTGGTCTGCCTTTCCATCTCCAGAGTACTGGGCTTCTGCTCCTGGGAGACGGGCAGGCTGAACCAGATGGTGTGTGTGTGTGTGTGTGTGTGTGTGAGAGAGAGAGAGAGAGAGAGGGGGGTGGGGTAGAGTGAAGATGGTGGTGGTCAACTTCTTACGCTCCTCCCACCCCTGTGTTTCTTTCTTCTGGCACGCAAGGCTGGATTGGGGCTCATTAATTTGTTTGCATAACCATCTCCTGAGTAGCTATAACTCTCTCCCCCTTTTTATATAAAATATTAGTTTCACAGGAATAATTGGTGGCGATGGATTGTGAAATGGAGGTGCATAAAGAATTCAGTTTGCCGACCAAACTAAGAAACGCTGGATAAAAATAAAAGATAATTGTAAAAGACACCAGTCGCACCCCTAGAAACTGAGAGGGAGCGCTAAAACACCTTGATTTTTCCTAGACACAACTGAGGAACTCAGAGGAAAAACACATGGACGGGGTGGCCATGAGGCCTGTCTTGGGGGAAAGTTGTACAGGTCCCTTCCGGGTCTTAGCACCTCCCTGTCCTGGCTCTACATGGTTGACCTAGTGACTCAACAGCTGAGGGCCTCTGGTGACCCCACAGTCTGAACTCTTGGAGAGACCCTTACTGTCAGGGGAGTCAGAGAGGGCTAGGGCCAGGAGGGCACAGAGGCCCTAAGCACATTCGCAGCAGGCCACAAGGGAGTTCTAGAAGCAGCGGCAAAAACCAGGATGTCTGCCTTGCAGGTTGGCCTGAGAGAAATGGAGAGAGCGTGAGAGCCCGGAGTGGTGGTAGCTTGGAGCATGCCAGGTGGCTGTGAGGAATACGGATGTGGAAACACTGTCACACAGCTCAGTCCCCAGCGTAGGTCCCGTTTGATGATTGCTCAACAAAAGGCAGCCCAGGTGCCTGTTGGTGGTTGGACCATGTGCCCACAGGGAGGATTCTGGGACTCCATCCTCCTCTCTGTGTCCCCCGCCCACCACCTGGGTTGGGTCCAGTTCGTGCCTCCGAGGAGCCTGCTGGCACGGGCTGAGTCAGCTGGCGTGGGCTGTCTTCCATTGCCTTTCCCAAAGTCAGTTCATTCTCTCCCTGTCCTCTTTTGGACACATGAGGGAGCCCAGGGAGGACAGTAACCACAAGGTCACAAAGCCAGGCTCTCTCTGCGGGGTTCATGGTTCCCTAGTGTTCTGGGGAGCCCTCCATATTGGTGGGCTGCCATTGCTGTGGGAATTAGGATTTCTGGGCTGGCTATGGCGTTTTGTAAGTTGGGCTGCATGGTTGCCTCTTGGCAGGTGGGGCCCAGACCAGGTCTGGCGTTCCTTGCTTAAGTCCTCTGTGGCTTCCCGGTGCTCACTCCACACTCATATTCCTTGGTCCAATTTTCTCAAGTTCCCTTCCTTGTTCCCAACCATGGTCCTTCCAGGCAGATGGGATCACTTCCCAGGCTTGCCCTGGGTGTTCCCACCCTGTCCCCTTGGCTTGGGGCCCTTGTGTCCATTCTTTTTTTTTTTTTTTTTTAAAGATTTTATTTATTTATTTGACAGAGAGAGATTACAAGTAGACAGAGAGGCAGGCAGAGAAAGAGAGAGAGAGAGGCAAGCAGGCTCCCTGCTGAGCAGAGAGCCCGATGCGGGACTTGATCCCAGGACGCTGAGATCATGACCTGAGCCGAAGGCAGCGGCCCAACCCACTGAGCCACCCAGGCGCCCCTCTTGTGTCCATTCTTGATGATCCCAGCTACATGTGGACTTCTTTCCTCTTATCCCCTTGTCCTCAAATATGCCAAGCTTACATATGCCTCAGGACCTTTACACCTGCCTTCCTCCAGATGTCCACCTGACTTGGTCCCTCACTTACTTCAGTTCTCTGGTTCTATGCTCCCTGACCCCCCTCCATAATTTAACTTTACCCCCCCCCCCTGCTTTTTTTTTTAACCCTGATTTGTGTTTCTTCTTCATATTTAACATTTGATTAGTTATTTATATACCTGTCTTTTTATTGACTCTTACCACTCCTATGTAAACCCCTTGTTCTCCTCTCTATTCCTGGCAGCTAGAACAGGGCCATGTACCACCTCAGTGCTCCTTGTTGGATGAATGAGTGAATGAGTGAGGCCCTCTTCCTTTCAGTCCGGCTCTGGGCTCCTCCTTTTCCCAAGCCTCAGGGCTGGAACTGAGCTGTAGTCACGTTTGTGTTCATGGTTGGTTGGCTCCTTCCTAGAAGTCAGCACAGAATCTGGTACTCAGTGGGCAGACAGGAAAGAGCTGTGGAATTATACCGTGCAGGTGTGTTTTCATATAGGCCAGGAGACAACATGGTTGGAAAGGCAATCTGGCCCAAAGAGCGGGTGTCCTGATTCTTCACAGAAACTCCTTTTCGGATTTTCGGTTGTTTGGATGGTGTCCCTTCAGGCTCTCCCTGCTGCCAGAGCCAGCTCTGTGTTGTCCCTGCAGTCACCTGGGCTGTAGAGGCACTGGGAAGGAGGCACTCTCTTACCCAGGTTCCCTTTTCCCTCCATCTGGATATTTCTAAGCTTGTCTTGTACCTTATGTCAGACCCGGCATCTTGAGGCTCCCAGCCAGTCCGCCTGCCCCATGTTTGCCAGCCTCTGGCTGCCAAAGTTTTCCCCCGCCAGATCCTCCTGCCTGTGCTGTGGTCTCACCGGGGAAGGTGCGCTGGTGGTATCAGGACGGAGGCAGCCTGAGGTTGGGAAGGACGGTGGGGTTAGGAGGAGTGAGAGCTCCATTCAAGGAATCTGGGTCTGTCACTCATCCTTGGGACCTGTACAAGTCGTTGGCCTTGGGAGCCTTCCTCACCTTCTGTCCTAATGACATTATACGTCGCTCCTGCCGCTGTTTTGAGACCCATGTAACTATGTATACAGTTCCCAGTATCAAAGTGATGCTCCAAGTCATTACCAGGCCTAGGGCTGTGCAGGTGTGGGGGAGGGGAGTATGGCCTCTAGGCTTGCTGTGGTTTCTGCAATTTCTCTGATCCCTGCGGGGTCAGGTTTGGTAGTTTCAGCCACAACCTCATTAGGAACATGGGAACTGTTCTCATCAGGTGCTACGTCTGTTGTTTTTGTGTCTGAAGGACCAAAATTAAGAAGGGGGGAAAAACACGTGGTTGAGTTTCCTGCATGCACTGACTGAGAAAATATTTTCGTCTCGTGGCATTCTGGAAACCAGTGTGCTGCAACATTTGAAGATGGTTTCTCATTTGGCGCACGCTGGTGGGCACTTGAATTGGTTGAGTTCTGTTCCTCCGTGTTTGCTCTTTTCAGTACCGAGCCGTAGATCAGTTGTCTCGCCTTGGCCACAGGGAGGCAGGCTATGGAGCAGGCTCTGGGGAATGCAGGGCTGTGCTGCGATTGTGGCTTGAGTGGGAGAGAGCTCGAGGTCCCTGTGCCCCCCCGGGCCCCCCATCCCATGGGGGCTTTGTTTGTATCATACTTGATTTTCAATCGGGTGGTCGTGAGTGGGATGTGATCCACCCAGGGGTTAATTTTCAACATGTGTCTAGAGAACTTGATAGCTGGTGACCAGTGGACCTGAGTGCTGGTTGGCGGTTGGAGAGTAATGGACATGTCACAGGTGACCCAGCGCCCAACACGGGGACAGCAAGAGGGTTGTTTGGGAGCGTGCTGTCCAGCCAAACAGCAAATACTGTTGGAGGGTGTGTAAATGTGTTTTCCTTTTTGCACTTGAACTCACTGGCATTCTCTGCCCCTCCTGTCCTAAGCATCAGCCATGAAGACAGATGCTTGGGTCTGAAATGCTCAAGCCCTTGTTCTGAACAAACCTGAATACATAAATAGTCAGGAGGACAGCATTTGTATTTAGAACTCTCAGTTGGAATATAACGTGTACATATTTCTCTCTGCATACGTATATGTAATACATATCTATTTCTTTTTTAATTTGTTGGGTTTTGTGTTCCTGGAGTTGATTCCCCGCCAAGGCAGCTCTCTCAATTTGAATTTTTCTGAATTGTTGTATGCATCGTTAATTTAATAAAAATATATAGTGTATCATTTTTCCCAGTTGGTTTACTTACCACTTGTCTTGGAAAAACCCATTGGTTCAGTACAGGAGACCCACTGACTGAGTGAACGCGTGCATTTAGGGATGATGGATTTCTCAGGTCCCCCTGGCAGCGAGTGTGCGCATTGTTCAAATAAAACGCAGTTTACGTTTCTCGGTCTTTTGGTGCGATAAGTGAGCCATGTGCTCTAACATCTGTTCATATTACCCAGAGCTGGTGATGGCTGTCGTGGGTGGGGTGGAGGAGGAGGGGGCCTGTGTTAGGGATCCGAAGCTCTAGAAAGCCGGGCTCTGCCTCCAAACCATCAGCAAACGCCCCTGCTCAGACCTCTCCTAAGAGGTGGCACATAGTTCTGGCTCCCTTCCTCACCAGCCACTGAGTTCCACGACGTTATGAAGATAAAGTAAGATAAGGTGTGGGCAAGCGTGTTGTTATGATGAAATACTCACTTAACCCTGTCATTGGGGTTAGAGAAAGAGAGAGAGACAGAGTTTCTTCCCAGCTTGCCTGACGGGCCTTAGATGCCAGGCGCACCTTGGGTCCCTGCCTGGCTCTGGCTGATCACAGCAAAGCAGGCAGATGACTGATGGATAATTGATCCCGGCCAGGGGTCCCAACGCTGCCCACTTGGCCTGCCTGCTGGATCACGGGCCCCTGGGACAGGCCGTGCTTGGTTGTGGCGACAGCTGTTTTCTCCAGGGAATGGTAGTGGGACAAGCCTGACCCACGGCCCCTCCTCGATGTGATTTCCTTTGTGTACACGGACTGCGAAGTTTCTGCCTGTGGCCTTTCCCTGTTCTTTGGGTGCTGGACGAGCACACCAGCGTGGGGCAATGGCTGGGCCATCTGTCTCTGGTTCTCATGGGGACATATGTCTCTGAGCTGGTTCTTGGGTTGGAAACTCTGAGAGCAGAAGGCCCTCCAGACCAAGAACGCCTGAGTGTGCCTCTCCTTTGGGCTTTAACAGATTTCAACTTCTAAATTAATTGCATTTCATTAAGTAATGGTTTTGTTCTTGATCTCAGGCTGCTCCGTGCTTAATCAACGGTGGTGGCTCGTGCCACTCGACTTCCTGGGATGCCCTCAGAGGCAGGGGCACCTCGGACTCGCATCAACTTCTTGTGGGGAGCTGCCTTGGGGGACCCCTAGATCTGGCAGCCTTCTCCCCGCTGCTGGCTCTGAGAATCCCTGCTTTGACTCTCTGTATGTGTCGCTCTTTTCATCTGTCATGCAGGATGGCTTAGGTGCTAACGGACACGGCAGGGTGCTGGGCACTTAAATGGCAGCATTGCCTCTGTCATTCACCTGCTGGTCCCTTGACGGGTGGGGTCTCTGCAGTGCAGACACTGTGGATGGGGCTTCCGCTTTAGAAACCCCTGAGCCCTCTGCTGGGAGATGCATCCATCTATCCATCCCTCCATCTGCTCCACAGGTAGTTTCTGAACACCTGCTCCATTCTGCCTTTCCCAAGCCCTGTCTAGAGCTGGGTGAGGTCAGCAGAGAAGGAGCCAGAGAGGGGCCACTGGCAACTGTGGGATGGCATTGGAGTCCCCACAGATGGGAAGGTGTGAGAGCCCAGGCCTGGGGGTGGGGGAGTCATGGACCCCATCCTGGGAGGGTAGACAGGTGTGCCCCTCCAGAGTCCAGGCCAGAAGAGCCCTCCAGGCAAAAGGGCCAGCCTGGTGTCAGGCATGTAGGGAGGCTGACTGTGTATTTGGCATCAGACACAGGTAGTGTGTGCAGATCAGAGCCGGAGATGGGGGAAGGGGTGTCCTGATCACCAGGGGCTTGAGCTGTCTTTGGGGGCTCTGAGGCATCCTTGTAGTACAATGGGGACATGGGGGTGGATAGAAATGACATGAGCTTTGCTAAGAGATCTTTAGGACAGTCTTTTCCATAATCAGGCTTTGCCACCAGTTAACAAGGGAGAAGGGCTCATGGAGGGCACGTGGAGGGGCGTTGAGGGAGTGCTGGGAGGGGTTTGTGGGGAGCCCACAAACATGACTGAAGAGGGGCAGGCCCCAGCTTTGCAGCCCTTAGAGCCACGTGGCTCCAGGGGCCTCGTTCCTTACTGTCTTATGGAGGAGGCCGCGGCTGCTGCCAAGTCCTAGCCTGGCCCTCAGGGATGTTTAATTTTACCTTTTAGAGATTTACAGGCTTTCTAGATTAAATTGCCACTGTTCTCCTACAGAAACGACAAAATCCTTGACAAACCATAAATCACATTATTAATTTGCTCCCATAGAGTTAACCTCTGTGGCTCTGCTGTCTTACGGGAAGGACGGTCACACAAACAGAGGAGCCCGGTTTCCAGTTGTCAGCGAGCGTGGAAAGACCAGGAGGACACAAGTCGCAGAGGCAGGTGCTGCCTCAGCCTGGCCACCCTGCCTGCTGTGTGGCCATCTTTGTGCTGCCTCGTGGGCACTGCCAGGGCTCTCCTGGTGGCTTTCTGGCTCTCTGTAAGGAGGGGGCTGACTCCTTATGCAGAGGGGACCAGGAAGGCATGGGGCAGGGGTGGAGGTGGGGGGGGGGGAAGAGCTGCAGCTGCTGGACAGCTGTGCTGTGGCCAAGAAGCTGGGTACCAGAGGTCTCTGCAGGCTAGTCAGCTCCAAAGAGGCCCTCAGATGCCTCCTGTCTGTGGCCCTGACTCCCCAGGGCACCCACAACCTGTGTCCTCTCTTCCCCTTTTCGGCTCAAATAGGCTACAGTGGCTTTTCATTCCCTGGGTTATGGTGGCTCAGAAAACATCTGTTACAGGTTGCTTTCCTTTTTGGAGAGTAGTCTGCCGGTTTTCGGCTTTGGCGCAGGGCGGGGGGGTGAGCACCATTCCCTCCCATGGAGCCCGTGGCCTGGCCCTTGTCACAGTTTGTTGAGAGAAACCTTCATCGGATGGAGGGTGCTGTCTGTGTGCCTACTGGATCCAGCCCACAACCCCCTCTCCTAGCTGCATCAGGCAGGGAGGAGTGGGGAGGGGGCTCTGAGCATCGTGTGCTGCTGGGACAGGGGGTCTCGGGGCTTACTCTCCTGATGGCTTGATCAAGGACCTAATACGACATTGCAGTCCACTTTGACCGAGCTGCTTTCTTCCTTTCTGGCAATAAAGAAGCCAACCCGTCCTGGATTTAATACCCAGTATTTCAGAGCAGAAATCCAGTGGTTCTGTCCAGGCCTTGGCAGCTTGCCTGTGCTCATGCATGACGCCCCCAGCAGGGAACAAACGAGCACCTTGGCAGAGGGGCTGGCCATCACTGCCTGCTGAGGCGGAGGAGGGCTCTAAAAGTCACATGTATTTGTGGAAGTACAAACAGCGTTTACTTTCTTAATGGCCAGCCTTGAGGTGAAATGAGCTTCGGTTTCATGGAAGTAAAAGGAGACATAAGTCATCTACTTGGGACCGATTTATTTATTTATTTTTTATCTCACCACCCTAATTCCTGAGAGTGGTCCTCAGGCTCTCATGCATTTTCCTCGTGCACACACTGTCCAAGCTGGCCGAGACCTGCAGTCTGTGATGGGGGTTCGCCATCCAGGATGACGGCCAATCCTTTGGACACCACGGGACCTCCCATCTCAGGCCCTCATACCCAGAACCTTTTTTTTCTTCCCCTGCTCCACACACATGTGCTTAGTGGGATATATTTTAACAAATTACTCATCCTTAAATAATGCACTATATTATTAATAAGAAGAAGCCTGACAACTGGGTAGAGGAAGGGGACAAGAGACACTTCACCTGAAGAAGGTCCAATAAACATACGAAAAGATGCTCAACTCCCCAAGTCAGCAGGGAGATGGAAAATAAATGATAGGTGTGTGCATTCGTCAGGGGTCTCCAGAGAGACAGAATCAATAGGGTAGGGTGTGCGGGTGTGTGTGTGTGTGTGTGTGTGTGTGTGCAGGTTTATCATGAAGAGTCCTCTCGTGATTGTGGAGGCTGAGAGTCCCAGATCTGCAAGCTGGAGCCCTAGCAAAGATGGTGGTGTAACTCAGTTTGAGTCTAGAAGCCTGAAAACCAGGAGAGCCAGTGGTGTAAACCCCAGTACGAGGGCAGGAGAAGAAACGAGCTGTCCCAGAAGGCAGGAACATGAGGGGTGAATTCCGCCTTCCTCTACCTTTCGTTTTCATTCAGTTCCTCTGTGGATTGGATGTTGCCCATCCATGTTGGGGAAGACCGTCCATTTGACTAAGTCCTGATTGAGATGCTGATCTCATCCAGAAACACCCTCACACCAAACACCCAGAGACGCTTTCGGATCTGGATCTGGGCTTGTCCATTGGATGCATGAAGTCAGCCATCATGATGGGATATCACCATGACACACCTATCACAATGGCTAGAGTTAGCAGGAACTAGCTGGTGTTGGGGACAATTTGGAGCTGTGGGAACTGTCGCTGTTGATTGGGGTATCAGTTTCTACAACTGGTTTGGGAAGCCGTTTTATGGAGTCAACTAAAGCCAAAATTACATAGAGCCTCTGACCAGTAGTGAGTGCCCCTCTGAAGCGAGCTGCAGGAAAGATAGAGCGTATGGCCACCAGCTGATAGGTGGCTCCTAAAGAAATCAGGCCCTGATCCCTGGAACCCACAAATGTTAACTTAGATGCTAACTTATATGTGATTAAGGGTTTTGAGATGAGATAAGCTTGGGTCTTCTGGGTGGACCCTAAATGCTGACACGAGGGTCCTTCTGCGAGGGAGGTGGGAGGGGGTTGGAGGCAGAGAAGGAGGCTGTGGAACCACAGAGGCAGAGATGGGAGCAATGTGGCCCCATGCCCGGGAAGGCTGCCAGCCCCAGCAAGTGGAAGAGGAGAGGAATGAGTTCTCCAGAGCCTCTGGAGGGAGCACGGTCTGCTGACGCCTTGATTTCTACCCAGAGAACCTGCTTTCACCTTTCTCGATCCTACAACGGCGAGAGAATCCATGCATGTTGGTTTAAGCTACCCAGTTGTGGGGTGACTTCTTAAAGTGGGCACAGGATGCCAGCAAAGCCATTAAGAGGCAGGTGCGACGGTGCCCATGGCAGCATGGTTGTCATTTCAAGCTGTAGACCATGCAGGCGCCCATCAGCGGCAGGCCGGGCCTGGCATGCCAAGGTTTACTGGTGCATGGAAGACCACAGAGCAAGCCATGAGCACTCACCTTCTGTGAGTGCGTGCAACAGTGTGGATGAGTCTGGCCACATACCATTGAGTGAAAAAAGCTTTAGAGCCCTGAGTCCCTTGCTGCACATTTCCATCGATCGGAAAGTCAATGGGCAGCTCTTATCTGTGCAGCTGGAAGTCAGGTTGCCTTTATGAGGTGGTGATTGGGGAGGGCATGGTTGGGCTGGGCCGGGCTTTTAGAAGTGCCGGCAACATCCCATGTCATGATCTGGGTGGTGGTTTGCATGGGTGAATTCCAATTCACGATAACGAAACTTTCCAGTATGTGTACTTCGATAAAAGCTGAAAAAACAAAAAAAGAGCAGTACGTCATCTTGAGATTCTCAAGGAGAACTTTCAACAGACTGACTCATGGCTTGTTTCACTGCTGGAACAATAATATCAAAATCAAGATTACAGTTAATGTGAGATAATGAAATTTTGCCATTCCGACAAGCACTTATTAATGTTGAGATTCGAACCGTATTTTCTAAATGAAATCAGAGAACGTAAACCCAAGGAGGATGCTAAGATTCATATGCAAGTAATTGATAATGGATAAGTTATCTGGATGAAATGAGTTTTAATTCCTAAATGTGAAGGGAGCCGTGCTCTCAAAACCAGACACAAACAAGCCAAGTATGTGAGGGTCAGATGCTGTGCACTGTCAGGGGAGTGGGAGGGAAACCAGAGAGCTTTAAGAAGCAAGAGCGGAAGGAAGTGGTGTCTGAACTCTGGGCCAGCCCTGAAATCTGGGGGGTAGGTCCCAAGACCTCATCCGCCCATGCAATCTCCAGGCCACCTTGCCTGCTGCATAGCGGTCCCCAGAGATCTCTGCTGTCTTTGCCCACACCTCTCCCTGGCCTGTTTTTCCTACCCCTTCCACTTGTGAGTTCTCTCTCATCCCTCCCAAACCAGGTCGGGCAGCCCTGCTGCTGTGCTGCATGGCTCTGTCCCTGAGACTGCCCTAAATAACCAGCTTGTCCCGGTGGTCTTTTCCATGGTTTCTTCCGGAGATGCAAAGGAAGCAGGTGGTGGCACGTGGCACGAGTCACCGTGCAGCCTCTGAGGTTCCATGCATGTCCGTCTGGTGAACTGTCAGCCTTGACCTGGTGAGGAGGGGAGGGAGGGAATGGCGGTGGCTTCAACAAGGCCCTCTGAGAGGTGTGCCCATACAGGCAGAGGCTGGGGTCTGTGGGGGCCCTGGGCCCATCGGGAGCCAGCCTAGTGCTGCAGGGCAGCCCCAGCGCAGCCCCAGTGCTGGTCCAGGCTGATGTTGTGATGTGCTGCAGGAGTGTCACTGAGATTTTCAGAGCGGGTTCTATGTATGTGGTATCGTAGTTCAGGAGTCTAGAAGCCTGGGTTCTCCATGCCCCCAAGGAGCACCCTCTTGCTGTATCTTCTTCATCCTTTGTTTATGAAGCAGGGGAGAGAGCTGGGTGGCCCCAAACCCAGCTCCTCATGATCCCATCCCCCCTCTCCTGGACTGGATGTAGCTTCCTAACTACTCCCTCCTTTCGCTCACTTGTTGCTGCTGAGACCTGTTCTCAGCTCTGAGGCCTCCCTGGTGTCCCTAACTGCATCTCACCTCCTCGCCTCCCCCTTGGTGTTATTTCCCCTCTTGGCACTCATCCTCACCTGACCTATACCATGAGCTTGTCTCTTGTCCTTCTGCACAGAGAGCTCCCCGAGGATGGGGGTGCTCCAGTGTCGGGGAGGGGGGCATGGAGTTGGGGATGGGCCTGGGCTGGTAGCACTTTTTGCCCTGGACAATTAGTGAGGGAGCTGGACTCTTGCGGGAAGTATGCCCTGCCTGTGTTGGCTCGAGGACTACTCCCAGTGGCCTGGCCACCCAGGGAACGTTGGCCATCTCTGGAGCAAGCATTTCCACGTGTGTGGTGTGCAAAGCATCATTACTGGGTGCTGGCACACACGTAGAGGAAACGGTGTCGTGAAGACTCAGCCCTTCAGGGGGCTTTGGATTTGATGAGTTTGTTGGGAAGGTGGAATGTCATCATCAATGGGTAGAAGAATAAATGGGAAAGGGGGCTCCTGCAAGGTGTAGCAGCGGGCAGAAGATGCATGCCTGAATGCGGTGGTCGTTCTGATGGTGGCTCATGGAAGTCAGAGGGTGCTAAGGGGGTGTGTACACCCCAGTCCCCAAGTGTAGACCATACTGGGTGATGTCCTTCCAGAGAGTACAGATGGAAATGGAACAGTAACTTGGCAGTGGGGGAACCTGACAGTCGCTGCCTTGGCTAGGTAGTCAAGGTCAACACCGACAGGGATGAGTCATGTTGAGTGTCTGTGTCCTTGATAGGATGTGATGGAAACGGCACTTTACCTCTGTGGACTGTCTCCCCCAAACCCATAACTTCTATCTAATCATAAGGAAAACGGCAGTTAAATTCCAACAGAGGAGCATTCTGTGAATACTTGCCCGGTACTCCTTAACACTGCTGAATCAATAGTCTCATAAAAAATGGAGACTCTGTCACAGCCAGTAGGAACCTAAGGAGGCGTGATGACAGACTATGATATGTCCTGGTAGGGACCCTGGAGCAGAAGAAAGACGCTGGGGAAAAACTAAGGGGCTATCAATAAAATGTGGACTTTAGTTAGCAGCAGTGCATTCCTATTGGCTCATTAACTGTAACAAATGTAGGACATGAATGTAAGATGTTCATGATCTTGCATTATGGGGAAACGGGATGTAGGAGTCAATGGAAAATCTGCTAAAAAAAATAAATCTGTTCTAAAAAGTGAAGTCTGAGCCTCGCTGTCCTTCCTCATCGAGCTCCAGACCCTCTTGGCTTTGTCATGCCTATCGGACCTCCTTCTTTACCCTCTGAGGGAAGATGAAGGGAGTTCAGTTTAGAATTTGGAGTTATCTATTTTTGTATGCCTCGCATGTCTGGGTGCTTGACAATCACGGGTTTCTCAGGTGTGGTCGGTGTGGGTGCTGGGGACAACCCCTGGGAAAGACAAGGCGAGCCAGGACAATCACAAGTGTGTGGGCCAGGTTCCCTTGGTCTCCTGAAGGGACAGCAGAGCTTTCTTCTGCTTCCTTCTTATGTATGAGGAAAAGGAAGCATTGACATCTGAGTATCTGTCCTGAGCTGCCACCCTCCCTGGATCAGCCCCTGGGTCACTTACAGTTAGTGACCAGAGACTCTTGGTCATACAGGCAACATGGACCCAAGCTGATGTGTGTATGGTTGAGGGTCGTGTAAGGAGCAACGGGGAGCCAAGTGTCTGTGTGGGCTGAGCTGGTGCTTAAGATTCATGGCCAACACCGAGTAGGTGGTAGAAATGGCTTTGTTCCCATAGGAAGGGCTGGCTGGCAGGATGCAGGAAAACAGCCCTCCCTCACCCCCCAGCAACTGAATGCCTGGTTTGGGGGAAATTTCATGGTCTTTAAAGTACATAAGATTCGCTTCCTATATTTTTGGAGGAGGCACAGCAGAGAGTGAAAGGAGGAACCCCATAGGGGAGGGAGAAGCCAGATCAGGATCCCTGCTGCTCTGTGAATGGGCCGGGGTTGGCCAGGAAGGCTGTGGTTTATGGAGAACTGGAGGGCACTGCCTGGGGCTCAGCCTCTTGCTTGCTGGGCAGTGGTGGACGTGGCTTCCTCCACCTGCTGCCAGAGGAGAGGACACCTGCTTTGCAGGACAGCGTGAGTCAGGAACCAGACCGTGTGCTCCACGTCACTGCAGGATCTGAGGCTCGGGAGGTGCTTGGTGTGGGATAGGAGAGGCTTGATGCTGTGGCTGGTTGGGGGAAAGGTGCCTACACCACCTGGGACCTTGTGCAAGCCAAAGCCCCTCACAGGTCCTTGAGCCGGGAACGATTCCCACAGGTCTTACAACTCATCTGGATTTCATGACAAAACCAAGTTGAGCCACATGAACCTGCTATTTTTGTTAACTCAGAAGTGGTCAAAGTCAAGCAATTTCCTATGGTTCAGTTCAATAGAGTTAATGCCTTTTTTTGGCAAGAGAGAATACTCTTTATCTTAAAAACTTTATTTTTAGTTATTCCACACCTATGAATTCATTGTGTTAGGAAGAAGAGATAAGCAAACAGAAGAGGTGTTTAGATGCCCAGGTCTCCCTGCCAGGGGACCGTGGTCCCGCGGTGTCTTCCCGGCTGCCTGGGCACATGCTCAGCTCCTGGACTGTGTCAGGATCCCCTTCCCCTGCTGTCGGGCTTTTGCAAGGCACTCATGGCCCCCGGGCCCCCATGCTTGAGCATCGGAGTTGTTTAGAATGTTTTTCTGCTGTGAACCGTGCTGTAATAAATATTCTTGCAGCTCCTTTTTTTTTTCTTTCTTTCTTTTTTGGTGGATATTCTTGTTTCTTTCATTATGATAGATTTCAGGTAAAAATGCTGGACAAGATGTGAGAGCTTCAGACAGACCTCCAGAAAGGTTCATTGCCCACTGACAGTGTGAGGAGCTCGGGGCTGCTCTCCCTCCCTCCCTCCTACCCATCCTCTCCCCTTTCCGTCTCTCTTTCATCCAGTCCCTTCCCTCTCCTCCCCTCCCCCTCTCTCCATCTCATTCCATCCTTCCCTCTCTCCCTCCTCCCCCTTCCCGCCCCATCTCTCCCTTCCTCTCCCCCCTGTTTGTTGGGATCCCATGGCGGCGCAGCAGTCCCCGGATCACATTCCAGCTGCCCCTCCAATGCCTTGCGACCCCCCAGGATCCCTCTGGTCCCCCCCTTCCAGGGTTTGCTTGCGGTATTTTGAGAGGAAACCAATAACTTGCGGGGGACCCGATATGGAGAGTTTCGGAGACTTCCTGCTGACACACAGGCGGCGGCCAGGCAGCGTGGACTGATGGCTCAGGTGTGATACCATTTCTTTCAGGGAGAGATCCCTTTTCTGATGGCTCCCGCCCCCCAGCATGCTGGGGACCCTGAGGTGCTGACCTCATGGGTCAGACCCAAACCCGGGGCTCACAAGCCATTATTAGTTTTAAAGTATCTTATTTTTTTCTGGAGATTTGGCAAGTGGAGTGATGCCAGACCCTCTCTTCCTGAACCGCCAGAGCCAGCTCCAGAGCCTGTGAGTCAGATGGCTGCTTGCCACCATGGGACACTTGGCCTGGTGTCCTGTCCTGGAGCCACCGGCTGCCCTGAGAATCCAAAGAAAGGCCGCCGAATCCTGCGGCCCCAGGAGGATCCTTGCCCTCCTTTTGCAGAAGCAATTGACTCGTGGATTCGCTCTGTTGAGCTGGAAGAAAGAATTTTTAAATTTCCTCTGGTTGAAGAACCTAAAATGGGACAATCTACATCAGTTCCCCCAAATTGGACTTTTAAGCATGTTCTTGGAAAAATGGACTGTTTTCTGTGTGTGGGAGCAAATTCCGTGGGAGCCGTCTGGTAATAAATTTAAAGTGCAGATCTATTAGTGTCATTCTCAAATACTGAGAGTCTTGAAAACCGGAAGCTGCCTGATCAAGTCCTGTGAGGCAGTGCTCCCCCCCCCCAACCCTGGGGAGGGGACAGCTGGGGAAGTCCCCTTTCTCTGCCTCAGATCCCCTCTCTCCAGGTCAGCAGCATTGTTTGTAACCAGGGGTAGACACTCCTTCCACCACCTCCTGAAGATCCCAAAAGACATCAGAAGGGTGAGAGGTACAGTGCTGGAGTGACCCTGAAATTTACTGGGGTACATATTGTCTGGTAGAATGCAGTTTGCATGTAGTCTAACATCTAAAGAGCTAATAAGTAAAAGAAATAGATAGGACATCTCTGTTTTTAAAATAGTGCCTTCTAACAATTCTCTCATTATCTCTAGAGGAGGAAAGAGCCATCTTTTCTGGCAGCAGACTCGGGTTGAGAAGGATCCTGGTCTCATTGACAAGGAAGGTGTCTGACATACTTTAGATCTGGGATTTCTTTGGCATTGGTTTTGCATGACCACTTTTTTTTTTTTAACTCAATTTTAATTTCTGATTATAAAGCTAATAGACACTCATTGTAAAGATTCAAAATTTTCAGAAATACCTATGTAGAACATGACAGCCCCCCTCCCCCAACCCCCTGCAAAGACAATCATTGTTAAAGTTTGGTGCAGATTCCTCCTGGTTTTTTTGTTTGTTTGTTTTTTTATAGAAATGTTTTACTTAAATCTTACACAAATACCTTTATGTTTGTTATTTTTAATATTTTTCAGTGAACTGATATTGTATTACCAGTGTGGTTTGTCCATAGATCTCTTCCCCCAGCAATGCATTTCAGACATTGTGTCTTGTCAGTTATGCATGGTAATATTATTCTAACATTGTACAATACTTGACTGTGTACTTATTTATTTTCAAAGATTTATTTATTTGAGAGAGAGAGAGCGAGCAAGCATATGTGCAGGGAGGGACAGAAGGGGAGGCAGAGAGATCCTTTAGCAGACTTCTTGTTGAGAGTGGAGCCTGACGTGAGGCTTGATCCCACAACCCTGAGATCATGACCTGAGCTGAAACCAAGAGTCGGACGCTTAGCCGACCGTGCCACAGTGCTGCCCACGTGACTGTTGATTTATTGACGAACTTTTGGGTTGTTCCCATTGTCCACACGTTGGTCACACCAGGCTGTGGAGTCTCACACGTATATCCTTGCACCTGGCATGGGAATGTCTCTAGCACGGGTTCCAGAGGCAGACTTGCGGGGTCGAATGGTTTGAGATTTCTAGCACGAATAGTTATCACCGAGGTGACCTCTGGAGCACTCCCGACCATTTTAAAGGATGCCAGTTGTGTGGGACGGCTTTCTCCCCATGTCCTCATCAATGGATGCTGCCTTTGTAGTTTCACTTGGTCATACAGGTATAAAGTTATCACTGAGTTAAAATTAAGGATGAGAATAAGGTTTCTCACCGGTGCTTCATAGTATATCTGAATTGCTTCTCTTCATTTTCTTTTTTGCATCCTTGCCTGTCTTTCTGTTAACTTGTTCATCTTTTCCTTTTGGATTTATAGGCATTCATCATGCAAGAGGGTTATTTCCCCTTCCCTCTCTATGTTGCAGATGTAGTCCTCCCCAATGTCTTTTGTTCTTAACCTTCATTTAAAGGTATCCTTGATGGCACGAGAATGTGGGAGATATATGTTGTCAGATCTATCAAGCTTTTCTGTGATAGCTCCTGCATTTTGTGGTTTACTTTGAGAAAGGAATTCTCTGCCCAAGTGTATACCTCCTGTACAGAGAGATTTTCTTCTAATATTGATGGTTCAGATTTTTTGACATTTACATCTTTTATTCATCTGGAATTTATTTCCAGGTACGTGAACTGGAGATGGATGTTTTTTCATATGCATACAGTTTTTTGACGTGATGTATTAATAGCCCATCTTTTGTCTCTATTTTAAAATGTGTGTTCGTCATGTGTGAAGTTGTTGTTGTGTCCTGGGACGTGGGGCTGTCCCGTATGTCTGGACCATCCATTCTGATTTATTGATATATTCTTCTGCCAATATCTACTGTTTAAGTTACCATGGCTTTTTGGTATGCTCTGTTACCTTAAAGGGCCACTGCCTCTGCATTAATTCTCCTTTTCCCATGCTTTTCTGACTTTTTGCATACATTTCTTTGACTGCATAAACTTCAGAATAAGGTAAATTCATCCCACAATCTGATTGGGATTTTGATTGGGATTGCTCTAGAGGTTTCTTTGAGGGAGAAGAGGCATCTTTATATTTCCTTCTCATTGGATATTGGGATTTATTCATAGGCTTTTTATATCCATCACTAGTGTTTCATCACTTTGTTCACACACATTTGATACATTTCTTGTTAGGTGTATTCATAGGTATTTTGTAGCCCCTGTGGCTGTTGTCAGTGGAGTTATCCCCTTCTCCAGCCTCATTTCCCAGCTGATTCTGGTGGATATATAGGAAAACTGTTGACTTAGGAACGGCTGGCCTGTCTGTCCTTTGGCCTAAATCTCTCTGTTGGCCTAAATGGTTGGTTAGTTCTTTCTCTTGGATTTTCTCCTTGGGGGATCATTTGCCAATGTTGACCTCTCCTTCCGGATATATACCTTCTTATTCCTGGCTCATTGTTGTGGGGAGTCTTGATTCGCCAGCTCTGTAAACACCCTCTAGGGATGGTCATCTGCTTTACGTCATGGGGTCAGCCCTCTCGTGGGGCCCACATGGGTTCACAGCCTTTCAGGCCACTTGCTGTGCCCTGAAGTGGGGGCAGACTGATGGGGGATGCTGTGGGCTCCCATGTCAGCCCGGCATCTGCTCCTCCCCAAACTCGGTGGAGCTCCCCCCAGGCAACAGTGGTGGCCCTAGGCTTGTGCAGTTTGTGGGGGGGAGGCGGGGAATGCAGGATATAGCTTGGGTTCTCGAAGCCCCCCTTTGCAGGTGGTGGGCCACCTGGGAGTCAGAGGCTGGGGGAGCCCAGTGAGGTGGCTCCCAGCAGGGAAGTGTGGGCATTGGCCAAACCTGCCCAAGGCATACCCCATCCCAGCTGTGTCAAGATGTGGTACCTATGTCACAGAATTCCCACGTGGACCCTCTGGGCAGGCCGTGGAATCTGTGGTGATGGTCACTCAGGGTCACCCTTCGGAAGTGAGTCCAGGTGGCAGGGAGGTGGGGGGTTGGATGGTGCAAGGGAGAGGAGAAGCTGAGTTGAATGCTGGATCCCTTTGGTCGAATCCCTTTGCTCAAGCCATTAAACAAAAACATGCCTTCCTCTTGTTTACACTGTAGCCTTGGCCCTGGAGCGTCACACCGTCTAGTTCTTGGTACTTCTTACTGACAAACGGTAGAGAACTGCTTTTGCAAGTTAAGACTCCTCGTTTCTTCTGCACATCATGGAGTTTTTGCATTATTTCCCCCCGTTTGCATGTAGAACATTCACTGAGGATAGCATAGCTCTCAATTCTTGTTCATAACATCTTTGGGATGATGGACGTTATTTCCTCCTTTTCTGAGGTAAACCAGCCACCTAGTGCCTTTGGGGGGTGGGGAGGTGGTGCTGATACTTGGCATTTCAGGGGTTGGTGGGCACTATGATGGGTTAAGCCTAGAGGGGACTGAGCCTCAGGGCACAGTGGCGTGACCCATACCATTCTCTGGTGGTGACTGGGGTGGGCTCTGAGGCTTCCCAGTTGGGAGGTCCCTGCCCCCGGGGGTCAGCAGTCAGTTGGCGAGGCATGGCAGTCTGCCTGGATGGGTGCGCTCCAGACCTGGTGTTTTTGTTTCTTGCCTTCCTATCTGCCAGCATTCTGTTCCTCTTCCAGGCCCCTAGACACCCCATTTCCAGCCTCTTTCTGGCTCATTTCCGCTGCTCATGGGAGGATGCACGGCAGGAGGCTGCATAGTTCTCTGTGCTGTCTTCAGAGCTGATGGACGCAGAACTAGGCCAGCCGTGTCACAAGCCAGCGGAAGAACAGCTAGCAGGAAAACCCACTCTGTCCGTGGTACTGTAGAAATTCTGGTTAGAGGGAGGGCCTGGAGGAGGGGCGGGCGGGGGATCCACTGTGGATGGCAGTTAGCTCTCGGTTCCTGGGATATGGAGACACACCGAGAGAGGGATGGAAAGTCCAAGGGTCCTGGGTGTGTGACCTCTGACAGGGGCTTGGTGGGTCTCCGTGATTTGAGAAGGATGCAATCCCTGCTTAGCCAGACATGAGTTCTCTTTTGTTCGAGTCCTTCCTTGCAGTTCAGGATGGGTTCTAGAATTTGTATTTGAAGCGATGGAAAGGGGGCGGGCAGCCTTTCGTGATGGTGGGATTAACTCTGAACTGGAGAGGTGGTGGTGTTAAAAGCCAGTAGCTCAACCCGTGCAATGTTAGTAAGGCCTTACGTACCTAATTATGGCCTGCTTGAAAGCTGGAAATCTGTAAGGTGACTTTTAGGATGCTTGGTGGGGGTGAGGGGCAGCCGTGTGCAGGGACAGGTTTGTATCTGCTTGTGTGCCCCTCATTTCCTGGGAATCACTGAGGAATAGCGCTTTGATTTTCAATTTAAAACCTGATCTCCCTACAGTCAGCCTTTTAGAACAGAATGTTGAAATGGGCTGCAATCATGGTGTTCCCATTCAGGTAGGTTTTATTTCAAAAGCATGGACGGTGACAGCATTTCACTATGTTCATATGCCTGCTCACCTGCCCAGGTTTTCTTTCTTCTAATGGAACATGTGGAGCCAAAGCCCGCTTCACAATTCTGTCCCCCATGGTGGCCTGGGCAGATCCCGGCTCATCTCGGAGGGCACGTGCATGCGTGGTCGCCGGCCCAGCCACAGCCAGGAGGAGAGGGCAGCGGAGGAGGGGCCCCAGATCCCACTCAAGGACCCATGTGGTTTTTATTTTGCTGCATCTTGTCCAGAAGCATTTGTATTCAGGGCAGAGTTGTTTTGCTGTCAGCCTTCAGCAGGAGCAAGGCAGAGAGCCGTAGTACGCGGGTGTACGTGATAACCAGGGACGGCAGGCGGGAGCCCATGTGGGATGGAAGCTTAGGGCCCCAGGAGCCTTGCAGGGCCTGGCCCTTCTCAGCACCAAGACTTTGCTTTTGTAGACATCAGATCATGCTCTGAAGAGTAGTGCCTATGCCCTGTCATTCACTTGACTACCCACTACCTCTCCCTGGAGCTACCTCTTGGAATCTTCTGGAGTGAGTGAGTATCTGAGCTGCTCCTCAAGGTACTTAAACCCCAGGGAGCTCTGGGACCCTTTAGACCATAAAGTCTACCTTTCCCCAGAGAAGCAGATGACGAAGGTGTATTTTCTATTTGAACCAACCCTGATGAAGCCTCCTGAAGTGTCAGAAAGGAAATCTCATTCTTGACATATGCAGAGGGGAGCCCTTTCATTTGTAAAGCCTGTTGGAAACTCTGAATGTTCTTTAAAAAAAAAAAAAAAAACTTTGCCATTGGTGAAAAAAAGAACCTCTTATGTCATTGGCAAGTGTTGCCTTCAGCCTCTCTCGGGTCCCCCCTGAGCACGTGGCTGTGCCCCTGGTGTGGCCGGACCCCCTGGATCTTCCATATCTTTACTGGCCGGTTGTCTTGCCATGAACTGCCTGTGAGAAAAGGAGAAAAGGCAAGTCTCCCTGATTTTGATAGGAGGGTCCTCTGGGCCCCTCATGGTTCCAAGGTGTGGAGTGTCTTCTCTGACTCCTGCCATATCCTCTTGTGGTAAGGCTTGCTCCCATTTGCTTCCTGGCTTCATTCTACCAGGGCATCTGTCCTTTCTTGGACAGGCTTCTCTTTAGGGAACCCCAGGCCTGGGGCTACTCCCTGGGCAGAGGAACATTCTGGGAGAATCCTGTGGTGAGGTACCTGATGTGTATCATCCCTCTTTGGTCTTCCAGTTCCTGGATATTATCTTTTTTGTTTGTTTGTTTGTTTTTGTTTTAGTTTTCTAAATTGTGGTAAAATAGACATAGCCCCGTTCACCATTTGAATCATTTTTTAATGACGTCCTTAGGTACGTCCGTCCGCCTTGCTGGGCAACCGTCAGCACCATCAGTCTCCAGAACATTTTCATCTTCCCAAATAGAAACTCTGTCCCCATCAAATAGCTGAACTCTGTTTTCCACCCTCACCCCAGTCCCTGGCAACAACCATGCTACTCTTCTGTTTCTGTGAAAAAGTGATAGCACTAGGAGCCTCATATATGTGGAATCATACAGTGTTTGTCCTTTTGGGACTAGCTTTTTTTGTTTTTAAGATTTTATTTATTTGTGAGAGAGAGAGAGAGAAAACATGAGGGGGGAGGGGCAGGGGACAAGGGAGAAGCAGACTCCCTGCCTAGTGGGGACCCCCAACACAGGGCTCGATCCCAGGACTTCCAGATCAGGACCTGAGCTGAAGGCAGACACTTAACCAGCTGAGCCACCCAGGGCCCCCTGGGCCTGGCACACTCGCTCCACATAATGCTCTCAAGGTTCATGTCTGCTGTAGCATATGGTACGGTTTCCTTCCTTTATTTTTTTTTTTTTAGCTTTGTCAGAGTATGATTAATAAATAAAGATGCTATACATTGAGGGTGTACAATGTGCTGTGTTTTGGTAAGGCGTACACCACGATGATTTAATATACGTACGTGCTGGGAAGTGAGCACCTCAGTCAAATTAACACTTCCATCACCTCCTCTGGTTGCCTTTTTTTTTGGTGGTGAGAGCTCGTAAAGATCTACTCTCTCAGCAAATTTCTAGTATATAATCCAGTCTCAACGATAGTCTCAACGATAGTCACCGTGCTGTACATAGGTCCCCAGAATCTATTAATCTTTTTTTTTTTTTAAAGATTTTATTTATTTATTTGACAGAGAGAGAGATCACAAGTAGGCAGAGAGGCAGGCAGAGAGAGAAGGAAGCGGGCTCCCTGCTGAGCAGAGAGCCTGATGCGGGACTCAATCCCAGGACCCTGAGATCATGACCTGAGCTGAAGGCAGCGGCTTAACCCACTGATCCACCCAGGCGCCCTTAATCTTTTTTATTTTTTATTTTTTTAAGAAAGGGAGAGAAAGCAAGAGAGCGGGGGGCAGGGAGGGGCAGAGGGAAAGGAAGAGAGGATCTTAAGCAGGCTTTATACCCAATGCAGAACCTGACACGGGGCTTGATCTCATGACCATGAGATCATGACCTGAGCCAAAATCAAGAGCTGGACACTTAACCGACTGAGCCACCCAGGTGCCCCAGAATTTATTCATCTTATAACTCAAAGTCTCTACCCTTTGGACACCATCTTCCCTCCCCCCCCAACTCTTGGTAACCAGCATTCTGTTCTCTGGTTCGGTTTCAACTTCTTTTGATTCTCTGTGTGAGATCACATATATTCATCTTTCTGTGTCTGGCTTACTTCACTGAGGGTGATGTCCTCAAGATTTACCCAGGTTGTTGCAAATGACAATGTTTCCTTTTGGATGGCTGAGTATTCCATTGTGTATGTGTGCATGTGTGGGCGTGTTTGTGTATATCCATTTATCCCTTGATGGACACTCAGGTTGTTTCTACATCCCAGCTGCTGGGCATAGCACTGTAATGAACATGGGATCTCATTTCCTTTGGATATATGCCTGGAAGTGGGACTGTTGGATCATATGGTAGTTGTATATTAAGTATTTTGAGGAACTTCTGTACAGTTTTCCGTAGGGGCTGCACCAGTTTACATCCCCACCAACAGTGCACAAGGGTTCTCTCTTCTTCATACCCTCGCCAACATGCATCTCTCACTAGCCATTCTAACAGGTGTGAAGTGATAGCTCCTCGTGGTTTTGATTTGCATTTCCCTGATGGTGAGTGACCTTGAGCACCTTTTCATGTGTCTGTCGGTCATTTGTATGTCTTCATCCAGAAAATTGTCTGTCCAGGTCTTCTGCCCATTTTTAAATCTGTTTGTTCGTTTTTTTGTTTTTTGTTATTTGTGTGTTTTTTTTCTTCTGAGTTTTGTGAGTTCCATCTATACATAGGATTTCATCCTTTTTTAAGGCTGAGTCATATTCTGCTGTAAGTATAGACCATATTTTGTTTCTCCATTTATCCATCAGACAGCAACAGTATCGCATGCAGCAGAAAGAACCAAAGCAACAAGCAGGGACTTGGTACGTGATTGCCCTCGGCCCCTCATACCCTCTGAAGTCACAAGAGTGTCAGCGGGAACTGGGTTGGCCAAAGTGGTACTTGCTCACTCCTACATTGAGCAGACAGACGTGGTCTCCGCATGGGCCTCTGAGCCTGGTTCTGAGTGCAGAGGATGCTGAAGTGAGCAAGAAGCCAGGTCTTGTTCTAAATGGTCAACAGGGACATATCAAATGCATGCCCCCTCCTATCTAGGGCTTTACGTTTCTTTCTTTTTTTCTTTTTCTTTCTTTTTTTGAGAAAAGAACCTATATTCATCCTGAAGGCTGCATGGTTATGGGCCATCTGAAGGATGCTTATCTGGTCTCAGAATTGGGCGGGAGCTTCTTAGAAGAATGTGTTTCTCCTGGAGCTCCTGCTGCAGATGGGAACTCCCATGATGTGTTCTGTAGGAGGTATTCTGATCATGGCCAGTTGCACAAGAGCCTGGGGGTCCTGCCAGTGTCACCTCTCATACAAGGGTGTCAATAAATATTATGTGAAGTCTATAATATATTCAGAAATAGGGTTTTAAAACCATTAGTTAGAAGGCTGGGAATAGCCACGAGGAGAATTAGAATTGGTAACGATGAAAAAGGTTGGCAATGGTGTGGGCAAGTCTGGATCAGGGAATGTGGCTGTTCATTAAAAGCCCTTTCCTCGTTTGATTATTTTTAGTCTGAATGAAGGAATCGTATCCTTTTTTTTAGAGCCTCGTAGCAGCCAATGACTGGACCCATCTGTCTGCTTACCTGGTAAGGCTGAGACAGAGATGTCTGTCCTCGGATAGGTAGGGAGGGGAGAGCAGGCCCAACATAAAGCATCCGTCAGCATGAGGCAAAAAAATGAGAAGTGCTCAGTGATTGATGGGGTCATAGTACCTGGCACAGTCATTCCTGATGAAACCTTAATAATGAACAATAAATTAGAGTGCTGCCCTAGCCAGATGTTCCATGCATTTTGACAGCAGCTTTGTCTTGTGTCAAAGGCATATGAGGATTGGGGCATTTTGAGTCCATGGAAGGGGTTGGTGAAGGAGTTTTCAATTTGGGGCACCTGGACTTTGCTTCAAGCCTCCACATCACACCATTGGGGTTGGTTGGGAAAGGCAGTGACTACTATCTTCTTTGTTTTAATAGACTATCTGGGGAGCAGTTGCAAGTTCACAGCAAAATCAAGGGGAAGGTGCAGAGATTTCCCATATACCTTCTGTTCCCCACAAGCACAGCCTCAGCCGTTCTCAACACTACCCCCCACCCCCACGATGTGATGCACCAGTCACAATTGGTGAACCTACATTGTCACATCATTATCACCCACAGTCCAGAGTTCACATTGGGGGTCACTTGGTGTTGGACATTCTGTGGCTTTGGATAAATCTAAAATGGTGATACTCCATTAGAGTATCATACAGCCCAACAGAATTTGTTTCACCACCCCAAAAATCTGTGTTCCTATTCATTCATCCCCATACCCCTGTGACTTGTGAAACCCCTGGTCTTTTTGCTGTCTCTAGTTTTTGCCTTTTATACAACATCATGCAAGTGGAATCCTATGGTATATTAGCCCTTTCTGCTTGGCTTCTTTCAGTTGGTAGTATGCACTTAAAGTTCCTCCATGTCTTTGCATGGCTTGATGGCTCATTTCTTTTTAGTGCTTAATAATACTCCATCGCCTGTGTGTACCAGAGTGTATCCCTTCACCCACTGAAGGACATCTTGGTTGCTTCCAAGTTTGGCAGTTATGAAGAGCATGGCTCTGCACATGTGTGTGCAGGTCTTTGGGTGGTCGGAAGTCTTCTCAACTCCTTTGGGTGAAATACCAAAGAATGCCATCACTAGCCCATATGGTAAGAATAGTATGTTCATTTTTCTCAAGAAACTGTAAAAAAAAAAAAACAAAAAGAAAAAGAAACTGTCAAACTGTCTTCCAAAGTAGCTGTCCCATTTTTAAACCCCAACAGCAATGAATGAGAGTGACTTTTCTCCACATTCTTGTCCACCGTTGGCAGTGTTCCAGATTGTGGCCATTCAGATAGGTATGTAGTGGTAGCTCGCTGTGGTTTTAATTTGCATTTCTCTGGTGACATGATGTGGAGGCTCTTTTCATATGCTTATTGACCATCTGTATATTGCCTTTGCTGAGGTGTCTGTTCACATGGTTGGCCCGTTTTATAATTGGATTGTTTGTTTTCTTATTGTTGAATTTCAAGAGTTCTTTTACAATTTGGATAACAGGCTTTTCATCAGATATGTCTTTTGTAAATATTTTCTCTCAGTCTATGGCTTGTCTTTTCGTTCTTCTGACAGTGTCTTTCACAGAGCAGAAACTTTCAATTTTAATGAAGTTCAGCTGATTTATTCTTCCTTATGTGGGTTTCCCCTTTGGTGTTGTGTATAAAACGCATCACTACCAAACACAAGGTCATCTAGATCGAGATTTTTTTCCTATGTTATCTTCTAAGAGTCTTAAAGTAATGTGTTCTTCAATTAGGTTCATGATTCATTTTGAATTCACTTTCATGAAGGAGATGAAGTCTGTGTTTGGCCTCCCGTTTTCACAGGCATATGTCCAGTTTTAGTGCTATTTGTTGAAAAGACTCCATTGTCATTTGCCTTTGCTTTTTTTTTTTTTGTCAAAAATCAATGGATGATTATTATGTGGGCTGATTTCTGGTCTCTGTAGTCTGTTCCATTGATCTATTTGTCTATTCTTTTCACCGCTCCTGTATTGTCTGGATACTATAGCCTTATAGGAAGTGAGGAAGTCCAGTAGTATCAGTTCTCCAACTCTGTTCTTTAATTTTATGTGCGCCCATCATTTTCTCTTGTAACACTTTCCCATTGAACTGTGGTGATTTGCTTTCAAAGATGTCAGAACCGTGGTTGGTCTCAAGAACACCATCTTTAGGAATCCTATATCACAATAAAGCAATTTTTCTCTTTTCGTTTTTGTTATGGAGCTGCTTCTGTTTGAAACTTTAGTTTTATATCAGCTCTGTATCTGTGGGACATCTGGATGGCTCAGTCGGTTAAGCATCTGCCTTTGGTTCAGGTCATGATTCCCAGGTCCCGGGATCAAGTCCCACATCAGGCTCCTTGGTCAGCAGGGAGCCTGCTTCTCCCTCTGCCTTCTGCTCCCTCTGCTTGTGCTTTCTCTCTCTCTCACACACATACTCTCTCTCTGGCAAATGAATAAATTAAATCTTTAAAAAAACAACAAAACTCTGCTTCAGAGATCATTTGCTTTCTATTAACTGGGATTGGCATGAAATTATTTAAAAGTTAGAACATTTTGAGTTTTAAGGATCATAAGTCTTGATTTGGGGAAATATCCCAACTTCATAAATGTGATTCTTTTTGCAAAAAGAGGATCACCATATGAATAACTTACCTTTTCTGCTTTTCCTATAAGAAACAGTGTTTCTGGTTTATAAATGTTAAACATCTTCTAGGTTTTGCAATAAGAAACACTGATTAAGTGTGTTAAAAAAAAAAAACAACCATAAGATGTGATTTTGATTTTGACTTCATATAAATACCTTCTGGAACAGAAGGTTCTCTGTTCATGGGCTCTGCATTGTTGATTCAGAAACTATGCTGCACTGAGGTCTGATCTACGAGGGAAGAGCCTGTGAGTGAATGGTTTGAGTTCTGCTGGCTGCCTTCCCACTCTTTATCTAGGGAGACTGGATCCCAGAGAAGGACAATAGCAATTAGGTCTTGTTGGGAAGAAAGAACACAGCCACCAGCCCTGCACCATTTTGCTTCCCCTGTACAAATAAGATAGCGTGATGCTGGTGCTTGGGGTTTGTGTAGGGCTCTGTGGCCACGGCTTGCCTGTTGGGCTGCTTGGTGGAGATAAGATGCCCAGACATATGCTGGGGTCAGAGAGGGGGTTTAATTTGTTGTACTTTCCTGCATGTCTTTTTTTTTTTTTTTTGAAGATTTTATTTATTTATTTGACAGAGATCACAGGTAGGCAGAGAGAGGGGTGGGGAAGGAGGCTTCCCCTTGTAGAGAGCCCAATGCACAGCTTGATCCCAGGACCCTGAGACCATGATCTAAGCTGAAGGCAGAGGCTTAACCCGCTGAGCCACCGAGGCGCCCCACTTCCCTGCATTTCATTTACTTTTGGGGGGCTAATAACATTCCCTTGTTCTATAAGGAGCCATTTGTGGCTTCTTTCTCTTTCTTCAATTTAATGGAGCCTTGAAATCAAAATACATCTTGCTTAAGCCATCCAGAAATGTTTCAGGTTAAAAAACAAGAAAACCAAGCAGACAGTTGCGTGATGCTCCCCTCCCCCATCCCCCTCCCCAACTCCCACACCATGGCCTGGTGGACAGTCCCCTACACTGTCCCAAACCCGCTGAAAATGGCTTCTGATTCTCTTCAGAAAGGGAGCTGTAACAGTGCAGATGATAGATTCCGTTAGCTTTCATGATGGAAGGGTGGAAAGAGATGCTTCCTTGTTATTGCCATTCCAAGTACAATAATGAGGCTGCATATTTGCAGCTAGCTGCTGAAGCCAGACGTCACCAGAGTCATTTGGATTCGTAGGAAGTTGGAACATATTGTTTTAAGAGAGATTTCAAGAGCATCATCTTTGGAAATCCCATATAGCAGTGAAGTAGGGTTGCTTTTTTTTCTTTTTTCAATCTTACTTATATAGCCATATCTGTTTGAATTTTTCATTCCCTATCCTTTCTCTCTGGTGGTGTATTTGCCTGAGCTATTTTGACTTCTCTTAAATGGGCTTTATATTAAATTATTTTAAATACTTTTATTGCCACTCAGAAGACATGGAAGTATTTCTAGTGTTCGTATTTGGGTCATGGAGATGTCACTTTGCATCACTTCGTCACATGTAAGAGCCAGGCTATTTCAAGGAAGGGCCAGAGGAGAGACTTTCTATTTCTGAGAATATACTATGGATTAGGAAGCATGGCTTATGCAAAGATTTGTCTTTTTATGCTTTGAAATCTGAAATGGAGAAACTGGGAGCTCAGTCACTTGGAGATTTAGGATCTATGATAGGTTGATTAGGCTTTTGCCTTCATTCAGGACTGGCTCCCTCCGCCCCAACAACCACATCCAGCCCTAGGAGCACTGTTAAGATGAAGATCTCTCTCTCTCTCTCAAATAAATAAAACTGTGGAAATAAAAATAATAAAACAAAAGGGCCACCTGGGTGGCTCAGTCGGTTATCTGCCTTCATCTCAGGTCATGATCCCAGGGTCCTGGGATCAAGTCCTGCATTGGGCTCCCTGCTCAGTGGGGAGCCTGCTTCTCCTTCTCCCTCTGCTCCTCCCCCTGCTTGTGCTCTCTTTCTTTTTCTCTCTCTCAGATAAATAAATAAAATCAAAAGAAAAGATGAAGACCTCATGTTAAAGCCCCGAATTCCAAGCTGCTAGTCACTTAGCTGGGCAGGAGCAGGATGAAGGGGCTGGAGGGCCATAGCTCGGCACCGTCCAGGGCTGCCCCTCTTTCCTTTTTGTATTCCATAGGGATGAGAGAAGAGCCGGCCTCATTTCTGCCAGACACCCTCATCTAGTTATTGGGAAACCCTCTCGAACTGCTGGGATGTCAGAAGACAGGCCCCTGGTCCTGATGTCCTCCTGACTTTTATCCTTTGTTCCTGGGCCTTTTACTGGAAGGTATCTTGAGTGTCTATTTACTTTAAAAATACACATTTAAAAACTCATAAAGAAATGATTTCAAGGGGGCGCCTGGGTGGCTCAGTGGGTTAAGCCGCTGCCTTTGGCTCAGGTCATGATCCCAGGGTCCTGGGATCGAGCCCCGCATCGGGCTCTCTGCTCAGCAGGAAGCCTGCTTCCCCCTCTCTCTCTGCCTGCCTTTCTGCCTACTTGTGATCTCTGTCTGTCAAATAAATAAAATCTTAAAAAAAAAAAAAAAAAGAAACGCTTTGAAGGACATGTCGCATTCGTCCATGTATCCACTCATTCATGATCTGGCAAATACTTACCGAGCACCTGCTGCTGAGCACAGGGGCGAGCAAACTGGGGTCTTCTTTGCTCCATGGGGCCTGCGTGCTTGTAATTGATACAGCCGCACTGTCTGGGGAGGGACCCCCGAGTTTTGTCATGTATCAAGCGTCTGCACCACAGTGTGCTTGTGTAAGGTACACAGGCTGTAAGGTACACAGCCTGAATGCAAGAACTTCTGGACAGCCAGAGGTGGTCTTGGGAGGGTTGCTCAGTAACTGAATTGAAAGCCGGGGGGGTACGTCCATCCCATATGTGTGGGATCCAGTGTCTGTCCACTGCTTTGTCTTCACAGTAGCCTGGGCAGGACCAACGGTGGAGGCTGGGAACTCAGCTGAGTCAGGTGATGGAAGCCAATAACCCCGGGCAGCCCCCACCAGGTGGGGGTCACCGTCTTTAGAACTTGAGCTGTTATGAAAATTGTAGAGAAAGTGCTACTAGTTGTGTCGTAAAATCACTTCACTTCTTTCAGGGTGTTTTGAGGCTTGGGAGCCGTTTCTGCAGATTCTAGTTCGGGGATGTGACATCTATGTAAATGAGTGGCTGTGCCCATTAGCTTTGGCCTCCTTTGTGGGGGAGCCCCCACCCCCGCTGGGCTTCCGTGACGGGCTGCAGGATGGTGGGGCTGCCCTCAGACCTTTCTAGAACACAGGGTCTTAAATGTCCATTTGCCCTGGTCCTGCATCATAATTCCAGCTACGTGGTATTCCTTCGTCTGTGTGGAGGTCCTTGAGGAGAGAAACTTGAGAAGTACCTTTTGGTGTTCAAAAAATAGTTTCCATCATGTTTTAGTCTGAGAATGACATATAGGCTTTTTAATAATGTGAGAGTGCCTCCTAACAGAGGGTGTAAAATAGTCTCCTTGCTACCCTTCTGGGTAGCAGTGTCTGGCGTGTTGCCCATGAGACGGGGGTGGAGGCGGCCGTTGGCCCCGCCGCATCTGAGGCCTCCATCCTGCCTTGTTGCTCCACGCCCTGTGAAGGTGCCTCACTGCCAAGCATGGTTTGTGTGAGAATTGAATTGTTATTAGGAAGTTTTAAAAGGGAAGCAGACATTAGAAGATCTGTTACATGGGAAGAGGTGTATGTTCGCTTTGTCTAGGCAGGATGTGACGTTGCAGCGGGAGCTTTAAGCAGGTTGGGGTTTTGGGGCCACCTTGCTGCCGAGTGTCTCTTCGGAGCGAATTTGTTCTTCTGTGGACTCCCACAAGGCCTGCAGCGCGCTGTGGGATTAGATACCCTGTGGGATTGTGGGATTAGAGATTCCACCCAGATTTCAGAAGGGCGGCTGTTTGGACAAGCTGCTTCCATTCCCCGGGGCACTTTCACTCAGGGACTCTGCGTGTCCACCCCCTGCTCCCCATCACAGCTCAGTTCTAATGCAGGGCTCTTCCTCTGCGCTCTTGCCTGACCTCTCCCCACCCAGAGAGGGTTAGAGAAAAAAATCTCCAGAGCACTTGGGGTCCACCTTGACCCTTGTGAGCCCCTTCATGAATGCTGTTTGGGAGGGGGAGTGCTTCTCATTCTCTCTGCCTAGAGAGGTTGCCTGCCCCGAGGCCTGAGCGGGTTGGCTACGGTGTGGGGTAGGGGTGATGAGCGGCGGCACCCCCTCTTCCCAAGCCCTGCGAGGGCTGAGCTGGTCCCTGCTGCGTGTTCAAGCCTGACAGCCTGCCTGTCTTTTCCTGTCCTACACACACACCACTCACGACCCACATCTACACACATATCACAGGGACACTGTGTACATACATACACCCACACCACCTGTATACACCGCAGACGCCACACACACACACACACACACACACACACACACAGCAGCCACACCACCCACCACACACATCCACACACACCCCCCCCACACACACAAAATAACACATTCACACACACCCGACACATACACTAGCACGTGAACCATTCAGGGAACGGTGCTGATTCTCTGCTTCGTGCCCAGATTAGCACCCAGCATCTCCCACTGCCCTGCCCTAGAACACCCCCAGGTCTCCAAGCCCCTATCTTCTTTCTATTTCTTTCTATTTTGGGTCACCGCTTCCCCTTCTGATTTTGTTATCTCTGGGCTTGCCCTGTGATGTGTGTGGTGTCCTCTGCACTGGGGAACTTTGCGACTCTGCCCCAGCGGCTGTCTTCCCGAAGAGACTCAGGCTCTCCGCTCTGCTCTTCCCTGATGTTCAGGAGCAGGCGCTCCTGTGAGAAGCCCTGCCCCCGCACTTCCCACCCACCCATCCATCCCCTCCCTCTCCGCCTTCTCCTCAGCCATTTCTCTTACTGCAGACAGCTCCCTAACTATAATGTGAACTCCTGGAAGGCACAGACTGTGGTTTTCATTATGGTGCTGGTGCATAATGAATGTATTTGGGTAAAAGACTCAACCAGTACACACGTATTTAGTAAGTTAAAAGTGAACACCCCCTCAGCCTTCCCTGTTTTCCCTCCCTCCCCCAGAGGAAACTGCTGACAAGCGCTGGTCCTTACCAGTCTGTTCCGTATGCCTTTGCCTCCATACTCGACTTGCAGCTATGTCCGTGTTTACTAGCTAGCTTGATGGATCTATATACATACTCCTACCCTAGCTGTTTTACCATTTTCATTGCGCAATAGGCCATAAGATTTCTCTCTGTCTGTACACATTGGTCTACCTCTTTTAGAAAAAAACGCTTTGAAGTATTTCAGCGCGTGGACTGGGCCATAATTTATTTAACTGTTCTCCTCTTTATGGGCACTTAGGTTGCTTCCAGGTTTTAGAATGATGGCTGCAATGAAGAATGCTCATACAGGCATCATTTCAGATATATGTGAGTCCCTCTGGAAATAGCGTTGTTGGATAAAAGGATATGCAGATTTAAATTTTTGATAGGGAATGCTGAATTGCTTTTCGGAAAGGCTTCACTGGGACTCCTCCTAAAGAGATAAATTTTTTAAAAAAGAGAAAACCAGCCAAAAAAAGTAATTCACCACTAACAACTGAGTAAAGGAGAGAACACTCTCTTAGGCCATGAGCTGGGAAATACAGCAGCCTGGAAGAGGCCGAGGACATGGGCTAAGGTTTGTACCTTTTCTGAGGCTCCTTTGCTGCCCCCACGCCATCCATCCCCCACCCAAAAAAAAAAAGCAGTCTGGGGGGGAAAGAAGATGAACAACCAAAACCCTGAGAACTTACTGGTCTTCCTCAATTTGGAGAGCTGGAGGCTGTGATGGCAGGCTTCGGGGGTAGGGGATGCTACTGGAGCCAAATGGCCTCCTGCAGGGGGCTGCCCAGGTCTGTTTGCATTGCACCCTGGGAAAATCCCAAAGCTTCGTCTCATTGCACCCTGGGAAAATCCCAAAGCTTCGTCTTCCAGTTGACCCAATGGTGGTATCCACGCTTACGTGTAGCCCTCTCAATCTCAACTATTAGATTTGAAAGGAAAGAAACAATCAACAGCCTTCATGTCTTCCAGCAGTTTTAGGCTTACAGAAAAATCGAACCGAACATTCCACGTTTCCATTTGCCCCCTCTCTCTGAAACCCCCGCTTTCCCTTATTATTCACATCGAGTGTTAATATGGCATATCGGTCAGCACGGATGAGCCAGCACTGATACATTATTGTTATTATTAACTAAATTCGGGTAAGGCTCACTCGTCAGGTTGTGTGTTCCATGGGTTTTGACAAATGTTTTGACTCCACTAGTTGTGTTCTTGTCTTGGTAGCTTCCTCTTATTTTACAACTATCCATTTGTGATAGTCTTTTGAGTCTTTGCTTCCTGTGGCATGGGGGAGGGCCAGGCTGCTGAGGGGCTGGCTCGTCTCTGGGGACAGGAGTTCCCATGTCCTGGTCTCTCTGACTCCCCCATTCTGGCCCTGTCTGGTCTCAATCTCCCTGCTGCCACTTCCATCTGCCTGTCCTGGAGCAGCTGCCCACTGCTTCAGGGACATCGTGGGGCAAGGAGGGGCTGGCTGACTTTGCTGCCCTAATCGGTCCCCGATTACTCAGCCCAATTAATAGTCATCATCTCTGGGAACCTCTGCGAAATTCCCAAACTGGCAGTGAGGTGAAGTGAGGTGGCCTCCCTGCCTGGAAGGAAGCCCCCATGCTCCTCTTCACCAGTTTCCTCTCCTTAGTCCCTCCTGGATTCCATGTTGTTCGTTGTGTCATGTTCCGGAACGCCGTGGTCTTTCACAGGACTACCTAGGTGGGGTGGGGGTGCGGGGCCTGTGTGGGAGCCAGGCTTTGGAAATAGCAAGAAGGGTGGCCGCTGCCCGGCCCGGCCGTCCCCGTGGTCGTGGGGATGGGCGGCAGCATGGTGTTCCGTGAGGGCTAAGGCCACGGCACAGTGGGACCACACACGGGCCACTGTTCTTCTGCTAGGGCCTCACACGTGCCCAGGGATGTCCGTGTTCCTGTCCCCTGCTGGCTCCTTGAGGAGAACATGAATAGAGAGGAAGGTGGGGAGGGATTTGGAGTCCCTCCCATGTGACATCCAGCACCGATTTCATCGTGTGGTTGCAACAGGATGCAGCCTAGACGTGGGAGTCATGGTTGGAACAGGCGGTTTTCCACAGTCCTACGGTGGGAGGCTTCCCTAATGGCATTCTTCCAACTGCGGCCATTTAGAAGGCAGAGCATGTGTCCCCCCTCGGTGTGCCTGGTGGGGATGTGGCCCTCCTCCCCAGAGGCCAAGGCCCCATGGGCCTCAGAGGCCCTTGTAGCTGGAGGTCTGGGTGGGGAGGGCAGTTTCCTTTCGTGTCACACATGTGAGCTGGTTTCCTGGTCCCACCGAGGGGGCCTTTGCTCACCCCCAGCCCATGTGTGGTACATAGGAGGTACTGATGCCGCTCATGTCCTCAGACCCTGGCTGAGTGACTGCTCTGCCTTCCTGGCCATCAGTCTCTCTGAGTGGGCATCCATCTCTGTGTGTGTCCTGGGGACGGTCCTGTCACTGAATCAACACTCAGGGGGTTGCCACAGAGCACTGTCATAGGCGTTGTAGGTTAGGGGAGTATTTCATGGACCACAGCAGGTGGGAATTGCAGGGATTTCCACCCCGGCAGGCGAGGGGCAGCATGAGGGGCACAGGGCAGGACGAGGGATGTGGCCTTGTGGTGAGTGGGACTCCGTACAGGTCGGCCTGGCATATCTGGAGAACAGCAAAGAGCCCATGAAGTAGGGGCAAAGTACGTGGCCAGGAGCAAAGCCAGGAGGCCTGGAGGTTGTGAGTGGAGGCCTTTCCTGCCACCCTGAGGACCTTTACTCTGAACGGCAGTGGGCTGCTGGAGGAGGAGGTTGAAGAGACGAGGACGTGATCTGACTTACGATTTTAAAAAGTGCGTAACAGCTTTATTGAGATGTTCCCGTACCATAAAATCCGCCCCTTTCAAGTATACGGTACAAAAGTTTTTAAAGGGCTCACCATGTTATGCAGCTATCACCCCCACGTGATCCCAGAACGCTTCCATCCCCAATGTCCTTTCGCGGGGATCTCCCATTTCCCCCTCCCTAACCCGAACCACTTTGATTTCTTGAAGCGAACATTTTGTTGAAGTATAACCGTCATCCAGGCATGTGTGTGCATCCCGGACTGAATGTTTGTGGCCCCCCCAAATTCGTGGCCGAACTCCATGTCCGATCCCAGTTTTAGGAGTGGGGCCTTTGGGGGTAATTAGGTCATGAGGATGGGGTCCTCACGATGGGATTAGTGTCTGTATAAGAAGAGGCCGGACAGCTCTGTGAGGAGGTCCACCACGGGAGGTCATAGCAAAAAGTGGGCAGTCTGTAACCCAGAAGGGCGTTCTCACTAGAACCCGATAGCACTGGTGCCAGGATCTCAGATTTCTAGCCTCCAAATGGTGAGAAATAATTTTCTGTGGATGCCTCTTCCCCCCACCAAGTCCATGGTGCTCTGTTTTCATAGCCTAGGCTCACGGAGACCCTGAGTGCAAAGCTCTTCCCGCGCTGGGTTGAAGGACCACACTCGCCACTAAGGTAGGCTGCTGTGTAGGGTCTAGGCTGAAGCAGGAAGCCCTGTGAGGAGCCACGAGAGAATGCAGGCCGTGGCTGGCTGGGTTGCTGGGGAGGACCAGAGGAGCTGGAGTTCTGGAAGCATTTGAAGCTCGAGCCTGGTACTGTGTTCTCTGGTGGCTCAGAGGTGGGGTGGGAGAGAGGGGAGGCAAGGGTGAACCCAGTTGGGCAGTGCGTTGTGATCAGCTGGTAGTGTGAGAGGCTCTGCGTGGTGCTGGGTCTTTTGCAGGGAAACCTTGGCCCCGCTTGGACACACTGAGCTCAAGGAGCCTGTTAGACACGCGCTGGGTGTGCCAAGAGGGGTGCTGTGAGTGCGGACTTCAGGAGAGCTTAGACGGAGGTAACACACTAGGGAGCGTTCAGCATAGATGGGCCCAGTCCATGCTCCTGTGTCTGGGTGTCTGGTACAACAAAGGACACCCCACCCAGCCACAGCTGCGAGCTACTGAAATCATGACAAGCCTCGGGGGCAGTCCAGGGACTTCAGCTTCCTGTGCGGGTGTGGTGACCCAGCCAGAAGGCCAGGGAGCCGTTTGGAGGCTCAGTACCTTTCTCTAGGATTCACTTGTCCTGGGATCCAGTCAGGGGCCACATTCCCCATACATTTCTCCCCACGTTCGTATCCAGCAAATTAAGAATACTTCACAGAGTATGCAAAACTATTAGTCCCTCTGGAGCATTTGTATACAGTGAATAGGATTTCCATCATCTTACCCCATTTGATCACACCAAGGAAATTTTTGTGGTAGCCTAAGAGAAGGGTCCTTTTGGCGTGAAACAAAATGATAGCACTCTCAGAAGTTGGCGAAGTACAAAAATATACCTAAAAGTGTTTACACGCGACACCATCATCACATCCCGCATCGATGCTCCACACGTCCGGTGCCCAGACGGAAGGCAGGCCGGGGGCACGAGGACAGAGAGGGCTTCAGAATGTGGTCACCCCAGGGTCAGGGCCCTGGCTTCTCTGGGGACTTAGCTCTGCCCCCTCGAGCAAGTCGCTCGCCCTTCCATAGTCTCTCTGCTGGTCCACTATGGCAGGAGAAGAATAGAATCCCCTCAGGGCTGTGGTGCTAATTCCCCAGGGTGAGGCTGGTCCTCACTGGCCTCCCTCCTACTGGGCAGATGAGCCTGGTGTCTGAGGGAGAGCCTTCCGGGCTGTGGTTTGCAAGACAAGGGGCTCCCGTCCGAGGATGGGGACCCTCCACCCTCCGCTGGATGGGGGCCAGCGGTTTGGATTTGTCCCAGTCCCTCTGCCCTAAACCGTTGTGTACCCCTCTGCTCTCTCTGCAGGGGCCCCGGGCTTGCTATCCCTTTGCCTGCCCCCTCCAGCGCCCCTCTCCGAGGCACACGGAGCCTTGTGGTCCTTGCTTTCCAAAGTGGTGCCTTTCACAGTGGATCCTGATATTTTTTACTCCAGACACTTGTTTGAGTGGCCCTCCTGCCTTCGGAGCCTGCAGAAGCCCCTAATATGGCTTCTGTCACTTGCACCAGAGCAGAGCACCTTCCCAGGGACAGATGTTCTTGGAACACACCTCGGTTCCCAGGACCATGTGACAGGGGTGAGGCCGTCGAGGTGGGGTGTGCCAGTGGGTCTGAGTTTTTGTGAGGAAGAGTGGGTCCCCTTCTGCCTTTTGTCCTGGTCCTGGGCTCCCCCTAAGAGCACAGCCCTATGCCATGTCCCCATGTCTGGTCTTGCAGAAGTGGTCAGCCTAGACTTTTTCTCAAGATGGTGCCCATTGTGGTCCCCCAAAGCTGGGGAGTACCCCCTCTGCCTGGCAGTTTGCAGCTGTGGTGAGCTCCTTCCCTTAGGACCTGTTTCCTCATCTGTGCCTGGGAGGCCCGGCCCCGCAGAGGATCAGAGCATGGGGGCGTGGGCTGGTATGCATTTCTCAAGGCACCTTGCCCCTCCCGGGAAAGGCAGGAGAAGTGGGTGCCTGCCTTTGACTGGGTTTGTCTCTTGTGGGTTCCATCCGGGAGCCTGGCTGACAGGAGTGGCCTCTCGTCGTCCAGTCATGGGCTTGAGCCAGGAAGACTGCTCTACACCCACCGTTCCACACTATGACGTGTTTAGTTCCTTCCATCCTAGGAGCAGCTTTTTTCTTTCTTTCTTTTTTCTTCTCCAGGAAAGTTATGGTGAACCTTCGTGTTTCCTGTCTGCAAAGTGTTCTTCAGAAGACCTCGTAGGGCTCACATTAGATCAGTAAGGAGAGTTCTCAGAAAGTACTGAGGACAGAGCCATTAGATAGGTGGGCTTCTGAATTCTTATTTCCTTTCATTATCTTGATTAAAACTCTAGTTGTTCTCCATCTTTCCAGGGCTGCTCTTCTTGTTTCTCATTGCCCTGTGTCCTGGGCAGCCTCGACTTGTCAGTGTGGCTTTGGAGGGGTCCCGGTGCTTGCTCATCCCCAGCTGGCCCTGCTCTAGGTGGTTTGGTGCAGATGTTCCTCCTCCTCCTAGAAGCCTGTGGAGATTTCTGAAGTCCCCCATGTTCTACAATCAGGACAAGAGAAGCCAGGGGAGTTACATGATTTGCTGGGGTTTTCAGAAAGTGAGCTCGGGCAGCCTGGCTCCAGATGGGCTCTTAACCACTCCACAGTGGCCTCTGGGTGTGCTTGTGGCCAGCCTGGGGTCCAAGGCCTGTGCCCACTGCTACTGGGGTGTGGTCAGGGATACAGACCACAGCAAGCCCTGGGGTGTATGTTGTGGGGGGGGGGTCTGTGTCACCCTCTGAGCCTCGGCTCCTCATCTGTAAAAGGAAAGGCTGGACCTGGTGCTTCTAGCTCTGGGCTCTCTGTAGCACTCTCTGGGGGCTTATTTGGAGGGGACATTTGGATCCAAGAAGGACTTCTTTCTCCTGGGCAGCTTCAAATGCTGGAGTCTCGTCATTACCTGTGAGGTGGAGAGCAGCGCTGTGTCCCTGTCAGCTTCCTGGGCTGCTCGGTGTTGGCCATGGCATCCTCCCAGGGGGAGGATGGAGTCACTCATTCATTCCGCACGTTTTTATTGAATGTTGATTGAAAATCCCTCCTTTTATATGGAGCTTGCTTTCCAGTGAGGGAAAGCAGGCTATAACCAAGGTAAATGAAAGAAATATATCACATATTACATGGTGGTAATTGCTGTGGGGAAGCATAAAGCAGAGAAGGAGGCCAGGAAAGGCTAGGTGGGTGGCATTATGGTTTTGAGTAAGGTGGTCAGGGAGGGTGATGTATGAGCAGCAGCATGGAGGAGGGGAAGGAGGGAACCATGTAGAAAGCTAAGAGAATGGCCCATGTAAAGTGCCTGGAGTGAGATCTGTCCAGTGTGTTCAAGGAAGAGCAAGGAGGCCAAGTGGCTGGTGCTGAGGGAGCAAGGGTGGAGGTCATGAGGGGCAGTGGGAGAGAAGGATGTCAGATTGTGTAGGGCCTCAGAGACTGGTGAGGACTTACCCTTGGGCTGGTGCTCCAGGACTAGGTTGGAAAAGGCCAGCACAGAGATAATGAGCTGTCAGGAGGCACTTCAGTCATACAGGGACGGGAGGCTCAGCCCAGGCACCAGTGGTTTCCTGATGGGTGTGAGGACAAGGGAAGGAGGGGGGCCCAAGATGGCTCTGGGGCTTCAGCCTAAGCAACCGGAAGGAAGTAGCCATCAATTGAGATGGGAAGGCTTGGGGGCGGGGACGATGAGAGCAAGTTCTCCATGTTTCATGTATCGGGGACCCATGCTTGGCTTCCCAGGCAGACCCTTAGAGCAGCCCCTGATTCTCTGGTCCTTGGAGGTAGAGGAAACGCGAAGGGCTTTTTGGACACTGACTTGGCTGTGCCAGGATACCTGTCAGGGCCATGTGCCATTTGCCTGAGGGCTGCGAGGAGAGTATGTCTGTCCCAGCTGCAGTTTGCCGCCCAGAGGCTGGGCTGCATGTGGGCCGGGCAGAGCCTCAGCACAGGACCTTCTGGCCTGCACATCTGGTGCTCGGCCCCTGGTCTGTACATTCTCATCTCTGTCCTCTCAGACCTAGGTTTTACCTTTTTGCCTTCTCAGGTTCTTTTTCTTTTTTGTAAGTTGAGGTGTAATCCACATATAACATTATATTCGTTTCAGGCGTACAGAGCAGTGATTTGATGTTTATGTATATTGTGAAAGGAACGCCGCGTTCACAGCCTTCACCACGTGTAATTACAAAATAACTTTTCCTGTGAGGAGAGCTTTTAAGATCTTTCTTAGCTACTTCCAAATATGCAATACAGTGTTATTAACGATTGTCACCAAGCTCTTTCTTTAATCCCCAGCACTGACCTTATAGATGGGGGTTTGTACCCCCACTTCATGCATTTCCCCCTTCCCCCACTGCCCCCTAGATGGGGCATTCTGTTCTCTGCCGGTCTGTTCTCTGTATCTGTGAACTCGGGGTTTTTGTTTGTTTCTTTGTTGTTTTAGATTCCATGTATATGTGAGATCGTATGGTGTTGGTCTTTCTCTGTCTGACTTATTTCATGTAGCACAAGACCAGTAAGGTCCATCCATGTTGTTGCAAATGGCAGTCTGTCTGTCTGTCTGTCTTTTTCTTTCTTTCTTCCTTTAATGGCTGAATAATTCTACTGTGTATATATACAGTTTTTTTTTAACCACATTTTCTTTATTCATTCATCTGTCAGTGGGCACTTAGGTTGTTTCCTTGTCTTAGCTTTTGTAAATAATGCTGCAGTGAACATGGGGGGGGGCAGATGTGTTTTGGAGTTAGTGTTTCCATTTGTTCAGATCAATACCCAGAGGTGGAACGGCTTGAATGGTACTTCTGTTTTTACTTTTTAAAAGAACCTCCCCACTGTTTTCCACAGTGGCTGCATAGCTTTCTTCCCACCAACCGCACACAAGGGTTCTCTTTCCTCCATGTCCTTGCCAATACTTGTTACTTCTCGTGTTTTTGAGACTGGTTCTTTGGACAGGTGTGGGGCGGTATCTCACTTAGGTTTTGAGTTACATTTCCCTGATGATGAGTGATGTGGAGTATTTTCACCTGTTTGTCATTTGTAAGTTTTCTTTTTTAAATGTATATTTGTAAAGATTTTATTTATGTGTGTGAGAGAGAGAAAGCATGAGAGTGGTGAGGGTCGAAGGGAGAAGCAGACTCCCCACTGAACTGGGAGCCCAATGTGGGACTCGATCCTGGGACTCCAGGATCATGATCTGAGCTGAAGGCAGGCGCTTAACCCATCGAGCCACCCAGGTGCCTGCCATCTCTGTGTTTTCTGTCTCAGATTCTTTAGGGACCAGGTAGAGAAACGCCTTGCCGAGCTCATCTGGGTGGTTGAGACTGGGAAGCCGACGCAGTGGGACTTTCCTCTGACTGAGAGGACAGCAGCTTCTGTGCGTCGTGTGCTGTGGAAGTGTGAGCGAGGGGCAGGACAGGGACGGACAGCTCAGCTGCAGCACCCAGAGGGCCTCAGACAAGAAGTGACTGTAGCAGGTTACAAAGGTTGGAGCATCCCCTGACCTTGGGGGCAGGCCTGACCCTGTGAGCTCTGCCTTCCAGAGCGTGGCCATTCTTCTGCTGTCCAGTGTCAGTGTGGACATGGTGGAAGTGGGTGTGACATTGCCACCACCATGTCCCTCTCAATAGACCAGGCTGTCCTCTGGCAGTGTCCTTATGCCAGTGCAGCCCTGACTGGGCTGTTCACCGCTGGGTCACTTCTTCCCAGTGCCTACCCATGTGCCTCCTCGTATTCTTTCTGGGGTTGGGACGGAGCAGTGGAGGGCAGCAGCTGGGGGCTGAGCATTACTCCCTGTCCGTTCACGACTAGGGATTTATGAGTTGCTGATGTGTTTGCCATTTCCTTGTGAGTCTTTTCTGGGTGAGCCCTGTGTGTGGTTGAGTACAGGGCGGTGGGAGTGGGGTAGGGAGGGACACAGTGTCAGCTGGTCCTGCCGGGGAGGCTCGTGGGAGCAGACAGAGAGCTGAGGTCCTCAGCCTGGCACAGAGTTGGTTGGCCCCACAGATGGCTTTTGAATGGAGGATGGATGCTCAGCCAAGGAAGACTCCCTGGTCCCCGGCCAGCTGCCCTCTGCCCCGGTGGAAGGCCCCTGGAGGACTCGTGTTGCTGGGAAGCTGGCTGTATTTTTAGCCTCGGGGACATGCTGTATGTGGCAGCCTGTGGCTCATGGCAGTTACCAAGCAGGTTGGTTAAAGGCAGTTTTGCAGAGTAATTATGCAGCTTTGGGGACTGGCAGGAGGCTTCCCATACCGAATGCAGGGCCGGGGGTCATGGGGAGCAGGGAGAAGCCAGGGAGGAGCTTTTCTGTGTTGTGAATCCCTTCTGAATAGCGCCATCCACATAGCCTTTGGAGGGGCTCAGTGTAGTGTCGAGCCTCTTTCTTCTCCCCAAGGGACTCCACATTCCTTCTGGGGGCTCCTGAATGAGCCCCACACCTCCCAGGCTGTCTTGCCCCTAACCAATCTGGTAACCCCCTTCTATAGTCAGAAGCTTTTGGTGGCCCCCTTTGTCTGTGACTTATCATGGGCCTCTGATCTTGGTGGTGGGTAGGTGCTCCGTATGGTCTTCAGTCGCCGGTTTTCTTACTTCCCTTCTGCTGCAGCTGGTGTCTGTGACCCCAGCTCAGCACTCCTGTTCAGAGTCCTTTCCCCGTCTATGTAGTGTCTTGCGTTAACCCTCCCCTTTCTTTAAGATTATGTTTGAGGCCCGGGTCCTTTGTTTGCAGTCTCTGGAATGCTGCCTTCAGGACGCCAGGTGGGCTCCTGGAGGGATCAGGGGATAGGGTTGGGAATGAAAGCTACAGCAACAGGCCAAGCTGAGAAGAGTGTTCTTACTCCTGAAGCTCAGGGATGCCTTTCCCCATTGGGTTTTGAAGAATGAATAGGAGTTTGTCAGTACGATTCTGGAGGAACCAAAAATGGAATGACTCGAACACTGGCGTGAAAGGGGTGAAGTACCAGTGGCAGGAGGGCTTGGGGCATGATGAGGGCTCAGGCCTGGAAGCTTGGCTGCCTTGCATGCCGCAGTCCAGAATCAGTGCCGTGTCCTGGAGTACCATACCTTCACGCACCCCCTTGGTGTCCCTGGCTGTAGCTGGGTGCTGGTGCAGGAGTGGTTGGGCCAGTGTGTTATCTGCACAGACAGTGGTGCTTTTGCCCACTGGTATTGGAGTGGGCCCATGGTCGGGGGTGCAGGATCCATGTTAAGACTTAGGAGACCTTCAGTTGGGTGGCCTGTTTCATGGGCAGGGAACACGGCAGGTGCCATCAACATTAAAGCTTAAGGCATGGGGGTCAGTGCCTTCGATCACCATGGTAGGGAGACCAAGGTGCTGGTGCTGGAGGTGGGGCCTGAAGCCCAATATCTCAGTGCTCCCCTCCTCCTCTGAAGTAGGGAAACTGAGGCATGGGTGGGTTTCCTTTGTCTTTCCATGCTGTATGGGACAGAGTTAGGATGTGAGTCAGGCTGTCTCTCAGTACTTGGGCTCCATGCAGAGATCAGGCAACGGCCCACGCCATGGTGGCCCTGGTGTGCAGGCCGCCGGCTGAGCGCCAGCATCCCCAGGGCGTCAGGGCGGAAATGACGCCACTTGCACAGGGAATGGCTTGCACTGTGCACCCACGCGTCCATACGGTCGCCTTTCTTTGAAAAGGCTTGGGTTATCAGTGTAAGATGATAATGCAAATGACATTGAGCTCTGTATCTTGTATCACATTTTGCGTCTTGGGAAAACAAACTGGGAACAGGACCTTGAAGAATGGACTTCATTACCTGTTGGAGCAAGTGAAACCTGCAATATTAATGCCACAGGGTTTCCCATACCTTCCTCCAAAAGGATTAGAGAAATACATTCCCTGCTCTCTCCGGTGGAGGCCTGGCTGCTGGTGGCCTCAAGTCGTTAGCTCTCTGTGCTTGCTGACCTTGGGGAATGAACAGGAGGCATCACTTGGAAACATGGAGAGGCTCATGATCTACTCGCAACTCTGATTTTCAGTCTTTGGCTGTTCTGCAGAACCCCAGAGTTCTGACCCTGCAGTTCTGAGCCGCTTTTAAAAAATTCTTTTCTTTTTTCTTTTTTTCTTTCTTTATTTTTTCAGTGTTCCAAGATTCACTGTTCATGCATCACACCCAGTGCTCCATGCAATCCGTGCCCTCCTTATTACCCATCACCAGGCTCACCCAACCCTCCACCCACCTTCTCTCTAAAACCTGTTTGTTGCTCAGAGTCCACAATCTCTCATAGTTCGTCTCTCCTTTCAATTTCCCCTAATTCACTTTTCCTTTCCTTCTCCCCATGTCCTCCGTGTTATTCCTTATGCTCCACAAGTAAGTGAAACCATATGATAATTGACTCTCTCTGCTTGACTTATTTCACTCAGCATAATCTCTTCCAGTCCCGTCCATGTTGCTCCAAAGTTGGGTATTCATCCTTTCTGATGGAGGCAGAATACTCCATAGTGTATATGGACCACATCTTCCTTATCCATTCATCTGTTGAAGAGCATCTTGGTTCTTTCCACAGTTTGGTGATCATGGCTATTGCTGCTATAAACATCGGGGTACAGATGGCCTTTCTTTTCACGACATCTGTATCTTTGGGGTAAATACCCAGGAGTGCAATTTCAGGGTCATAGGGAAGTTCTATTTTTAATTTCTTGAGGAATCTCCACACTGGTCTCCAAAGTGGCTGTACCAACTTGCATTCCCACCAGCAGTGGAAGAGGCTTCCCCTTTCTCCACATCCTCTCCATCTGAGCCGCTTTTAGCACTTCGATGCAGGGTGCGGTTAGCCTCTCTTTTTAATGTGTGGCCCGTCGCTCAGCTAGAACGCCCGTGTGTGCATCGATGAGCAGCCTGCCCGCAGCCCACTGATGTCCTGTTTGTGTTCTCTTTCGTTCCAGTCTCCGGAAGCTTGAAGCTTTGCTGAATCCTGGGTGGGCACGCCAGCCTCTGAGGCCAGGACCGTCCTGCGGATGGCTGAGAGTCCTCTGGGGCCTGGCGACTCTGAGTGAGTAGGACCTGTGGTTGTCACTGCTGGGCTGCCCCCCCACCCGCCCCGCTGAGCTGTTGGCATCGACACCTCAGCTCATGTGCTGAATGGAAGCTGGGAAAACAGCGATGTGTCTTGTTGCCCCCACCTCTGCCTAATGAAACCTTAAGTGTGGTGACACGAAATATTTTCATTGTTTTCCTTTTTTTTTTTTTCAAGTTTACCTTCATTTAAAAAAAAAAACATTTTTAAAGGTTTTGTTTGTTTATTTGAGAGAGAGCGCATGCAAGAGAGAGCACAAGCAGGGGGAGTGGCAGGCAGAGGCAGAGGAGAAGCAAGCTCCCCGCTGACCAGGGAGCCCAACACGGGGCTGGATCCCAGGATCCTGGGACCATGACCTGAGCTGAAGGCAGATGCTTAACCAACAGAGCCATTCAGGCACCCCATAAGTTTACCTTCATTTTGTGGAGAAAGATGGGAAGGAGTGCAGGACATGCCTAGAAATACAGTAGACTGTATTTCCTATGACCCTGTCTGACTCCCCTGTCAGACCTGCCAGGTCCCTTTCTGCTGCCCTGGTGTTCTGGGGGGTACTGTGTTGCCTCTGAGGCAGCCCCCATTCCTGTCAGGGGAGTGGCTCTCCCTGCAAGTGCAGCCATCAGGGTCCCAGGATGTTTGAATATGTGTTTCCAGTTCTTTTGTGTATAAACCTAGGACTGGAATTGCTAGATCATGTTATAATTTTGAAAACCAAACTGTTTTCCACAACTACTGTCTTATTTTACATTCTCACCAGCAGTATTTGAGGGTTCCGGTTTTCCTCATCCTTACCAACATTTCTTTCTTTCTTTCGTTTTTTTTTTTTTTTTTTTTAAGTTAAGGCCAACCATATGGGTGTGAAGTGGTACTTACTGTGGTTTTGACTTTATTTCCCTTTGTCAAGCTAAGGATAGTCTCTGTCACTAATGTGGTGAATGTTTCTTTTTAAATTGAGAATTGGTGTTGGATTTTTGTCAGATACTTTTTTTGCATCAATTAATATAATCGTGTTGTTTTTTCTTCTTTAGTCTGTGTTACATTAATTGCTTTTCTCATGTTGAACCAACATTGCATTCCGGGAAGACATGTCACTTGGTTGTGGTGTATAATTCTTTGCATACATTGTTGGATCCTATTTGCTAATGTTTTGGTGAGGATTTTTAAGGGTGTCCATGAGAGATACTGGTCCGTAGTTTTCTTGTAATTATCTGGTTTTGATGTTAGGGTCTTACTGGCTTCATAATTCAGGAAGTATTCCTTTATTTTCTTTTTTTCTTTTTTTTAGAGAGAGAGAGCCAGTGAGTTCATGTGTGCATGCAAGGTGGAGAGCGGGGCACAGGTAGAGAATCTTAGGCAGAGTCCCCACAGAATAAAGAGCCTGACATGGGGCTTGATCTTACAACCCTGAGATCATGACCTGAGCCAACACAAAGAGTTGGACACTTAACCGGTTGACCTACCCAGATGCCCTATCCCTTCCTTTTCTAATTTCTGAAGTAGATTATAGAAAATTGATATCCTACCTTCCTTAAATATTTGATAGACTTCATGACAGAAGTCATCTGGGCCCAGTGATTTTTTTTTTTTTTAAGATTTTATTTATTTATTTGACAGACAGAGATCACAAGTAGGCAGAGAGGCAGGCAGAGAGAGGGGGGGGGGAAGCAGGGTCCCTGCTGAGCAGATTCCAATGTGGGGCTTGACCCAGGCCCCTGGGATCATGACCTGAGCCAAAGGCAGAGGCTTTAACCACTGAGCCACCCAGGCGCCGCTAGAGAAAGTTCTTAATTATTGATTTAATTTCTTTAATAAAAATAATTGTTCACTTTGTCTTTCTCCTTGTTTGAATTTGGTAGTTTATATCTTTTAAGAAATTGGCACATTTTATCTAAATCACCAAATGTGGAGGCATAGAGTTCTTTGGTGTATTCTTTCATTACCCCTTTAATGTCCATGGGATCAGTATTTCTTTCATTTCCCCTATTTAGTAATTTGTGTCTTCTCTCCTTTTTCTTGTGCAGCTTGGTCAGAACCCCCCAGAATTTTGGTGTGTTGATTTTTTATTTTCCTATCATCCTCCTATTTTCAATTTCATTGATTTACGCTCTTTTGCTGTATTTCTTGTGCTTAATTTAGGCTTACACTTGTTCTTCATCTTGCTGCCTAAGGTAGAAGCTTAGGTTACTGAATTTAGATCTTCTTTTCTAACAGATACATTTAATGTGATACATTTTTTTTTTCTCTAAACACCACTTTTGCTACATTCTACAAATTTTGACCAATCCTATTTTCATTTAGTACAAAAAAAATTCTAAAAATTTACTGATACTTCCTCATTGACCCATGTGTTATTTAGAATTGTGTTGCTAGATTTTTGGGTTATTTGGGGATTTCGTCTATCCTGTTGATTTTTAATTCCATTCTAGTCTATGGAAATTGTTTGTGATTTCTATTTATTTTATTTTTTAAAAAAGATTTTATTTATTTATTTGACAGACAGAGATCAGAAGTAGGCAGAGAGGCAGGCAGAGAGAGAGGGAGTGGGATGCAGGCTCCTGTTGAGCAGAGAGCCTGATGCGGGGCTCGATCCCAGGACCTGGGATCATGACCTGATCCGAAGGCAGAGGCTTTAACCCACTGAGACACCCAGGTGCCCCTATGATTTCTATTAAAAAAAATATATATATATTAAAGTGTGTTTTATGGCCCCAAGTGTGGTCTGTTTCAGTGCTCTGATCATAATGTTTGTATCTGCCCTCCCCTCCCCCCACCCCCATCAAGCCCCTTGCAAAGTCCTTTGTTGAAGTCCTACCCCGCAAGGTGATGGTACTGGGGCTGGGGGTTGGGACCTTTGGGAAGTGATTAGGCAGAGCCTTCATGGTGGTGTAAGTAGTACCCTTATAGAAGAGGCCTCACAGAGCTCTGCCGTATGAGGATACACTGAGAAATCTGAGCCCCAGAGGGGAACCCGCCTCTGACCATGCTGGCTCCCTGGTCTAGGACTTTCAGCTCCTAGAACTGGGAGAAATAAAAGATTGTTGTTTGTAAGCCTCCTAGTCTGTGGTATTTTGTTATAGCAGCCCAGTGGATTAAGACACTTGGGTGAATGTTCCATGCAAGCTTGAGAAGAATGTGTATTTTGCTGTCGTTAGAATATTCTATAAATGTCAATTAGATGCGGTTGATTGATGGTGCTGTGCAAGTGAACTATCCTTGTTGGTTTTCTGCCTGCTTGTTATATCAGTTACTGACAGAGGATGGTGAAGTCTCCAATTATAATAGTGGATTTGTCTCTCTTTTCAGTTCTGTCAGTTTTTGCCTCATATATTTTAATACTCTGTTGTTAGGTGCATAGCAGTTTACGATGGTAATATCTCCTGTTTAAAATTTAAATTCAAGTTAGTTAACATATAGTGCAGTATTGGTTTTAGGAGTAGAATTTAGCGATTCGTCACTTACATAGAACACCTAGTGCTCATCACAACAAGGGCTCTCCTTCATGCCCATCCCCCGACCCACGTTCCCTCCTCCAACCCTCAGTTTGTTCTCTGTACTTAGAGGAGTCTCTTATGGTTTGCCTCCTTCTCCGTTTTTATATTATTTTATTTTAGGATTAGAATATATCCCTGAAAAATTGAATAGAATTATATATCATTATGTAATTGCCCCTGTCTCTATCCATGATGATTTTCCTTGTTCTAAAGTCTGCTGTGTCTGAAATTAATATTGGCACTCCCAATTTTCTTTTAATTGGCATTAGCATGGTGTATCTTTCTCCATTTCTTGCCTTTTAACCTAGTAGAATCTTTATATTTAAAATGGGTTTCTTGTAGACAGCATATAGTTGGGTCTGGTGTTTTTATCTGCTCTGATATGGTTTCATGAGGAGAAGTCCACTGTTCCTCTATAGATAGAGTATTTTCCCACTTTCTTCTGGCTTCTCTCATGATTTCCTCTTTCTCTCTCTTCTCTCTCTCTCTTTTTTTTTTTTTTTTTTTGCAGTTTGCATAGATATTTTTTTGTTTTGTTTTGATGTTGGTTCTTTTTCTTTTCCTTTTTTAAGTATTTATTCTGTTCGGTGTTTTTTGAGCCTCCTGGATATGTGGCTTGCTGTTAGTAATTTTGGAAAAATTTTGAGAAAAAAAATTTTTTTAAAGATTTTATTTATATATTTGGCAGACAGAGGTCACAGAGAAGCAGGCAGAGAGAGGAGGAAGCAGGCTCCCTGCTGAGCCGAGAGCCCGATTCGGGCCTCGATCCCAGGACCCTGGGATCATGACCTGAGCCAAAGGCAGGGGCTTTAACCCACTGAGCCACACAGGTGCCCCTTTGAAAAAATATTTTGCAAATATTTTCCTTCTCCATTATTTCTTTTGACTCCTGTTGATATTCTAAGTACACATATGTTATAATCTCTTGATATTGTCCCACAGCTCTTGGATGCTACTCCTAACCCCCGTTCTTTTTTTCTCTTTGCACTTCATTTGGGAAAGTTTCTAATGATCTATCTTCAAGCTCACTGATTTCTTCCTCAGCCTTCTTGAATCTACTGATGAGTATTCTTTATTTTCAAGGGCATTCTTCATTTCTATTACAGGTTCTTTTCTTTTTTTTTTTTTTTTCTTAAAGATTTTATTTATTTATTTGACAGACAGAGATCACAAGTAGGCAGAGCAGCAGACAGAGAGAGAGGAAGGCAAGCAGGCTCCCTGCTGAGCAGAGAGCCCAATACGGGGCTCGATCCCAGGACCCCAGGATCATGACCCGAGCCGAAGGCAGAGGCTTTAACCCACTGAGCCATCTAGCCGCCCCCCTTTTAAGAGTTTATTTATTCCAGAGAAAACAAGGGGAGGGGCAGAGGGAGACAGCTAAGTAGACTCCCAGTGGAGCATGTCGCCTGATGCAAGGCTCCATCTCAGGAATCTGAGATCATGGCCTGAGCTAAAACCAAGAGTCAGATGCTCAACTGACAGAGCCACCCGCATGCTTCTACAGGTTCTTTTTAAAAAAAAAAAAAAAAAAAATTTTTTTTTCTAGCATCTGGGTGCTTGGGTGGCTCCCTCCGTTAAGTGTCTGGCTCTTGATTTTAGCTCAGGTCATGATTTCAGGGTCCTGAGATCCAGCCCCGCAGTGGGCTCTGCACTGGGCCTGGAGCCTGCTTAAGATCCTCCCTCTCCCGCTCCCTCTTCTTTCTTTCTCTCTCTCCTCTTCTCAAATAAATAAATAAAATCTAGCATCTCTTTTTGATTCTTAGACTTTCCATCCTTCTGTTTACATTATTAGTCTGTTCTTCCCTATTGTCTGTTTTCCCCACTGGAACCCTTAACATAGTAATCATAGTTATTTTACTTTCCCAGTGTGATAATTTCAAAATCTATGTCATACCTGAATTTGGTCACAAGGCTTGCGTTATTGGTTTTAAATGTGGGATTGAAAAAATGGATCTAGTTATATTTATATTCCTATTTATTGATTGATCGATTTGGTTTTCATCATGCGTTATAATTTGTTGAAAGCCAGGCATTTTCTGTTGGAAAATGAACTGAGGTCATAAGCCTTTCGTGTGAGGATTACGCAAATCTCATTAGGGGCTGGGGTGTCAGGTCTCCAGCAACTGCAGGTGCTGGAGGCATCAGAATTCTCCTTGGTTTTGTGTCCTCCCCTTTGACTTTGTCCTTCCCTTGGCCCTGCTGGGCAGGGACTCAGCAGCAATTTGAGCCATCACCCTCTGGTGTCCTACTGAAGCCTTGTGGCGTGGTGGAGAGGTGTGGGGCAGGGGAAGCATTCTGTAATCCCAGGATAAACGCTCCATCTTTAGGTGGGGCTGTGTGCCTTCAGGTCTGGGAGTTTCTTCTCACTTTGCTCTTCCAACCCCCTCAGGTGAGACAGGGAGGTCAGGGGACTGCCGTGAGCGGACCACCTTTCCACAGTGGCTCTGATACAAGGTTCTGGCTGAGTCTATCCCCGTGGACAGCAGACCTTTGTCACGGAGAACATTCTGAGTGTATTTCATCGTGGTTACTTCCTCCTCCCTCTGCCAGAGCCAAGAGATATTTATTGGTCCTTCAGATTTCAGGGGGCAGGCTGCAAGCTCTGTTCACTGAGGGGTCCAAGAAAAGTCCTTGGTGTTCAGTTCGTCCAGCTCTTTCTTATTGTAAAGATGCAGTGACCACGTCTAAGCTCTTTACAAACTAGAACTGAAACCCAGCCCTTCCCCAGCTTCCGTTTTCCTCATGACTCTTGTCACCACCTGGAATTACATACTTTATTTGATAGTTCACTCATTTTTTGGCCTGTTTTCCTCATGAGAACATAAAACCTGGAAGATCAGAACTTCGTCGGTCTGTTCCCTCTCATCCCCAAACCTAGAAGGGGGGCTCTTTCCAAGAGCTCTCGTGCTGGCGCTGGGAGCCAGGCACCCTGGGCAGCCAGGCAGCACAGAAGCAGGTGGCTTTTCTCCCGTCACTTCTAAATGGCCAGCTGTTTTGCCTTCTTGCTGTGGGTGAATCTCACACCTCACCCTTCTCCCCCCTACATTCCCAGTACTTTGTTTTTGGGATTGCCCATTGTGGGCAAAATTGCCCCCGTGCTCCACATCTTGCAGACGATCTGGCCACCAGCATCGGTTCTCACGAACCCATTTTTAAACCATCGCCATTGTTCTGCTCTTCATGCGGACTGTAAGAAACACTGTTTTCCTGATTCCGTCGGGGAAGGGGGAGAATAGGGATTCCTAAAGACTGGGCTCTTGTAGAGTGCCAGTGTGGCCCTGCCACTCATTCACTCCAGGTAAGGTTGCTCCTGCTCCCTGTTAAGACATTCGCAGTAAAGTTAATTTACAGAAATGACAGTATCGGCCACTGATGTCTGGATAAAAGGAAGTTAGGAGAAGGGCGGATGTAATCAAGTTGGTGCTGTCAAGAACAAAATTCCAGCGGAGTGCGTTAGAACACTCTGACTGTCTTCATGAAATGATTCGTGAGTCGGGCAGCATGCGTCCAGTCGAGCAAGGAGAGGAGAGCTCTGAGGAGCTGTACAAAATTCAGGGTTTTTGTAGGAAGGAGGGTGGGGCAAGGAGAGAAGGGATTTTCTCTGGAAAATCTGGGAAGAGTAGGGAGCCTTATCATGCAGGTGATCTTACTTCCTTTGAGGGTGGAGAGGATCCTGTGACAGATGACTTCACAGAATGCCAATCAGAGCATCCTTCACGGAGATGCCTGGTTGGCTCATTCATTAAGCAGCTGCCTTCTGCTCAGGTCATGATCCCAGGGTCCTGGGATTGAGTCCTATATCCGGCTCATTGCTCGGCGGGGAGTCTGCTTCTCCCTCTGTCTGCCTCTCTCCCTGCTTGTGCGTGTGTGCTCTCTCTCTCTCTGACAAATAAATAAATAAAATTAAAAAAAAAAAAAAAAAGAACATTCCTCACAGACCGGGTAAGACTCCCATTCTTGCAGGAGGTGAAAACTGCCATTAGGTTAGATATTAAACTCCTCTTTGGTGACTTGGCCTAAGTGATGCCATTTTGGGCCTGCGGTTTTCTTTTTACACAATGCAGACGCCCAGAGGCCATGTCCTTCCACCTCTCTGGGGCCTCCGTCCCCTGGGATACAGGGTGGAAATGACTGGCAGTGATACACTGTGGCCTCTGCTGCTGTTGGGGATGTTTCCAGAAGAAGGGTACACTTGTGAGGTTGACCCAGGCCAGTGCTGAGCCGGTAGGGCCAACCGCCACGCTGTGGCACTGGGTGGGCCACGTCTGTGCCCGTGGTAGACGTGGGCGTCCTGCCCCACAGAGGGACAGGGGCAACATTTTCAGTGGTTCTCCATGGGGTTTGAACCAAACCCTTCCAAAGTACGGATGTGTCCCGCCCATGTGGAGTTTTCCGCTAGAGGACATCGGGGGAATTTCATTGGGAAAGGGTATGTTCAGGTCTCCTACCCAATGTGTGATAATGCTGGTGTCCACCTGGGACATCAGAGCCGGATGCCACTATGCCCACTACGTTGAGTTGCGTGCATTGGGTAAGAAACAAATGAGACGTGGCTTTATATTTACCCCTCTGTCTCTCTGAACCCGCCCCACTGAACATGCAGGGAAGTCCTAGAGCTTTCTGTTGTTCTAGGGCAATAAAATGTGCCTCTGGTCACTTTCAGCCCTAGAATCTCATTTCAGTCATCAAATGAGGAATTGTAGAATCTCTGGAGTTTTATCCACATGGCTGCAGCAGCCTGACCTGTCTCGGAAGCCGGCAGTGGAAGGAGGGCCGTGTGTGTGTGTGTGTGTGTGTGTGTGTGCACGCGCGCACGCTCTGCTCTCTTCTCTTCTCTGTCCCTGCTAGCCAGAGTTGGGCCCTGAAAGGTGCAGTATCTGGGCAGTCTGACCTAAGAGAGGCTGTCGGGCATGCTTGGGGCCCAGTAGATGTTGAGCTCTGAGCTATCCTCTTGAGGGGCACTTGTGTGGCTTCCCCGAGATGCTGCTGCTGGGAACTCATAACTCATGCCTACGAAGCCTCGTTGGGCTGGTGCTGGGGACTCCTCCACCTGCTCGTGGCATTTGTGTCCCCATCCCTCACTACCCCTGGCTCCTTGGGCAGTGCACTGGGCTGGCCATGCCCCACACCCACAGGCAGCTGGCTGCTCTTCCCGAAGCAACTTCTCTTCCTCCCTTGGGGGGACAGCTCTGGCCATGGCCTCCTGCCTGTGGATTTTCATAAGACTTATATGCCAGTCCCCTAGATGCAGGGGACACAGAGAGGTCCTTCCGAGGGTCTAGAAGCCCTGCTCCAGAGGTAAACAGAGCCCCCTGCCCCTCTTGATGATGCGAAGCCCTCCAATAAAAGCTCTCCGCCGCCACTCCGACTTTGTCCCGGTCTCCTGTGGGCCAGAGCACTGGGAAAACTGGCTGGGGGATGTGGTCAGGGGGCATCTGTCAATGGTGGTTGTGGCCATGCTTGTCACCTCTGCCGGTGCTCCCACAGCTGGTGGCCTCCCAGGACAGAGAGCCCCAAGCCCGTCACTCTGGAACTCCTGGACTTTTGGGGGGGCTGCGAATAGGAGGTTATGGTGAGGACAGAGAGTTAAAGGGCACCGTGAGTCAGAGGGCATCTCTTGCCTCCACTCAATAAAGCAGGATGGGTGAGGAGTGGTCTTGTGTCCTTGTCCCCTGCCCACCGAGACCTGGTGCTGCAGCCTTAGGTTCAAGCCATTGCCACTGTGAGCAGGGCACTGCTGCTCCTTTAATAGGTGGCTGGAGAAACACTCTGATTTTGCAAAGCTGAGAGAAGGACTATTGCTAGAGTTTGTGGAGGGGGCTCCACCTGTTTTCAGGAGCGGCTTGGCTCTATGAGGGTTCCAGAGGGACTGTTTCCAGGAGTTGGGTGGTGTCTGAGGGTTAATTGCGATGTTGTTGTCTGCATTTGGCTTGGAGATGGGAAAGCTTTATGTTTATTCAAATAGCAGTTAATTTAAAATTACAATTTTAGTCTTAATTGTATGTATTTGGGGATCCCATTTAAGTCTCTGGAAATAATTGCAGAGTAATATTTTGGGAAGTTATATTAAAATGCACAGATGTTCGAGGAAAGAGAGGTCCCAGTGGGTGAGCCTCAGCCCTGACAGAGAGGGTGCCCAGGACAGCTTCCGCAGCAGGGGAAGAGGTAACCCCCTCCCCGAGTCCTCGGTCTGCCTCTGGACAAGGCTGTGGGTGAAGCCTCGTCTGACACAGCATCAACCAAATCCAGCCCTCCCTCTCCAGTTCAGTGCTATCAGATTCCACGAAGCAAAGGCTGTAGGGTCAGTGTCTCTGCTTCTGGGAGACATCTGGGGGAAGGAAGGGGAGCAACCAAGGCAGGGAGAACAGGAAGGGTAAAAGATGTGGGGCAGATGCTTAAAACCCTGAGGGGGGTGTGCAAGGCCAGGCTTTAGATGTGGTGTAGGCAGAGGGGGCTTCAGGTTCACCAGGACCTTCTCTAAGCCCTAGGGACCCCCCCAAACCTCCCTGGTGAGCCTGGTGGTGGGTCTGCACAGTGCGGGGTTGCTGGCTCCTGGGCCCAGGAGTCACACGCGTGAGGAGTTGCTGACCCATGGTAGAGGGGTTGAAAATCCGAGGACAGCCCTTCCCAGAGGACATCCTGGAGGAGCTTCGAGGGTCTCTCCTCTGCTCCTGCATGGGATGTGGGTCCTGGCTGGCCATGGGGCAGTCATGAGGGTGAGCTGCTCCTGCGACCGGTGCTCTGGGGCTTGCCGACCTAGGGGGAGTGTCCCTGGGGGCCTCCCCTTTGTCCTTGTTGGTCTTTCAGGTGTCAGTCCTGGGGTGGTCCCTGAAGGCCTGCTTCACTCTGTGCTATCCTACAGAGCAGCTGGGCAGGGGCACGCTTTCCAGTTAGGACCTACTGGGTCCTGCCAGTGTCTCTGTGCCCCTGGATGCCTCTGCTGTGAGACCTCTGGGCTTGACTCCCGGTGACAATGACAAATGCTGGTTCGTGGCCCTTCCTGGCACAGGATTTACTCCGCACAGGAAGGAACCATATCCCCCAAGATCCCATCAGCATCAACTGGACGGGTTTCTGTGGCTCCTCAGGAGCTTCTGGGCCCCAGGCCAGGCTGGGCTGGGCCATAGCGTGTGGCATCTCATGAGCCTTGCCAAAGGCCATGGGGACGGGCAGTGACCGCAGAGGGGCCAGAGGCTGCACTTCCTGCAGGGATGGGTGTGGGGAGACCCTCCTCCTTGCCTCTGGCACTTGTGAGAGCAGGAAGCCCCTTCCACAGAGGAGCGCAGGCCCGTGAGGGGAGACTGGTGGGTGGATGGCGCAGTCACACAGAAAACGCGCCCACATGCCGAGCTGGGGGTCTTCGGGGTGGGGTGTGTCCTTGGCACCTGACCTGCCATTGGGACCACAAAGGGGCACTGGAGTTTCCCCACAGGCTTGTTATCCCTCAGGGCAGGAAATGAAATGCTTCAGCTTCTCACAGGCCCCTTTGGCAGGATGGCGGGCTTTCTGGTGGCAGAGATGGAGGGCCCTCTGAAGGGGGGGTTGGTCCTGGCTTGCCGGCAGAAGGGACCACAGCCTCAGTGGCCAGGCTCCCGATTTCAGTACTGGGCAGGTGAAAGCCGTGTCTCTCCCAGCCTGCAAAGGGAATGAAAATGAAGGCCTTTCCCACAGTGGTTCTGCCTCCTGAAAGAGAAGGATTAACAGTCACTAAAGTGAGTACCAGCCCTGAACCCAACTTCAGCTGTTAGGATCTTACTGTTGGAAGTCACGTCTGCGAGCCTGCAGCTTACTGGTCTAAAGTCACGGCCATCGGTGGGGTCTGACAGGCTGTGTGGTCAGCCCCTGCAGCCAGCTGTGACCTCCGGGGCATCCTCTCCCCTGTGCGTGGGCCAGTTCGGCTCTGTGTGGAACGGGGAGTAGGAACAGACACAGCTCTGGCCCTCAAGGAGCCCACAGTTTGGGATATGATGCTGGCGCCCAAGGAGGGGTGGCCCATGGTAGGCTGGAGCAAAGGGCACTGGGGAAGTTTCCAGGAAGATGTGATGATTCTCTGAGGCTGGTAGGAGAAGATGGGTCCAAGAGAAGGAGAGATGGGGTGGCTTCCAGACAGAGAAAGCTGCCCATGTGTTGGGACAAGACAGGTAGTGCACAGCTGTTGATGGCTGGTCCACAAAATGGAGGGAAGACAGTTCTGGATCGAAGAGGCTGGGGCAGAGGTGAGGGGAACAGGCAGCTGGCCAGACCCCTGCAGCCTTGGAAATAGTTAAGGAGCTTGGATGGTGTCCCAGGGCAGTGGAGGCCATTGTGGGGGAGGGGGTGGAGAGCAGACCGAGCTTGCCCTTTGTGACTCTGAATGTGGGAATAGATGTGGCAGTGGCAGTTGCCTCTAGGAGCTGTGTACACCTTTCCACAGTGGGGAGACAGGGATCAGTAATTGGCTCTGATTGTGCAAAACAGGCCTGCCTGCTGTGTAGACCTTATTCAGGAGGGCTGACAGCTAAATGCTAGTCTTTGTGAGATAACAAAGAGGGAAAAAACGTCATCGTCCTCCGAGGCAGAGTGAAGGCTGACCGTGACCTATGAAGTCCCCAGGGCCCAGGTGGGTGTGGTTGCTTAGGCACCTGTGAAGGCTCTGCCTTGGCTGTGGGCTTCTTTATTGCTGGGGCTGCTGGTGGCTCAGGGCTGTCACTTGTCCACCTCAGTGCTTTATTCTCAGAGCCATCTCCATTGCTGTAGATATTCGTAGTTCTAGAAGGACTACCGGTCCTACACCTGGTGGCTTGGCCGCTCAGGGCTGTCGGCTCAGAGCTTTACTGTGAGAGAGTGAGGCCAGAAAAAGGAAAAACCATGTTTAAGCAAAGTACACTGACCTGCCAGACCTACCCTGTGAAAGAGTAGCTTTATCCTGTCACGTCGGTTAGGACTAAGTTTGGCTGCATAAAACCGAAAAGGCAACGTAATAGTATCTTCAACAAGAAAGAAGTTAATGTTTCTCTCACTTAAAAGAAGCCCATAGGTGTGTAGCTTCATGGGAGGGGACATGATGGACTTTTATGTCTTTTTGCTCTACTGTCTTCACACATGGATTTCGCTGCAAAGCATCTCATGGTCTAAGGTGGTTGCAGGAGCTCCAGCCATGAGGTTTGTGTTCCAAGCAGCAGAAGGAGAAAGGTTGGTAGAAGGAGCCCCTTCCAAGCTGAGTAAACTGCCTTTTAAGGATTTTTCCTAGGAGTCCCTGTTGCATTTCTTTATCTTTTTGGCCAGTCACTAGTTAACATGGCCCCAACTAGCTAAATGGAAGACTATGCAGTTCTGCTTAAAATCCAAGTTTTGTTGCCAAAGAAGAGAGTGGAGGTGGTTGCTGGGGAGACCATTCCTCCAGTCCCAGCCCCTTGCAGAAGCCACTGCCCTATGGCATTGTTCTGCTCCAAAGCCAGACAGCCTGTTTGCTTGCTTTCTCTCTGCCTTGCCTTTCTCTGGCTCCTCTTTCTCAAGTGCTAGCTGGTGTCCACCAGCTGGTGGCCAGAGATGAATATGTCAGAGAGGAATCATGAGCCTTGTGGGCTGAACCTTTGCTTGCCCTGCTGCCCAGCTGCTGCTGCGGTTGGGTTCTGCAGGTGGCAGGGGAGGCAGGCTTCTGAATGGCATGGGAGCTGAAAATCTGGGCAGAATTCTGTCTGTATAGCTTACCTCAGCTGTGTGCTCATAAAGTGAGGGCAGGACTTTGGTCCTCCTGGGGCACGGTGAGCACGGAACGGACAGCAGTGCGCTGCGTCCCACATGGGTCCTGGTGCACTTGATAGAGCCATTGTTGTTCTTAGAAAAGACAAAAGCAGGGATTTTCCATGTGCCCCCAGAGGCTGAACTAGAAGTGGGAGAGGTAGTTCTCCTATACCATTTTTCTTTGAATTTTTATTTGGTGGATAATTTCCTAAATCACAGGTCTCCTTAAAACAGAGCGAGAGGGCGCCTGGGTGACTCAGTGGGTTAAGCCGCTGCCTTCGGCTCAGGTCATGATCTCAGGGTCCTGGGATCGAGTCCCGCATCGGGCTCTCTGCTCAGCAGGAGCCTGCTTCCCTTCCTCTCTCTCTGCCTGCCTCTCCGTCTGCTTGTGATTTCTCTCTGTCAAATAAATAAATAAAATCTTTAAAAAAAAAAAAAAAAACAGAGCGAGAGCCCTGCACAGTGGCGTGAACCCTCAGGACTCCCTCCCATTGTCTCATGGCCCTGCTGTCCTCTGAGCCCTGCATTCCTTCACCTGCCTGCTGCAGCATGAGGAGGGTGTACAGCTCTGCCCGTTCATTCAGTAATGTGCAGTCAGGGTGGGAATGGGGCATTAGAACCTGCAGCGTAGGGTCCGAGTAAGTGGCTTTTAAATCACTGCTGGGGGATTCTAAGGCCAGCAGAGCTGAGGGCCAGAGCATCAGCACCTCTGGGCACAGGCAGAGGTCATCCGGGGGTTAGAGTCAAAGGGGTCAGCAGTTTGGGCAGTGGACAGTGGGGGCCGATGTTCAAGGTTGCTGTGCAGATCACAGTTGGGTGGAGTGCTGGATGGGGACCAGAGTCGGCAGGGCCTTTTCCTTAGCCTCTGAAGTCTGTCTGGCTCAGGAGAGATGTAAAGTCTGCCCGAGGGGCAGCCCACACAGCAAGACTCAGACGGTCTCATCGAGCGCGCTTGTTCCTGGTGAGGGACCCCTACTTATCCAAGAGAAGAAGAGGCTTGTTCATTTCTGTTTTGCTTAATGTTAGGCTCTGTTAGTTCACATGGTTTGTTCACCATTCGTCATTGCCGCAGAGCCCGTCTCCGTTAACCGGATACAGGACTCGGCAGAACTGCTGTTCCCGAGCCTGAATGTGAAACAGAGAGTGTGCGTTCCGAGGAGTTTCTGACATCCTGATTTTGTCTTATTGCCTGCTGATTTGATTCCTTGTAGAGGAATGAAGGTTTGTGGTCTACCAGAAATTTCTTCCTCGGGAGATGTGTTTCAATCTGGTTGAAAATAGATACAGAATTTGGTTTTGCAGGGATCCTGGCGTCTCCAGTAGCTGCAGGGGTGGGTCTGTTGGAGGTGTGGGGAGCCTCCCGGGATGTGCGACGTTTGATCATTTTGCATTTGCTCCTCCAGCTTTGCTCTCTGCCTCTCCTTCTGCCAGGCCTCGTCTACATTTTATTTTTCGAGGAGGAGGTTTTGAGTAGAAGCTGTAGGGCTCATGGTCTCCTGCCTGCTGCCGTGTGACCTTGCAAACCAGCTCTCCTGGGACTTGTGGGCTCCCTGCTTATTCCAGGACATAACCCCGTAGGCAGGAAAGCATCCTCGTGGAGCATGTGTGGACAGGGTGAGTGGCCAGCTCCGTGCAGGAGGCCGGCTTACACCCCGGGAGTCATCGACAGCTCCAGTGGAGAGATCATGACGCCCATGCATTAGGCCCTGGCTGGGTGCCTGGTTTCTCTGTGTTCCTCTCCATGGATCAGATCTCCCACAGAGGACAGAGGGGGCTCAGACAGTGGGCTGGAAATGGCTCCTGGGTGGGGCCCCTGGGCTCTCTAACTGGGCCGTGCCATCCAGGAATGGACAGTTAGACCCTAAAGAAAGTGAAAGGGAAGCAGAGGGTCCTGGACAGGGTGCAAGTTGGGAGATTTGGTGAAGATGGGTGAGAACAGATGTGGGGGGAGACAGGGGCCCCGAGGGAGCAGAGAGGGAACGCCGGGGCCAGAAGCAGAGATGGGGTTTGACTCATCCTTTTGGTGACTGTGGTGCCCTCTGGGAACCCTGTGCCTCTTTGAGCCTCAGTGTCCCCTCCTTCCAATCTGTGAGATGAGCACAGTGGAAATCTGCTTATGCAGGGAGAGAAAGCAGTTGACTAACAGCACAGCACTGTTCAGATCTTCCTGGCTCTACCTTCACAGGCATGTACCCCTGTTCCTGTATAAGACCCAGGCCTGCCTTGTCCTGGGGGGACAGTGTCCTGCCAGCAGGGGCAGCAGAGGCTTTGCCATAGCGAGGGGCTCTGGGGGTGGCCTGGGACGCAGGGCACTTCCTGTCTCCTTCCCCATCCGTGTGGGCTTGGGGGTGTCCAAAGATGTGTGGTCACGATAGGTGCTTTTCTCCCTGGGAGAGCAACCCCTCCTGGCGATTTTGCCCTGGCTGAATTCACGCATCGCTGAATGTGTTCGGTGTGTGGCCATGGTCACAGCTGGCAGGGTCAGATGGAGGGTGGCTGCTCTGGGAGGGCAGGGCCCAGAGGTCGGAGGCAGGGGGGCTCACTCTCCAACCCAGCTTCTTCCTGGCAGTGTGCAATATCCCGTCACTGAATTGCTTTTGCCCCTTCCTACAGCACACACAGCCGACTGCTGTCATTTCTCATACTTTCCATCTCGGATCTTTTATTGGGAACTTACCCAAACCTGTATTTCTTGTCTTTGGTTCTGTGCTTTATTAAAGGTTTTGGATGTTACTGTTGTTTTCTATGATTTTTATTCTGTTGTTTTTCTTGTAAGGAGCTGTGTTAGGTGTCCTCTGAGAGCTGGATGCCAAGGCAGGATTAAATATGTGTGGATTTTATTGGGGAAGTGCCTTGGGGAGCCTGGGTGGGCATGGGGAGCCATCAGACAAGAAAGAGAGGTGGGTGGGTGGACGCTTCCAGGCGTACGTCCAAGGAGGGCAGAACTACCTGGATTCACTTTGCATGGACAGTGCTGCTGTGGGAGTCCTGTGCCTCTCGGGGCAGGGTCTGCATGAGTGGCCTCACTGTGCTCAGCCTCTCAGAGGAGGAGGGGTCGCCTGTGCAGACACTGCTATGGCGTCTCAAGGTTACGGAGCCAGTCCCTGAAATGCTGCAGATTTTGATGGATAGCTGTTTTGCTTCGCAGTTTGCTTTGTCTTCTTGTGGGAGGCAGTGTGGTGCGGTGGTTAGGAGCAGGGCTCTGGAGCCACATGGCCAGGGTTCAGATCCTGACAGTGTGCTCCCTGTTGGTGGGATCCCCCCTACCGGGGCAAGTTGTATGACTATGCTGTGCCTCAGTTTTTTCATCTGTAGAATGGACGTGGACCTGGGACAGGGAGGATGCCTGATTGCACAGCGCTGCAGTGAAGGTGGTTCAGGAGTGGGGCCCCGTCAGCTGGCACCCGGGCGGCTCAGGAATCATTCCTCAGATGCCTTGGTTGTAACGCCTTTTGGCCATCCTTACGCGGATTCATGGGAGGAGCATGAATAAACTGGTATTTCCTGGGGTGGTGGCCGGTCCTGGAGCCAGTCCAGAGTTTCCGACCGTCTTTGTCTCTCCTTCTCCTGTCCCCGGTCAGACCCCAGACGTGTGTGGCTCCTCTTCTAGTAAGTGACTTGAGAGGCGACCTCACCCCAAAGACCTGCATGATCTTCTGGTGAAGAGACCCGATGTGCAGACCAGAAGGACAGGTCCACGTGTGCAGCCGCTCCCTCTTCCCACCAGGCTTTCCCTCCGAAGAAAGGGTGAACGCCAGGCTCGGGTCCCCCTTGGCCCAGCGTCCATCATCCATGGAGCCGTCGTGGGGCAGCCCACGGGCGACCATGCTGCCAACTGGGGCTTCTGTCGGAGCATCTCTGCGATGTGTTCCACCGTCTAATTTGTAAATGCTGTGACTCACCCCAAATTACAGAGCCGAGCTAATATGGAATCAAGACTTTTTAGATTTCCTTTTCCCTCATGCAGTCCCTTGAGTCTGGGGAAAATTCAGCTCAGAACGAGAGGGTCCTCTAAGCAAGGCGTCAGGCGTGTTTGAGGCCTTGCCGGTTTCTGCCTGGTCGGGTAGGAGAGCCCTCGAGACCTTACACCGAAGGCCTGTTTCCTGTCTCTGTGAGTCAGGTTCCACGCCTGGCAGCCCCTCTTGCTCTGAGGTGGAGGTGGTCCTAGAGCCACGGTGGCGGGAGTGGGGACTGAGCCTTGTGGAGCTTACTTGCCGTGGTCTGGTCCAGTGACCTCAGGGGGCTGGACAGGTGGGGGCCTGCACAAACTATTTGACGAGCGGCAGCTGTCCGTGTCACCCCCATTCGTGCACAGCCCCTTTAGACTCCGAGAGGGCATTAGTCTTGCAAACGCTCACAAGGAGACCTTCTTGGCATAGGTGGTCTCGTCTGATGGGTGAGGAGACGGAGGCTCAGCGTGGGGCTCTAAGTGCTGTCTCGGGAGGTGAGAGCTCAGACCTGCAAACACCCCTAGAGTGTCCATCAGGCAGAGGTAAGCTTGTCGCTCCGCACTCCTGTGAGGCTGCTGCTTACCTGAGTCTGAGCCGGGGTCTCCTTCTCTGCAGGTGCCTTCTTCACCCCCACTGTCGTGGTTAGGGATGCCCCGAGCTCCACTCCACTCACTTCCCATTCTACTTTCTTTTTTTTTTTTTTAAAGATTTTATTTATTTATTTGACAGAGAGAGATCACAAGTAGGCAGAGAGGCAGGCAGAGAGAGAGAGAGGAGGAAGCAGGCTCCCTGGTGAGCAGAGAGCCCGATGCGGGACTCGATCCCAGGACCCTGAGATCATGACCCGAGCCGAAGGCAGCGGCTCAGCCCACTGAGCCACCCAGGCGCCCCTCACTTCCCATTCTAGACCAAATACCCGTAGGCTCTTTAGGGATCCCAGACAGCCCCCTTCTAAGCTGGCCCCGGACAGCTGCCTGGAGAGGTACGGGGGTGGCCCCTGCGGGTACGCAGCTGGGAGTACCCCTCTGCTCCCTCCGTCTGCAGCCAGGGCTCCCCTTCCCCACCATCTCCACTGCTTCTCCAAGACGTCCAGACCAGCCTCCTACCCTAACCTTTCCATGCTTCCCCCTCCGACCCGTTCTCCACTCTGCAGCCAAGCAATCTTTTCAGTAAGCGTAGCTGACTGCTGCCCTCAAGCTGACCGCTGCCCTCAGGATCAAGGGCAAACCCTTTGTCAACAGCGTGCATGAGCCTGGCTCCCCTCCTCACCCTACCTCTTGCCACCCTTCTCCATCTAGGCCTCAGCCCCAGCAGGAGGTTTTCTCTGGTCCTCCTCGAATTTCCCCGCAGGCCCTCCCTGAGCTGTGCCTTCCGCCTGGGATGCCTCTGCATGTCCTCCTCACTGGTCTTTCTCTTCGGTATGCGGCATCTACTCTTTCCTGGGAGGCCTTCCCAGCTTTGAGGATCTGGGGGTACGTTATGAAAATCTCACCTTGCAGAATAAAGGGAGATAGGGACGTTTTCAGTGTGTGTTTATGGACGCCAGTGGCTAGAAATCATAAAGTAATGATCTGGACTCATGGATTTTTGTTGTGTTGCTTTCCCAAGAAGATTGATGGAGGCAGAGTGTGCCCAAGAGGGCGGCCTTTTATTTACAGACCATCTTAAATAGAGCAGTGATCAGGGGAAGGATTCTGGCCCTATGGTCTGAGAGAGGTGGGAGAGGTTTTCACCTAACAAGGCTGTTGGGCTGTGGGGGCCACACTTGTTATGATTCGTTGAAGCAGGTAGATAATGAGTTTATCACTGTGATGCAAATGGAGAGATGCACTTCACAGGGTGCCTGCCTGCTTTCCTCCTCATGAGCTTTGCTTGTTTAGGAAAAGCCACTGACATGTTTGCCTGTTTCATGTGTGTTGAGTTTGAGGAGTTCATTATAGATCCTGGATATCAACCTTTTGTCTGTACTGTCATTTGCAAATATCTTCTCCCATTCCGTGGGTTGCCTCTTTGTTTTGTTGACTGTTTCCTTTGCTGTGCAGAAGCTTTTGATTTTTTTGGAGAACAGTGTGGAGATTCCTCAAGAAATTAAAAATAGAACTTCCCTATGACCCTGCAATTGCACTCCTGGGTATTTACCCCAAAGATACAGATGTCGTGAAAAGAAGGGCCATCTGTACCCCAATGTTTATAGCAGCAATGATCACAGTCGCCAAACTGTGGAAAGAACCAAGATGCCCTTCAACGGATGAATGGATAAGGAAGATGTGGTCTATGTACTCCAATACTCAATACTCCAATATGTGGTCAATACTCCAATACTATGGAGTATTATGCCTCCCTCAGAAAGGATGAATACCAAACTTTGTAGCAACATGGACGGGACTGGAAGAGATTATGCTGAGTAAAATAAGTCAAGCAGAGAGAGTCAATTATCATATGGTTTCACTTATTTGTGGAGCATAACAAATAGCATGGAGGACAAGGGGAGATGGAGAGGAGAAGGGAGTTGGGGTAAATTGGAAGGGGAGGTGAACGATGAGAGACTATGGACTCTGAAAAACAATCTGAAGGGTTTGAAGTGGTGGGGGTGGGAGGTTGGGGTACCAGGTGGTGGGTATTATAGAGGACACGGATTGCATGGAGCACTGGGTGTGGTGCAAAAATAATGAATACTGTTTTTCTGAAAATAAATAAACTATTAAATTATATATAAAGAAAAAAGGTAAAGCCACTGACGATCTTGGTTTTGTTGCAAATAGGATTCCAGTTGAAAGGGAGTGTGCTGGTCCCTTAAAGACATCTACACTCTAGTCCTGAACGCCTGTCCATCTGTCACTTTACATGGCAAAAAGGACTTCACAGATGGGATAGATACTGGGAGGGATCCTGGCTTATCCGGGGAGGCCCGATGCTGTTATGGGGTCCTTATTCTAGAGGCTAGAAGAGTCAGAGGAGAGGTGAGGGGGCGATGGGCCGGTGGTCACAGAGATTGGGGTGACGGACTTCGGAGATGGAAGAAGGGACCACAAGCCAAGGAGTGCAGACACCTTCTAGAAGCTGGAAAAGGCAAAGGAACAGAGTCTCCCTGTGGCTTCCACTTGGTGAGGCCCTTGTGAGACCGCAGATTTGTGTCATTTTAAGTCACTAAATTTGCAATACTTCGTTACAGCAGCCATAGGAAACTAAGAAAGACCCCTGGCTGACCTTTAAAGAGGAGTCAAGGTTGGCCAGTAGTCCTGTCCCTGTGGTGGGTTCTCATTTTGCTGAAGTCCTGACGACCTTGTCCTGCTGTTTTTAAGTGAGCAGAGCCTCTTTGGGGCACCAGATCTCCCTTGCCCTGTCTGGGAATACTCGTACCTTTTGGGAGGTGAATGTTCTGCCTGTCGCTCTTTCTGGAAGGACCTACACTGGGCCATTCGTGGGAAACAGCTGGTGAAATGAAAGGCAGCTCCCTGCGGGGATGATGAGCAAGGCCAGCACCTGAGCTCTGCTTACCTCTGGGTATCTGAGGTGTGTGTATCGACCGCATGCCAGCCGCATCCGACTGTCCGTCCTCGTGGGCACAGCCAGGTGTGTGTGCAGGTAGGCAGGGGGTACCGAGCTGTTCTCGGTTCTCAGGGGGGGGCAGTGCCTTCTCTCTGCTTATTCCAGAGGCACAGCTATCAGGAGGTGGCTATCACTCTCCTGTCCTGGCCTGCCACCCGCCCCGGGTCTCTTGGGCTGCCTCTCAGCCTTGGGGGTGTGGTGGCTGCCCTCAGCCTGGGCTCTGCAGGCTTCTTTGTTTTCTTCTGACCAGCCCCACGACTGTGGCTGTGGAGCGAGGGGCTTGGTAGCCTGGGCCATGGCCATCAAGTTTGGAAAGGCTTGGTTGCACAGCTGCCGTGGTACCAGACCCCCAGCCCCGGGTCATCATCGAATGAGCCTTAAACCCAGAGCTGCTTGAGCCTCAAACGTGTGCCTCCAGAGATTAAGAAAGCTCTGTGGTAAATACTGCTCAGAGCTAATGATGGATTTATTATTCGGTAACTAGGATTATACTCTAGTCTGTTTATGGGTTTTTCCTCTAAATTGCTGATGTTTGAAGTGGAGATGTTCGACGCTGATTAACGTTCGATGCTTCTGTTTCCAGATTTGCTTTCAGGCAACTTATTTATAAATATCGAAGCTTTTCAGGGCTCACGCGCAAATTTCAAGCATGATTAGCATGATGAGATGCGTGGCCAAACAGGGGTGCCGGAGAGCCCCGTTCTCTGTATAGGGGCATGGAAATCTGGGTCCTTGCACCATTGCAAAAGGGGACATTTGCATATGTGGATTCATTTGATTTTTCAGAACAGCCCGTGAAGGAGTAGTTGGTACAGAAGAGGAGAGCCCAGGGCTCACAGAGTCAGTTTTTTCGGGGACCCCACTCGAAAGAGGGGGCGCTGACCCTTGTGCCGAGGCCGGTGCTCCTTCTGTCTTTTGAACTCTTCCAGTATGTACGTCTCATTTCTTTGCCATCCTGGCTACTTCTCTTTCCTCCCATCTCCCCGAGATCCCTGTTCCCTTTGACCCGTGGGGATCCTGAGTAGTTTTGAAAAAAGCACTCACATTTTTGGGCCCTAAGATTGAAGAAAAGCCCTCCCCCCTTTTCTTTTCTAAGGGTTTTGTTGTGGCGTTCATTCTTCCTGCCCTATGTATCTTCAGCATTGGGCAGGTGAGAGGAGACTGTCTGTCGGAGAGCAGGGCTCCTGGTTTTGTCCTTCCAGGCTCCTAACTGCCAGCAGCCCGCTTGCATCAGTTTACCAGCAGCCGCTTCCGCCGACGCCCATGCCCAGGGAGAGTGAATAACCATTTCCCTTTTCTCATTTCTCTCCCGTGTCCTGTGCTGTGGTCTTACTGCACCTCTTCTCTTATTAGAGGTAGGGTGTGGTAATGGCGTCTACAGGCTGTAGCCTGTGATCTTGGTTCTTGGAGGGGCTCATGGCACATTTGAGGATGTTCACTTCAGAGGGTGGAACGATAGGGGAATGTCCCAAGTTACGGGAGGGTCCCGAGTCCCCTCTGTGTTGTGCAGTTGCAGGCACGCAGCAGGTGCTTAGTAAATACTGGGGGAGGTGCGGCGGGGTGGGCATGAGGTTGGCCTGGGCAGGGGCGGATAAGGTCCCAGGCTGTGGAGAGCATGTGTCACCTGGCGGTAGCCAGCAAGTCCACTTTTCAACGCTGTCGCCCAAAGTGTCTGCCTGCGAAATGGCACGGATTTGGCTTTCGTCTGTCTTGTGAGTTTGGTTTCTTGTTCAAGTGAGGAGAACAGAGGGAGAAGGGAAAAGAGGGAGTGTAGGGCTGAGCGGTATGCAGGCCGGTAGAGCTCCCTCCTGTGCACGGCTGTGTACTGACCGCCGTGTCCGGGAACTGTCCCCAGAACTGCCACGCCTGCAAAGTAGGATGGGCCTGGTGGGTGTGTGCCTGTGCGTGCGCCAGGCACACAGAACAGAGAAAGGAATGCTTGCAAGGAGAAGAGCTTCTAGAAGACAAACGTTCAGTGGAGGCAGCCAGTCAGAGAGCTGGGGAAGCTTCAGGAATAGAAGCCCCCTGAGTTTCTGCAGGTCTTGGAGGCGGGGCTTGCACGGTTTGTGGAAGGGTGTGTGTGGGACCCAGCAGCCGCCTCTCCTGCTGCTTTTTGTTGTTGTTGACAAACTTTGACTTTTAGAACTGTTTTCATTTTGTAGAAAAGTTGCATAAATAGTCCAGAGTGCACCCAAGTATCCCTTGCCCCACTTCCCTTCTCCTAATTGTTATAAACTTAATTATTTGTTTGCTTTTAAGTAGGCTCCATGCCCATCTGGGGCTTGAACTCACAACCCTGAGGTCAAGGGTTGCACACTCTACCGATTGAGCCAGCGGGGCGCCCCACAGTTTCCCTTCTTGTTCACATCTTGCATCAATGTGATATGTTTGGCTCAACTAGGGAACCCACACTGGCCCATTACTACTAACTGAACTCCACACTTTATTCTGATTTCCTTGGATTTTACCTAGTGTCCTTTTAAAATTTTTTTTAGATTTTAAAATTATTTACTTTGAGAGTGAGCAAGAGGGAGAGAGATGGAGTGAGAGGAGAGGCAGAGGGAGATGCAGACACCCGCTGAGCAGAGAGCCTGACATGGGGCTCGATCCCAGGACCCTGAGATCAGGACCTGAGCCCAAGGCAGACGCTCAACCGACTGAGCCCTCTGGGTATCCCCCCAATGTCCTCTTTGTATTCCAGGATCCTGTGCAGGAGACCACATCTTAGCATCCTCCAGTCTATGGCAGATTTTGGATGGTTTTAAGAAGTGCAAGTCTGGTGCTTGGTAGAATGTCCCAATTTCGGCTTATCTGGTGTTTTCCTCATGGTTAGACTTCATTACAGGTTTTCGGAAAGAAGAGAGCCATTCTCAACAAATCATCTCAGAGGTGCATCTATCTACAAGATTTATCACCATTGACCTTGGTTGACCTTGCTCACCAGGCTGAGGTGGTGGTTTCTCAGTTTCTCTGATGTAAAGTCATCCTGGCCCCTTTCTAGAATCCTCTTGGGAAGGAAGCCACTATGCACAGTCCACATTTAGGGAGTGGGGAGTTACATTCCCCCTTATAGACAGGAGAGTGTCTACATAAATTATTTGGAATTTTTGTGTTGGAGACTTTCTGTTCTCCCCCACTTATTTATTTAAACATTTCTTCGTGTCAATATTGACTCATGGGTATTTAAATTATAGTCCTACACTATTTTGTTGTACGGATGATTCTAGCTTTGACCAGTGGTGGCTTTTCCAGGTTGTCTCCTGTCTCTGACATGTCCCCATCCTCTCATTTTGAGTGCTTCCTGGTCTGTCTCAACACGAGTCTCCAAGCTCATCTTGCATTTTCCATGTCCCAGCCCTAGAATCAGCAGTTTTTCCAAGGGTCCCTGGGTCCTTTCGTTAGTTCCTTTTATGGGAGAATGCCATTAGAAACCAAGGTTGGAGTGGGGAGAGGGCTTGTTTCTACTGAGGTGCCATTGCTCCAAGCTCCCCTTGTTGGGCAGGTGTAGGAAATAGAGTGTGGAGTGTGCGTGCTAACCTGTGTACACCTATGTGTCTCCCCTTGCTTTTTGAGTGCATGGCCCCACTGATAGCCGAGCCCTGGACCCAGTGTCCCGATCACCTATGAGAGCCATCCCTTCATATCCCAGAGTGGAAAGGAAACACCTAGTCTGGTGGTTGAATGGAGTAGGAACAGACTAACGACTTGGAAGGGTGCAAGAATGTTCTTGAGGTCTGCAAAAGACACAGAGAATAATAAAAGGAACATCTGGGTACTTTCTACCCAGTGTAAGAAATAAGGTATGTGCAGTTCAAGCTGCTGTGAAGGCCCTTCCCCATCACCCCTTGGAAACCTACAAAAACAAAGCCACTGTTTAGTATTTTGGGGCACATTTTTATATTTTTTGTATAATATATATTTCTGTAATTTGTGTAATAATATATCTCCATGCATACGCCTAAATGATATCTCTTATTGTTACATATGTTGTCAGACTCCCTAAAGATGATATTTTACTGTGTTTCTACAACTTGAATTCTCATTAACTGAGAACTTTTATACATATTTATCTTCTCGGCAGTCCTGAGAAACACAAGAGTGTCTCTGTGGTTCTGACAGAAATAGAACTTAGGGCAATGATATGATTTTTTTTTTTTTTTTTTTTTTGCCAACTTCAAGCAGCTAATAAAAATGGGCTCAAATTGTTATCTTCAGAGACCAAAAGTCTGTGCTCTTGATGCCATGGAACTGTTGCAACTCATCAGCAAAGAGAAGACAGAACTGGTCTCCGTGGTCGGTTTGTGACTCAGTCCCTCCCTCCGGCCTGGAGGACCGAACATCTCCCTTTACCTGGAATCCCAGCTTCCCTCCGGGTTTTGCAGGCTCCAGAAATTTTGATGAACTAGGGCTCTCATTATGGTTGGCTCAGACCCCCACCCCCTCATCACATCCTTCCCTGCCAGCATCTGTGCCCGTATCCTTCGCCTCTCCTGAGACTGGAAATAATGTATCCGGCTCAAAGCCACCCCCTCTTCATGTTCGCGCCAGATGCCGCCCCTGGAACTTCTCTCGGCCCCCCAGCACCGTTCCCTGCTCTCTATTGGATCCTTTTCTGTACGTTCACACATGCTGCTTCTCTCTCCCATCTGAGAAAAGAGAAAAAAAGTCTCTTGCTCCCACTTCCTCCTCCCGCTACTGTCCTATTTTTCTGCTTTGTTTTGCTGCAGAACTTCTGGAAAGAGTTGTCCCTGCTGGCTTTCTGCAGCTCGTCGCCTCCCATTCTCTGCTAAACCCAGTCGGGTCAGACGTTTGCCCCTTCTGCCGATACTTGTACCAACCCTACCAAAACTGTGCCTGTCCAGGTCACTAAACATCTCTGAGTCACCACATCCTGCTGTCACTTCTCTCTCCTCTTGCTTGTTCGGACTGTCACAGCATCTGTCTTCTCCCTTCCCCAGGAAATGCTTCTTGCCTTGCCTTTCTAAGTGCCCTGTGCCTGGGATTCTCCTCACTTCACTCAGTCCCTCATCCCCCCCATCAGGGATGTTGGGGTATTCTTCGGACCCAAACCACGGACCTCTTTCCTGCTTGATCCTTACTCACACCCTTGTTGGTCTCATCCAGGCTTGTCACATTAAATCCATCCATATGCTAAAGAATTCTAAATTTATATCTTAGATCTGACTTTTCTCCTGAGTGCCAGACTTGTAACCCAGGCCCACACGGCACTTCCCCCTGGAGGTCTGACGGACATGCCAGCAGAGCAGGTGTCATCGGTCCCCCACCATCCCTCCCAATGCTATTTTCCATCTCAGTAAATGACACTCCATCCTTCCAGAGGCTTGGACCATAGACTCTAAGTCAACCTTGACCCCCATCTTCTTCCCAAGCTCTACATTTCAGCTGTTCTAGAATCCCATCCCTGGGCACCACCTGCACTGCCCCAGTCGTATTCTGGCTGGATTGTTGAACTAGCCTCCAGTTTCGTCTTTCCTGACCTCGCAGCTTCCTGGCCAGGTCTGTCTCCATGCCACAGCTTTGAAACTGAAACCAGGGTGATTGCTTTAAAACTTCTATCATGATCCTCCTCAATTTGGAGCCTTGCAAATGCCCTGTCTCACTCAGAGTGAAAGCTGGTGGCCCCGCTCAACCGTTTCCTCTCTGACTTATTTACTCAAGCTCTTCCCTGCAAAAACCTAGCTGGCTAACTTTATCACCTTCACGTGCTGGGTCAGACATTTTCTTCTCCGTGAGGCCCCTGCAGACCAGCCTGTTTAGTCCTGGTTGCCCCCTCACCAGGCGTGACTGAGCACCTCCCATGTTAACTCTGTAACTTCTTAATTATTGCCTGCACCCCCTCCCCAGCGGATGTCTGGAAGCTCAGAGTTTTGGCAGGCCTCATCTTGCCCCGGTTTCCCAGGCCTGACATATGATGTAAGAGGCAGTCCCTGGCCGGCTGCTGCAATGACAGTCTACACTCAAGAGCAAGGGCCTGCTTCATTCAGCCTTACAGACTAGGCAGCTCACTCGCCTCCCCCGGTCCTGACCCTGCCTGGAGCAAAGTCAGGCAGCTCCGTGCCCCATTTGCCCCAGCGCCCACAAAAACCCAGAACCAGCCTTTCGTGGCTGCTTGGCCTCTGTCCATTCAGGGAGGGTCCCTCACCCTGGCCACCACGGTGGCATCCATGTGGACATTGACTGGTGGACTTGGTTTCCTCCAAAGAGGAAAGGCCAGAGGCACAACCACTCCAGCCTCCATGCGTGTCACCCATGGGATGACTCAGTCCCTAGGCCTTCCCAGCAGCACTTCTCTAGGTCAAGGTCATCTGTACATTACAGATCTCAAATAGAAGTAGATTTCAGGAAACAATTTTTTACACTCACTAGAGGTGATGTATTCCATATAGTACTCTACTTTGCAAAATTCCCAATAGTCTGTAAGCCAAGGCTCTTTCCCCCATGCTGCTCATCTTACAGATGACATATCTCAGCCCTGAGGAGCTACGGGTCTAACGAAGGTCATATCCTTTAATTTGTCAAAGAGCTCAGACTAGAACTCCATCCTCAAATTCCCATCCTGTGACGTTTTTAAGGCTCTTATAATTAATTTTAATGATTGTGCCAATGCAGTTTATTTAAATTACTCGAGGAGGAACATCAGCCCTATTAGAGGAACTTTATTATAGCTGCCCACCTGCTCTATTCAGGGAAATGGCATCTATTGTGGGATTTCTTCTGGGTAATTAACAGAATCTAAGAAGCTGGTTTTACAGTCATTGATTTAACTGTAGATAACAATGAAGTTAAGTAAGAAAGTTAGTTTCATCTACAGGAGCATGGGAGTGATTTGAATTAGAAAGCGGGTTTACCAAAGCAGGGCTCAGGTGCCTAGGGAGGCAGGCCAGCCCTTGCAGGACTCTGGACTAGCTCCCACATGGTGTCCCAGGGCAGGGCTGTGATGTTGGATAGGGGTCACAGCCCCATTCCGTGAGGTGTCCTTGGGGCAGTAACTGGTCCCTGTTGGAGGTGTTAATGTTGACTTGTGACTGTTTTGGGCTGTTAGACCCAGCTAGGAGCTGGGAGAAATGCAGTCTTGGGCCCTACCCCAGCTCTGTTGACCCGGAGTCTATGTGTTAACAAGGCCCAGGATTTATATGGTTGGAGCAGCTGTGGTCTGAGGATTTGAATTTTGGGTTTACAGCTGTTTATCATCCATTTGGTCATCTTCAACAACTAAGTTACTAGGGTTTGGTTCCCCATTCAGGGCACCATGCTAGGTGCTAGGATAAGAAAGAGTTATGGCAGAGCTCTCCCAGCCCTCTGGGGACTTCCGTTGGGTGGGAATGAAGGACGAGTCACACAGTCATAAATCATGGCGTTTTCAGAAAGTGGGAGTGCTGGGATGCCTGGGTGGCTTAGATGGTTGAGCAGCTGCCTTCAGCTCAGGTCATGATCCCAGCGTCCTGGGATCAAGTCTCACATCAGGCTCCTTGCTCGGCAGGGAGCCTGTTTCTCCCTCTGTCTCTGCCTGCCATTCTGTCTGCCTGTGCTCTCTCTCTCTCTCTCTCTCTCTCTGACAAATAAATAAAATCTTAAAAAAAAAAGAAAGTGGGAGTGCTGTGGACTCCCCGAGGCATGCAGGATATGGATGCAAGAGGGAGAACAGGAGGGGAGGGCATCCCCAGCAGGGAGAATTGGGCGAAGTCGGGGCACACCAGTGGAGGCAGGTGATAGCCGGATTTTGGAAGGCTTTACATCTTAATTCAAGATACTTGGCCTTTATCCAGTGGGCCATGGGAGCCACTGTAAAATTTTTTTTAATTAAATTTTTTTTTTCAAATTTTTATAAATTGTAGTACGTCTTAGTCCATAGGAGCTGCTCTAACAAAATACTATAGACTGAGTGACTTAGGAAAAACAAATTATTTCTTATGCTTATGGAGGTTGGGAATCAGGGTTGTGGTGCTAGCCGATTTGGTGTTTAGTGGGGGCTCCCTGGTTCATAGACAGTGCCTTCTCCCTGTGTCCTCACATGGTGGAAGGGGTGAGGGAGCTCTCTGGGGGCTCTTTTATAAGGACCTAAAGTCCATTCATGAGAGCTCCACCCACATGACCTAATCACTTCTCAGAAGCTCCCCACTTCCTAATACCATCACACTGAGGATTAGATTTTCAACAGATAAAGTTTGGGGGACACAGACCATATCATATGGTCATATAAATGAAACATGAAATTAACCCTTCAGCCACTTTCACGTCTATGATGAATCCAGCAGCGTAAGTCACATTCATATTGTTGCACTGTCATCCCCTCCATTCAACTCCAGAACTCTTTTCCTTTGCAAAACTGAAGCTCTGTGCCCATTACAAAAGAACTCCCCATACCCTGCCTTCTCCAGTCCCTGGCAACCACTACTGTGCACCTTGTCCCTATGAATTTCACTTAGGTACTTCATTTAAATGGAATCACAAAATTATCTTTCTGTGACTTAATATGGTATGACGTCCTCCAGGCTCCTCCGTGTTATAGCATGTATCAGAAGTTTCCTCCTTTTTAAGGCTGAGTAATTGTCCATTTTATGAATACACCACGTTTTGTTATCTGTCAGTGGACACCTGGGTTGCTTCACCCTTCTGGCTGTCGTGAATAATGCTACTGTGAACATGAGTGTACAAGTATCTCTTCAGACTCCTGAAGAGATACTTAGGGTATCTCTTAGGGTAAATACTCAGAACTCGAGTTGCTGGATGATCATATGCTAGTTCTATTTTTAATTTCTTGGGGAATTTCTGTACTGTTTTCCATCAGTTGTACCATTTTACATTTCCAAAGTACACAAGGGTTCCAATTTCTCCATATCCTTACCAACACTTGTCACTTTCTCTTTTTTGTTTATTCTTTGTTTTTGGTAGTCACCATTCTAGTGGGAGTGAAGCGATAGCTCAGTGACCTTTGATTGCATTTTCCAGATGATCAGGATGTGGAGCGTCCTCTTACAAGGGGAGCACTGTGGGAACTTTGAGCAGTTCCATGGTGGGGAGGTTTAGGGTGCTGGTGATACTGTCCCCTTGCACCTGCAGATCAAGCTTCCTACATGCTGCTTTGGTGGCTTCTGTGGGAAGTTGCTGTGTCCAGGAGGCTGTTCCCAAGCCAAGAGGGAGCACTGTTTGTTTACATATTTTATTATTTTTAAAGATTTATTTATTTGGAAAGAGAGCATACGTGTGGGTGGGAAGGGGCACAGGGAGAGGGACACTCTCAAGCAGACTCCACATTGAGCATGGAGCCCATCGTGGAGCTTGATCTTGCTACCTTGAGACCGCAACCTGAGCCGAAACTGAGAGACACCTAACCAACTGTGTCACCCAAGTGCCCAGGGAGCATTATTTATTTTGACAGGTGGTCTGCACCAAATCCACTTTGCTCTAGGGCTATGTTCTCACTGTTACTGGGATGAAGGTAGAGGAGCTGAGACAGGTGGGGGAGCATTTGAAGGTCATATACGTGGCTGTGGGTGTCTTTGTGGGAGTGGTAGGCTTTAGTGCCCAGCACCATTGGGTATTTTTGCTGCTGCTCCTCCTGGGTGCATGGGAGCATTGTGCTTCCCCACTTCCTCAGAGTTAGAGATGACCCTGTGACTTGTCTTATCCAATGAAATTGGAGCAGAAGTGATGGGCAGGTCAGAGCTTTAAAAGACTTTCCAGGCTCTCTCTCCCTCAGTCACTTCGGTCCTAGAAGCATATGTTGTGAAGGTCTTGCCATAATATTGTCTCTGCCTGGGAGTGGAAACAAGACCTGCAGTAGACATTGAGTGAGCAAGACAGAAACAATTACTAAGCTGGGGCACTGTGATTTAGGAGTTCCTTGTTAATGCAGCATAGCCTAGCCTGTCCTGACTGACAGAGGAGGAACTGGCAAAGTCTTTTACATGCAAAGGCAGGTTAAGATGAAAATGTAGTCTTTGGGGTAACTCCATATGCTTCTTAATACCTTGAGGTAACGAGCCCCTCAGATGTAGCAAACGTTTTGAGACAGCTGATGGGCTGCAGTTTTATGTAGGTGAGTCTCTTGCTGAAGAGTTCATTATCAGACATTAATGGTTTCATTTTGCCAGCAGCACACAGTTCTGGCCCACGATGGCCCTGTAGCCTGCCCCAGGTGGGGCTGAGAGGTGTTGGGAGCTCATTCGGGAGCACTCCACCTGTGTTTAATGACTTCTGTGTTTTCTGGTGCTTAGCAAATCCAGAGCTAATTTAGATTTTAGGAGACAACCCCAAACTCTGTGGGCCTCATTATACTTCCAAAGCAGGAGGGTCATTTTTTTCGTAATTATTCCCAACTTTTTGGAAGTGGGAATGCCTTTTTAATATCAAACATGTTCTAGACCTCTCCCACTTGGCCATAGTCATGTTTTTTAGTACTATTTTGGTTGTTCAGTAACTATTCATTGAATGAATCTTTTAAACTTTCTATTATAGAACTTTTCAAATACCTACAAAAGCAGAGAGAATTATATTCATCTGTTCCTGTTATGGGATGAACTGTGTCCCCCTGCCTCCAAATTCATATGTTGAAGTCCTATCCCCCCAGTATCTCAGAATATGAATATACTGGGAGACAGGGTCTTTAAAGAGGTATGTATGTCACTAAGAGGTTATTAGAATGGGCCCCAATCCAACCTGACAGGTCTTTCCTTATAAGAAGAGGAGATAAAAACACAGACACTCACAGAGGGAGGATGATAACAAGACACAGGGAGAAGGCCATCTGTAAGCTGAGGAAAGAGGCCTCAGAAGAGACAAGCCTTGCTGACACCTTGATCAGAAACTTTCAGCCTCCAGAATTGTGAGAAGATAAATTTCTTTTTTCTAAGCCACCCAGACTCTGGGTAGTACTCTGATACTTTGCAATGGCAGCCTTAGCAGACCTCTACGGTCCTCATGCAACATACATCAGCTTCAGCATTGTTCAGTATGTAAATTATCTTCTTGGGCTGCCTCTGATGTGGCAGGAGCGTGAGGGCATACAGCCGAGAGTCCAAGATAGCATTTGCTCTTGGGAAGCTTACTGCCTATAGGAACTGGAAAAATTCACGAGGAAAAGTTGTAATTAAGAGCACTTAGAATATTCCGCAATTACACAACATCTGTACACCTCAGAAACCATTGCCAGAACACAGAATGCAGCTAGTCTTCCAGCAGCGCTGGGGATGCAGATGAATTCTTGGAAGCTTTCAACTATGGTGCACTCCTGGGGTCAACATTTAGGGACCAAGACTTCAGATATTAGATAGGTTTATGGTGTAAATTGGATGAAAATGGAGGAAGTCTGGCCCAAGCAGCTTTGCCCCTGTCCTATGGATGGAGACTCAGGCTACTTCTGGGAGCAAGCTAGCCCCAAGAGGAGCCAAGATGCAAACACCATTCTTACACAATAAAGAAATGAGAGAATGAAGAGTCATACTGAGAAGTGATTCATTTGCTTACAGATAGATTCATCCAGCATTCCTTTAAATACCAAATCCCCTTGTACATTTAAAAATACCCAAGTTCACTCAAAAACATTATGCTGAGTGAAAGATGCCAGACACAAAAGTCTACATATTGCACAGTTCCATTTATATGATGCTTCTAGAAGAGGCCTAATTATAGGGAGAGAAAGAAGATTGGTGGTAGCCTAGGCCTGGGGATGTAGGTGGGATTGGCTGCAATCAGACATGGGGATGAGGCGAACTTTCTAAAACTACATTATGATAGCTGAGCAACTGAAATTCACTAAATTCACTAAAATCATTATCGCTTATAATAGGTGGATTGTGTGGTATACAAATTATACATCCATGAAGCTGTAAAAAAAATACACAGTTGAGCTCTGTGGAAAATCAAGGGAGTCTTCTTAAAGGAAGTAGGCTCTGAGCTGGATGTGAAGGATTGAGTGTCTTTCAGTGAGGAAGGATGGCTGGAGGGGATTTCAGACGGAAGAGCACCATTCTGGGGGAGATGACAGGCAGGTGTGATTGAGGTAGAAGGAAGGAGAAGCTTGTTGTAGGTGAGAAAATTAGGGAATTGAAGGGATATTCAGAAATCTCAACTCTGGTTGCACATTCCAGTCACCTGGAAAGCCAGTCACCTGGGCGCCATTCCTAGGGGATTTGGATCTAATTGTTCTGGGATAGATCTTAGACATTAGTTCTTTGTTTTTGTTTTTTCAGATGTTAGTATTTAAAAAATATTTTTTGAGTGAAATAATATTCTAATTATATCATTTCTTTTTTACATATTAGCCGGAATGATTCTGTAGACACTTTTCTCACCTCTGAGCTTACTCAGGGGACAATTCATAGAGAAAAGGCAGGGTGAACACACGATTCTTCCATTTCATTTACCAGTTTCAAAGACGATGAATGTGTTTCCCATAATCTTCCAAAGGTGATCAATTCATTTTTTTAAAACTATCATTATGAACTTATGGACTTGAACATATTTGTAGGTTTCAAACCATTGCACTCATTAATCCATACTGAAATTCAGATTGTTCTATCTTTGACCAATGGAGAGTCTTTGACTTGGCCCTTGAGACCTTTTGATACAATCCCAGTCCTCTTTGAGAGCTTCCTTGCATTTTTTTTTTTAATGAAGTAGTTTTATTTTTCCATCCTCTCCCACCAGATTCTTAGGTATGCATTCTTTTACTGTTCTTTTGGTGGTTGTCCTAGAGGCTATGATGTGCAGCCTTACTTCTAGACTCTAGTGATTATGGAGTCTTCTTTCAATCACTACTTTAACTATTTCCTGGACAATATGAAGACTTTTCAAACAGACATCAATATTTTTTGAGAGCTGGGAAGATTTCTGTGGTAGCCAGGGTTGAATGGGTGGGGTGTTAGATGGGCAGTAGGTGTATTAAGGAAGTTGACAGCATGTAGGGGTAGAGAAGAAGACAGGACTGAAAGTCTTCGGTGAATAAGTACCCGTGTGAATTCCTTAGCTGGTTATCAGGCTCATATATTAAGAAGTGTTTTTCCATTTTGTTTGGTGTAGCCTGATATGATGATGTGGACTTTTCAATGTATAGGTTCTTTTAGGGCTGAGAAAAAGGGATACCCTATTGTTAGAGATGCTTCTGCCATTCGGGTGCTATAGGAAATTATGCAGCCCAGAGCTGGCAGGGGGATGTGTTGAGGAGTCTCAGCATGAGAGTTTGAGTGCTCACAGGCACCAATTCCTCCCTAGATGAGGGGTCTTCCCCTGTGCCTGCTGCATCATTGAGGGCCTTACCTGTGAGGTCAGTTAGTTCTTTCAGTATCTGACAGATGAGGATATGGAGGATTCACAGGAGTTCCCAGACACGTACTCAAAGTCATACAGCTGGCAGGTGGCACAGCTGGAATGTGAACTTAGTCTGTCCAACTTCTGTTTCCAGCTGGAAGGGGTGAGAAACCCTGCTTCCACTTCCAAGGGTCTGGCTGAGACCAAGTTTTCACTGACAACACATTCTGACCAAATAGGCTTGTTTTAGAATATTGCTTGGAAGGAAGCATTGTCTTTACCGTTATCCTATTTTGGGGGTGAATTGATATACTTTATTTAATTTACTTTTTAATTTTGAAATAATTTTAGATTTACAGAAAGGTACAAAGAAATGTTCAGGGAGGTCCCTCCCATACACCCTTCACCTCATCCTTCCCAATGTTAACATCTTGCATAACTAACTACAGCACGATAATAGTGAAACCAGGAAATTGACATTGGTATAAGCAATAGAACTTACTCAGAATTCACCAGTTCTACATGAGCAAATGTATGTGTGTGTGTACTTGTATGGTCTGATGCAATCAAATGTATAACTAGCTTCTTGTGACTACTACCATAATCAAGATATTTAACTGTATCATCACCCAAAGACTCCATCCAGCAACCCCTTTGTAGCTAAACACACACACGCGCGCACACACACACACACACACACACACACCCTCTTGCATCGTTCCTAACCCCTGGCAACCTCTAATTTGCTGTGTCCTTCACATCTGTATTATTTCATGAATGTCATGTAAAAGGAGTCTTGAAGTATGTCTGTCTTTTTAAGGTTGACTTTTAGCCCTCAGCAGAATTTCTTTGAGGTTTATCCATATTGTGTGTGTCAGTCGTTCATTCCTTTTTATTTCGAGTAGTATTCTGTGGTATGGATGTGCCATAGTTTAACTGTTCTCCCATCAAAAGACATTTGGGAGGTTTCTAGTTTGAGGCTATTGTGAATAAAACTGCTGTGCGCATTCACATACAAGTTTATGTAGGAAAATAAGTTTTCTTTTTGAGATAAATGCCCAAGTATGTGCAATTGCTGAGTCATATGGTAATTCTACTTTTAGTTTTTAAAGATGTTGCCAAACTATTTTCCAGAGTGGCTGTACCATTTTATATTTCCAACAGCAATGTATGAATGATCCAGTTTCTCAGCATCCTTGCCAGGCGCGTTGTTACTGTTTTTTATTTTAGCTATTTGGATACGTGCGTAGTGGTATCTCATTGTTTTCTTTACATTTTTCTAATGCCTAATTATGTTGGACATTTTTTCGTGTGATTATTTGCCATCTGTTTATCTTCTTAGGTGAAGTGTCTTTCATGTCTTTTGTCCATTTTCTGATTGTATTTTTCTGTTGGGTTTTGTGGGTTCTTCATGTATTCTAAATTCAAGTCCTTTGTTGGATATATGATTTGCATACATTTTCTCCTAGGCTGTAATTTGTCTCTTCATTCTCTTAACATGAACTTTTGGCAGGCAGAAGTTTTAAATTTTGATGAGGCCCAGTTGATCAACTTTCGTTTTATGGATACTGCCTGCAGTGTCGTCTAAGAATTCTTTGCCTAATCTTAGGTCTCACAGTTCTCTCCATTGGTTTTCTTTCTAGAAGTTGCATGGTTTTATGTTTTAGATTTTTTTTTAAAGATTTTATTTATTTTGACAGACAAATCACAGGGAGGCAGAGAAGCAGAGAGAAAGGAAAGGAAGCAGGCTCCCTGCTGAGCAGAGAGCCCGATGCGGGGCTCGATCCCCGGACCCCGGGATCATGACCTGAGCTGAAGGCAGAGGCTTTAACCCACTGAGCCACCCAGGTGCCCCTATGTTTTAGATTTAAGTCCACAACACATTGTGAGTTGATTTTTGTATAATCTGTGAGGTGTAGGTAAGAAAAAATTGGACAATTCTACAGGTCCAAATGCTCTAGCACCATTTACTGTAGTAATCTCTAATCCACTGAATTGCTTTCACTCTTTTTCCAAAAATTAGTTGGGCATATTGGAGTGGATCATTTTTTCTGGGTTCTATATTCAGTTCCATTGATTTATTTGTTTAGCCCTCTGTCCAATACCAAACAGTTATAGTTCTACTGTAAGCCTTAATATTGAGTAGAATGATTTCTCCCACTTTCTTCTTCTTTTTTTGAAAATATTTAGCTATTCTAAGTTTTTTTTCTTTCCAAATAAATTTTAGAATAAGTTTATCTGTATCAACAAAAAACCATGCTGAGATTTTCATAGTACTTTTGTATATCTATAGACCAGTTTAGGGCAGAATTGAATTTTTTTGTTTTTCTTTTTTTTTTTTTTTAAGATTTTATTTATTTATTTGAGAGAGAGACAGGGAGAGAGAGCATGAGTGAGGAGAAGGGCAGAGAGAGAAGCAGACTCCCCGTGGAGCTGGGAGCCCGATGCGGGACTCGATCTCGGGACTCCGGGATCATGACCTGAGCCGAAGGCAGTTGTCCAACCAACTGAGCCACCCAGGCATCCCTTTGTTTTTCTTTTAATGTTGAGTTTTCCATTCCATGAACATAGTATATCTCTCCAAGTAGTTAGATTTCCCTTGATTTCTTTCACCAGCATTTTAAAATTTTCATCATAAAGATCCAGTACATTTCAAAACATTCATTCATAGATACCTCATTATCTTTGGAGCAGTTTTAAGTGGTATTGCATTTAAAATTTTGATTTCTATTTGTTTGTTGTCATTACATAGACACAAAATTGATGTTCACGTATTGATCTTGTATCTTGCAGCCTCTTAGTGAATATGTTTTTCTCTCAGCACTGTGAGGTGTATCCCACAAATTTGGTATGCTGTGGGTTTTTAAAAATCCATTTCTCTGTATTTTGAATTTTTCTTTGAGATTTCCATTTTGGCCTATGGATTATGTAGAAGTGTGTTAATTAGTTTCCAAGTATTTGGAGATTTTTCCGTAATCTTTCTGCTACTGACTTCTAGTTTGATTCTGTTTTGGTCAGAGAAGATATTCTAAAGTTCAATTCCTTTGAATTTATTAAGGTTTATTTTGTGACCTACAATATGATCTGTCTCAGTGCATGTTTCATAGCACTTGAAAAGAAAGTGTTCATGAGGTTGTTGGACAGAACTGTCTGTACATGTCAATTAGATCCTAATGGTTGATGGTATCGTTCGGTTCTTCTATAACCTTGCTGATTTCCTGTCTAGTAGTTCTTTCAGTTTCTGAGAGTTGGGGCTGAAGTCCCCAAATGTCGTTGTAAGTTTGTATTTTTTCCTTTTGGCTAGATCACTTTTTTCTTCGTATATTTTGAGGCTCTGCTGTTTGATAAGTATAAATTTAGGATTGCTTTGTGTTCTTGAAAGGTTTATACTTTTATAATTATGTAATATACTTCTTTGTCTTTATTAATTTTCTTTACTCTGAAGTCTATTTTTATGTGACATTATTGTAGCCACTTTTGCTTTCTCATGACTAATATTTACATGACATATATTTTTACCATCTCTTTATTTTCAGTCTACCAATGTTGTATATTAAGTGAATTTCTTATAGATAGCATGAGTGGGTTAGGTTTGTTAAAATCACACTTCTAATGACTTTCTTTTATTTGGTATTGTTAGGCCATTAAGCCTAACAGTATTTGTTATATTACTGATAGGTTAGGACTTATGTCTGTATTTTACAATTTGTTTTTTGTTTCTTCCCTCTTTTCATTCCTTTGTTTCATTTTCCTTCCCTTCCTGTGGGATACCTAAACATATTTTAGCATCCCATTGGTCATATTTATAACATGTCTGAGTATTCCACTCTGCATGCTTTTCTTTGTGGTTGCTGTAGATATTTTCACAACATTCTGGTATCAGAGTTTTGCCATTTTGAGCAAAGTAGTGAAAACATTTTTTACTTTTTACTTCCACTTGAGTCCCTTAACCCTTACCATTTTTTAACATAACTGTCTTAAGTATTTCCTCTACATTCATTGTGTACCACATCAGATAAAGCTGTGACTTTTGCTTCAGCTTTAAAAGAAGATTAAAGAAACTCCTGAGAACCTAGGATAGTTCTGGTGTTCTTCTGTTACCAGTTTCTTTCTGTTTGGAACACTTCCTTCAGCTATTCTCAAAATATGGGTCTGCTAATAACAAATTCTCTTCGTTTTTATTTATTTATTTTTGAGTATGTTTTTATTTCCCCCTCATCCCATTCCTGGGGAAATGGCTTTATGGAGATGTAATTCACATACCCTGGAATTCATGGTTTTCAGTATATTCACAGAGTTGTGATCCATCACCACAATCTAATTTTAGAACATGTAATAAGTTTTTAGGTCTGAATTTTTGTGTAACTTAGAGAGGAGAAAGAAAAGTAGTTCACAATCTTGTTTCTGAACCTGAAGTTAATGTACCTTTTTAAGTCTTTTGTAAAAAGAGGTTCCTCTCTCTTTTTCTTTACTTTTTAATTTATTTTAATTAAAACTTTTAAAAGCTGTGAACTATTTATAACCTAAAATTTATTATCTTAACCATTAAGTGTACAGTTCAGTAATGTCAAGTACATTCACATCATTGTGCAGCCAATTTCCAGACCTCTTTTCTCTTGCAAGACTGAAACTCCACCTGTTAAACAACAACTCCCCAGTCCCTGCTCCGCAGACTTTGGCAACCACTATTCTACTTTATGACTGTGAATTTAACTATTCCATGTACCTCATATAAGTAGAATCATTACACTGTTTGTCCTTTGGTAATTGGCTTATTTTACTTAGTGTCATCTCTTTATAATGTTGTAGCAGAAATCAGGATTTCCTTTCCTTTTAAAGCAGAATAGTATTTCATCTTACGGATGCATCATTACCATTACTGATTTTGTTAATGGACACCTGGGTTTTTTCCATCTTTCGGCTATTGTCAATACTGGTGCCATGAACATGAGTAAACAAATATCTCTTTGATACCCTGCTTTCAGTTCTTTTGGGTGTATACTCAAGTGGGATTGCTGGATCATATGTTAATTCTATTTTTAATATTTTGAGGAACTGTCATATTATCTGTCCTCTTCTTTTCCCTACAAAATATCTACTGAGGATTTTGGGCTATTTGACCTATAGAATGACCCACAGTCTTATTTTGGATGGTTACACCCATGATGCAATTCACTGTATCCCGTCACCTTCTTTCTTCTGCACATTGGCAGCTGGATCCATTGCCTGTGTCAGACTTAGATTTCATCTCTTTAACAAGGTTGGAGGAAGCACATAATGTCTGTGAGTGTAGCAACTGTTGGTGCTCAACACCACTGTTATAGGTTGACTGATATCCCCCTAAAATCCATATGAAGTCCTAACCCCTGGTGTCTCAGAATGTGGTTTTATTTGGATGAATAGTCTTCACAGAGTTGATCAAGGGTGGGCCCCAAATCTAATACAATGGTGTCCTTATAAGAAGAGGACAACTGAGGGTTGCTGGGGGGAGGGGGTTTGGGAGAAGGGGGTGGGATTATGGACATTGGGGAGGGTATGTGCTTTGGTGAGTGCTGTGAAGTGTGTAAACCTGGTGATTCACAGACCTGTACCCCTGGGGATAAAAATATATGTTTATGAAAAATAAAAAATTAAAAACAAAAAACAAAAAACAAACAAACAAAAAAAGAACTGGGTCATATGGTAGGTATGTTTAACTATTTAGAAAACTGTTGAACTTTTTTCCAAAGTGTTTGTATTAACTTACATTCTCACCAGCAGTGTGAGAATTCTCATTGTTCTATTTGGAATGCTCAGTATTTTTGACTTCAGACATTGTAGTCTGAAATGGTTTCCATTCGTGATTTTAATTTTCGTGCCCCTGATGACAACGATATTAAATTTTCTTCATGTTTAAAAAAAAAAAAAGAAGAGGACATTTGGGGGCACGTGGGTGGCTCAGTGGGTTAAGCCGCTGCCTTCGGCTCAGGTCATGATCTCAGGGTCCTGGGATCGAGTCCCATATCGGGCTCTCTGCTCAGCAGGGAGCCTGCTTCCCTCTCTCTCTCTGCCTGCCTCTCTACCTACTTGTGATCTCTCTCTGTCAAATAAATAAATAAAATCTTTAAATAATAATGTTTAAAAAAAAAAAGAAGAGGACATTTGAACACAGGTACATACAGAAGAAAGATGATGTGAAGATATAAGAATGCAATATGAAGATGAATATGGCCATCTCCAAGCCAAGGAGAGAGGTCTGGAGCAGATCTTTTCCTCACAGCCTTCAGAAGGAAGCTCCTTGATCTCAAACTTGTAGCTCCTGCCAGCTCCTTGATCTCAAACTTGTAGGTTCCAGAACTGTGAGACAATATATTTCTGCTGTTTAAGCCACTTAGTTTTAGATGCTTTGTCATGGCAGCTCTAGCAAACTAATATAGTCACTGGTTCTTATGTCAGTGCCTTGCTGGTCATTTTGATTTTCTGATGCTTGCCTTCCAATAGGTCAGGAAGACCTCATGGGATGGAAATCATTATGTCTTTGCATTTTGGAATCAGTTTCCTTTGTCCTTCATACTTGAAAGGCAGTTTTTCCTTTATAGTAGATCCTTGAGTGTCTTAATTATTCTGGAAGTAATCATAGTTGTCCAAAAGTCTGATAGTTACCTCGTTTACTTTCTCTTATGTGTCCTCTTTTATTTTGATATGCTCAATGGATATTGTGTGTGTGTGTGTGTGTGTGTGTGTAGTCATTTTATTAGGGTATGTCTTGATTTTGGTCATGCTGGGGTAGCATTCTTAAGTACATGGTGGGCTTTTTCAATATGTAATTTCACTTTTTTTAAGAAAAAATTTTTTTTTCTGAGAGGGAGAAAACAGTAAGAGAGAGCATGAGCAGTGGAGAGGAGCAGAGGGAGAGGAAGAAGCAGGTTCCCTACTCCCTGCTCCCTACACACGGCTCAATCCCAGGACCCTGAGATCATGATCTGAGCCAGATGCAGAGTCTTAACTGACTGAGACACCCAGGTGCCTCACTTTTCTGTTTTCAATTTCAAGAAAGTTTCTTGAGGTTTTCAGTATTTGTTTCCCCTCCTCCCCCACTTTGGTTTTTTTCTTTATGAACTCTGGTTATGAATGTGCTAGATCTTCTTTGCTCACCTTCAGTAGCTGTCACTTGCTCTGCAATTCTTTTTTTTTTTTTTTTAAGATTTTATTTATTTACCAGAGAGAGAGGGGGGGAGAGAGCGAGCACAGGCAGACAAAATGGCAGGCAGAGGCTGAGGGAGAAGCAGGCTCCCTGCTGAGCAAGGAGCCCGATGTGGGATGCTGGGATCATGACCTGAGCCGAAGGCAGCTGCTTAACCAACTGAGCCACCCAGGCGTCCCTGCAATTCTTTTTTTTTTTAACCTCATTTTTGGCTTTCCACACTTTTCCTCCTCTTCATCTTGTATTTTGCAATGGGATTGTCTGTTCTTTTTCTTTGCTCTTGCATTCCTTCTAGTTTAGTCTTAATTTCTGGAATAATTGCTTTCTTTTAATGAAAACACATCTAATTCTTTCCTGAGCCCTGACATCTGATTTCTGAGTATTTTTAATTTTGATTCATGCTGTTTCATGTTTTTTCTTAATTTCTTTCAGTTCAGTTTGGAACAATTTTTATGTTTTTGATTTGTGCAGGCATACATTTTTGGCATGCTTTTATTACCTGAAGGGATGTTATTTTGCTCCTCGTTCTCTTCCCCCAGCTCCTTTTTTCCTTATCAGGGTGTCATATAATGGTATTTGATCTTGATTTTCTGCTGTTGTTCTTTTTAATGTGAAATTCATGCTCGTGAACTTTTGGAAAGAGATGTGGTTTAGGAGAGCTTTTCTATGCACATATAGTTTTGTCTTCTGGTATTTATATACCGTGTTACATAAAAGTGTGACCTCCTGAGATTCACTATTTCCTTTCCCCACTTGTACCTGGACCTTCTCTTTCCTTCGTCTCTGCAGTCAACGTTCTGTTTAATTTTGATGCCAATCCCAGTGGGGATCCTCCATGTGGGTCCTGAGTTGGAAGGGAGCCCTGGTTTCCTTTTGGAGAGTCCAGAACTCATTGGTACCGACTGTGAACTCTTTATCCCACTACTGCTGCGGACAACACCCTCCCCAGAGTCTCCTGGGAATGTCTGTTGGATAGTCTGGGTCTCCCCTGTTGTCAGGTCTCTTAGACACCCTGCTGCTTTCCTGGTTGGTTCTGCCCATGTCAAGACCCACACAGGTCTTGAGGCTGTTGGTAGTCTCTTCCCACCTGCTTGTATTTTGGAGTTTATAGGGAAACATTGTTACCTAGTTGTTTTGTAAATATTGTCTTTGGTTTCTGGGTTTTAATCTCCAGTTGCTATATTTGTTTTACGTGGGCATTTCAGGAGATCTCAAAACCATGCCGCTGACAACATTGCCATCTCCCCACGCCCTGCCTCTAGGTTTTGCTTATTGCCTGTGCTCTTGATAGGATGCCGCTGATTATCTGAGCCCTTGGAGCACATCTGTTCTTTTCTGTGGTTCTGCCAAGGCACTAGTTCAGTTCCAAACAGCACCAGAAGGTAGATTTGGAAGGGAAGAGTGGCCTCTGTCAGTTGTTGGTGGGAGAACACCTTGTGGGGAGCAAGATCCTGCAACTTTCCCCTATTTGTGTTACAGAAGAATATGATTTGGGCCAAAAAAAAAAAAAAAAAAGGCAACAGGGGGAGAAGAGTAAGCAACATTTATGTCTATGTGGAGTGTACTGTTCAGATGCCAAGTGGCCAGGTTAGACACGATAGCAAAGGAGAGGCTGTGCTGGGATGCTGGGGAGCACACGCCCTGGGAAACTTGTCTACCCTTGTTCTAGCCAGTTCCATGAATTCCTAGAGGTAACTGTGGTGAGTGGTGGTGTGGACCCCCTTGTCACCAGGCACTGCCTTGTGGCTCTGGGCAGTGCTGAATGTCTTCAGTTGTGTGGGTGAATGACCCGCCTGAGACCTTACTCACTTTCCTGGTAGTGGCCATCCTAAGGACTGTTACTTTGTGACTGGCCCCTTTTATTAAGCCTTTGTCTCCAACAGACTTTCTTTTACATATGAGATGGAAATAGACAAGGAGAACTATAGAATGGCACCATATTAGTCGGTTATGGCCGCTATCACAAAGTACCATAGACCAGGGTGCTTAAGCAACAGAAATGTATTGTTGTATGGTTCTGGAGGCTGGACGTCTAAGAACTTCACACAGGAAAGAAGTATAGGATACGGGGGAGGTCTGCATGGCATGGAGTTTTGTCAACGTGGGTGCTGTGGCGTGAACTCTTGGCAGGTCCTCACTAACTTGGGGGGTAATTATTGTTTGTTCTGAGTCATGAATTGGACTGGGTCTGAAGCATACATGGAGAGGAGCTGTCACTGGGACCAGGGAGTGTCTGCTGGTCGAGGAGGTGGGCAGCTATCACCTGCGTGAGTCTGAGCCCAGCTGTTGGTGACTCCATGTTGGCTGTGGAACACAGGTAGCCTAGTAGTGTGAGTGACAAGGATGCGTGTGTGTTTGTGTGCACATGGGCACATGTATTTACACACACACATGTAGCAGTGACAGGCAAAAGAAGTAAGACAGGTCATTTAAGTCTGGATTCTGTTTTCGTAGGGAATGGGAAAACTTGGAAGGTTTGTGTACTTGGGCCTCATATGGTAAGACTGATTTTAGGTCTGGAGAGCTATGGTATTCATATTGAATCTACATATGTTCTGATTAGTTCCAATGAGACCAGATGACTGGATGGACAGCCCCATGGTGCTCCCTTAGATAGTTCTGATTATACCAAGTCAGTCCTAACTGGCAAGCTGGACCAGACAGAATTGAAGCAGGTTTTTAGGCAGTAAAGCAGTTTTGACTTCATTTAAAAAATAAAAATGAAATAACTGAATATTCTTTGGGGATCCTGAGTGTAGAGACAGAAGGGAACACAGAGTAGGGTTTGAAACCTTTACATCACAGATCAAGCTATGTTCTGGCAAGCAAGGTACCAGTCATTAGTCTCCTGAGCCCTGGACTGTCCAGAGAGGGATTTGAGGGGGGAGTCTAGAGAAGGAAGCTAGCCCCTAGTTAACACAACACCCAAAGGGTAGATTTCCCATGTGACTGAAATGAAAAGACTAAAAATGGAAAGGAATGAACGGAGCCAAAGCTTACGATATTCCAGGTGGGGATGGTGACGAACGCCGGTCTGAATCATTTTGTAGTTCCTGGAATGTTCCCACGTAGGTGTCTAAGCCAGAACTGGAGAGAGTGCAGCACTTCCTCCCAAGGCTTGTCTGAGGTGTTGTGTCTGCCAAGGAAACACCAGCATCTCTCAAGTGAGGCAAGAGTTGAGGAACCTCCTAACAGCCTGCCCAGCTTTGAAAATCCACGTGTCTCAGAAACGCATTAGAGCTTTTCCCTGCTTGTTCAAGTTGAAATGTGAGTTTTGAGACGGGGTGACTTTGCATCTTGTCTCTTCTCACATTTTCCTGTATGTGGCAGAATAATATAAAACGCTTCCCATTATTCTGCAAAAATCAAAATCATTCAAGGCATACTACACAGTCTGATATGAAACAACCACAAACACACATGCTGGTGGTCTTGAAAGTAAACTACAGAGACTCATGCGTTTTCTGATGGCTGTTATTATTAACACTACTACTGTTTTTAAAGGAACATTTTGAAGCGCACTTCATTTTTTCTGTGTAGCAAAGTCCAAGCCTACAACTTGTCATATTTAAAGTAACCTGTAAAATCCATCCTAATGTCTTGTAATTCACAGTCATCAGGAAGCCTGCATTCAGAAAACTTCATACAGGATGAGAGAGAGAGAGAGAGAGATCACCCTACCCTCAGTGGGGAGATGCCGGGAGTAGGCCTAAGATCTAGTAAATCAAGTATTGGCTATTGAGGGAGTGAAAAAGAGGGGCTCGGAAAGTGTATGAGGTCAGAGGTTCTTTGGGGAGAGGGATACAACTTGAGAAGCATAGTGCCTCCTGGAGATTTAAAAGGAGGAGGGAACCAGATGGAGGTAAGGAATTTAGTGAAACAAAGCATCAAAGAATGAGAATGAGAAAGACCAAATTGGGGGTGAGTAGGAGGGGGTAGAGTTTGAGGAGGGGGGTGGGGAAGGGCAAGGTGGGGAGGGAGAGAGGAGGAGGGGAAGGAGGAGGAAAAGGAGGAAGAGAAAGAGAAAGAGAGGGGAGGGGAAGGGAAGAGGAAAGGAAAAGAGGGAGAGAAAGAAAACGTCTGTTATTTATTAAAGAAGCTATACTTAAGAGTCGTCAGAAAGGAAGATAAAACTAAACCAGGTTCCCAAGCAAGCCACAAAAATCCCACTTACTTACTGCACCCAACCGCCTCCCCTGCCGAGTCCATCTCCTGAGATTGCTGGTCCAGGCAAACTGGAGAGACTAATGAAAATAAATATAAATTTAAATAAACCTAGAATCCATACAATGTTACTGTTAAGAAAAAAAGATGAGTCACAAAAATATTTAGGCATATGAAGAGTCAAGAAACAAAGAAACAGAAATGCATTATAATTAACAAGCAATTGCAAATGTAAAAAAAAAAACACCATGAGTCAAGAAATTAAAAAAAAAATAGACTGGAAATGGACAAACACTAGGGGATATGAAGTGGAAGCTTATTAAACTAAGGAAAATAAGCTTTCTTTTTCTTTCTTTCTTTTTTACTAAGGAAAGGAATGGAAGAAAAAAATAAAATTATCTCTGAAATTAGTGGTATATTATGAGGTATCCAAGGGGACAGTAGATGCCAGTGAAAGTACAGTAAGTATAGAAATATATAGAATCAAGAAAATGAAAAGAGATGGAAAGAAATAGAAAAGAGATGGAAAGTCCCCAAACATACAGACAGTTGGAAAAAGATCCAACATACCTATAGTTAGAGACCCTGAGGAAGAAAAGAGAAGCAATGGAGTAGAACTAAAATTAAATCTGTAATTCAAGAATAAATTCCTGAAACAATATCTGAATCTGCCCAGAAACACAGCTGGCTCTTGAACCACATGGGTGTGAACTGCATGGGTCCACTTCTTAGTGGATTTTTTTTTTTTTGAGAAGTATAGCACAATACTATAAATATTAAAATTTAAATCTTAAAATTTACTTAACATTTTCTTTTCTCTAGCTTTCTTTGTTGTAAGAACACAGTAGATAATACAGAGAACATACAGAGTATGTGTTAATCTAAACTGCTTGTTAATTATAAGGCTTCCCATCAGGGGTAGGCTGTTAGTCATTTAGTTTTTGGGAACTCAGAAGTTACATGTGGATTTTTAGCTATGTTGGGATCAGCACCCCTAATGTCCTCATTGTTCAGCGACCACCTGTAGTCTACGATCATTTGGAAACGGTCTACTCAAAATTATGCTTTAAAGCTATTAGACTTTAAAGATAAATGTACCATAAATATAAGTAAAGATAAATGTACCATCAGCTGCACCTCTGGACAAAACGACCAAGTTACTTACAAAGGAAAGAAAACCAGGTAGACGTCTGACTTTGTGACAATGACAACAGTGGCACAATATTTTCAAGAAACTCAAGGAAGAAAAGGGAGCTAAAGGTTTTGTATCCAGCCAACTCTTCTTGAAGTATCAAGGTTTTAAAAAAACAGTTAAAAGACGCAAGAAATAGAAGAATATTGTACCCACTAGCCCTATTTAAAGAATCCACCAGAATTTGTGGTGTGCTGGGGACAGCAGAAGTGGTCTTCGCTGGATGCAGGCAATGAGTTGCTTCATCTGCAGATAATTTAAAAACACTGATAAAACTGACTAAAAGTTGGTCTGCTTTTTATTATCACTGCGTTCCAGCACTGTTAAAGAATGTTAGTGTGAAATGTCCCTCCTGAAGAAAAAAAAATCTTTTTGGTATAATTTCTAGGCAATTTTTCCCATTATTGGCATTTTAGTAACGTGCACAGGGTTCACATGAGCACATCTGTATTACTTATGGTTTAATAAACATTGTTTTCTACATGGCACTGAATTTAAAGAACTCCCCCTTAGTCACCCTCTGACATACGTAGACTCAGGTACGCATGGATATTTTGAGAGTCAAGTTATAACCATTCAGAATCACTCAAGTTCCTTTCATGGACAGGCTTCTTCCATGGAACTGCACATTCTTGCATTTGAACAGTAGATGTTGAAATAAACAATGCTAGTCCAGTAATTGTGAAGACAAACAGAATTTGCATTTCTCCAATTCTGTCATTTTTTGTGACCATGTGGCATCTTTGTGTTTATTTTTTTTTAAAGATTTTATTTATTTATTTGACTGACAGAGATCACAAGTAGGCAGAGAGGCAGGCAGAGAGAGGGCAGGGAAGCAGGCTCCCCACTGAGCAGAGAGCCTGATGTGGAGCTCCATCCCAGGACCCTGAGATTATGACCTGAGCTGAAGGCAGAGGCTTAATCCACTGAGCCACCCAGGTGCCCCTTTATTTGTATTTAAAGTTGAAACAGTAAAACAGAGCATAGACTATGAAGTGTGATACTTCTGTTTATTAGCAAAATAGTCGATACAGGAAATACTGTACTGAATTTGAATCATATCTTTAAAATGGAAATTAAAAAAATTGTTTAAGTTACAGATCAAACCAAGCAAATAATGACAATTACTAGTGATTATTGTGATAACTCCTGCAAATATAGTTGTCGTATAGAGGATGGAGGTGTTAAAAACAACCCCACTCTGTCAAATATATGTATGCTGTGCAATAGAGGACAGATTTTACTCAGTGAAAAGATAGTTGGGGCAGCCTTGGCAAAAGGATAGTGAGTATTAATATGGTTTTTAATTGCATGTGTAAGAACTAAAGCAAGGGTAGGGGTAGATGTGGAAGAGTAGATAGAAATGTATGAAAATTGATGAAATGGAAATAAGGTGAACTAAGGAGAAAAGCAAGTTAGAATAAGCTCATGGATTGCCCTAGCAGTAGCAAAGTCAAAATATCTACTTTCCTAAATACCCAAATGGGAAAAAAGAACCTAAGGGAATGAAGAAAATAGACTACAAAGTGAAATACACATGGTAATTACAACACAAAAGAACATGACAGAGCTGAAATCAAACACACTGAGAAATTGAAGTGGATTTATTTTTTTAAATCTATTTAAAGAATATTTATGTATTTATTTGTTTTTGCTTCTGCTTATAAGTTTTTTAATGTTTACATCTTTTTTTCCAAGTTTTAATTAAGATTCCAGTTAGTTAATATAGAGTGTGATATTAGTTTGAGGTATACATATAGTGATTCAACAAGTCCACACATCACCCAGTGCTCATCACACAAATGCTGTCCTTAATCCCCATCACCTGTTTAACCCATCCCCCACCTACCTATCCTCTGGTAACCACCAGTTCTCTGTAGTTAAGAGTCTGTTTCTTGGTTTACCTCTCTTTCTCTCTCTTTTCCCCTTTGCTCATATGTTTTATTTCTTCAGTTCCACATGAGTGAAATCAGATGGTATTTGTCTTTCTCTGACTGATTTAATTTCATTTAGCATAATACTCTCTAGCTCTATCCATGTTGTTGGAAATAGCAAGACTTCATTCTTTTGGATGGCTGAGTAATATCCCATTGTGTGTGTGTGTGTGTGTATCCTCATCTTTATGCATTCTTCAGTTGATGGACATTTGGGCTCTTTCCATAATTTGGCTACCATTGATAATGCTGCTGTAAACATCATGGTGCATGTATCCCTTCAAATTAGTATTTTTGTATCTTTTGGGTGAATACCTGGTAGTTTAATTGCTGGTAGGTCTATTTTTTCTTTTTTTTGAAAGATTTTATTTACTTATTTGACAGAGAGTTAGGGAGAGAGCACAAGTAGGCAGAGCAGCAGGCAGAGAGAGAAACAGGCTTTCCACTGAGCAGGGAGCCCAGTGTGCGGGGCTTGATCCCAACCAGAGCCAAAGGCAGACGCTTAACCAGCTGAGCCACCCCCGCCCGCCCCCTCCCGGGTAGGTCTATTTTTAACTTTTTGAGGAACTCCCATACTGTTTTCCAGGGTGCTGCACCAGTTTGCATTGCCACCAAGAGTGTAGGAGGGTTCCCCTTTCTCCACATTCTAACCAACACCTGTTGTTTCTTGTGTTTTTGAATTAGCCATTTTGACTTGTAGGAGGTGATATCTCATGGTAGTTTTGATTGGCATTTCCCTGATGGTATGTGGTGATGAGCATCTTTTCATGTGTCTGTTGAGCATCTGGAAGTCTTCTTTGGAGAAATATCTTTTTCATGTCTTCTGCCCACTTTTTAAACTGGATTTTTTTTTTTTTTGGTGTGTTTTGAATTTTGTAAGTTCTTTATATATTTTGAATACCAACCCTTTATCAGAGATGCAGTTTGCTAATATCTTTTCCCATTCAGTAGGGTGCCTTTTAGTTTTGTTGATTGTTTCCTTCGCTGGGTAGGTGGATTTAATCCAGCAAGTAGAAGACTTTCAGACTGGTTCATGCAGTGTGTTTAAGGAAGTCATACCTGAAACAAAGTAACTATAAAGGCTGGAAAGAATGGGAGGGTATACAGAAATGAAGCCAGCAGAAAGAAAAAGAAATTAGGGGTTTTAATCCTGATTTCAACTGTGAAAATAAATAAAGGAAACCTGAAACAAATAACACATTATATGTTAAAACAAAACAAAACAAAGCCAGGAAGCCCCAAAGGCGGAGCTCTTACATAGTACTGCCCAAATCCCTGCTGGAGAAGACTTACTCTCTGTACCCCAGCAAGAGGAAGGAAGAAGTTCTCCTTGCCCAGCAATAGCTGAGCCAACGAGAAACTGCCAGTCCTAGCCAATAAGAAGCTGTTGCCACTCTCAACTCTGTGAAACGGCCCCTCCCAACTTCCTCCTTTCCCCTTAAATGCAAGCCCTTCTCTGTTCTCTGGATTTGCCTATGGTTTGACCTAGTTTGCTTGTCCTGCATCGTAATTCCTTTGCTATTCCTGAATAAACTCATTTTGCTGGTAAAATGGCTGGCTCTTTTTGAGATTTTGTTTTTAAGGTCAACATTACCAAGGGAGAATTCATGCCAAAGACATGAAATGAAACAGAGGGATACAGTGTAATAAAAGGCTGCAATTCACAGAGCAAATATTATAATTGTGGCTATGAGTGCTACACTGAACATCGAAGAACCTCCTTGAAGGACCTGTGAAGCAGGAGATATGGACAGAAGCATACTCATTCTGGAGACCATGACAGCCACTTGCTATCCAAGATGTGTGAAGGAGACAAAAGACTATGCCCCCACCATACTGGAGTGAGTTTGTACTCCGATAATAGAGGATACAACTTTGTTTCCAGAACACATGGAACATTTGTGACAGTTGACATGTTAGGTTACAAAAAAAACACTTCAGTACGTTCTTGTAACATAAAAATGATCCATTCAAGGTTCTGTCACCACAATGCAATAAAACTAAAAGTTAATCATAAGATAAAAAATGAAAAGGCCTTTCAGCTTGGAAAATCACACGATTAAACTCTATAAATCCTTCAGTCTATGAGGTGCACATAAAGTTGTGCCTTAAAATAAAAAAATAAATGAATGAAGGAACATCAAACTCAGTGTTAAAGCAACCAAATAACTGAGTGAGAGTAAAATGGAAAATAAGCGTAAAGTTGGAAACTAATAAATTAGAACAGAGAAAAATATAAAAATAATAAACAATAAAATGCTAATTTTTAGGTAAGAAATCAAATGAACAAGCCAGTATCTAACCTAATTATGGGGGGAACAAATATATAAAATAAGAAATGACAATAGGGAAATAATCAATAAAATAGAACATGTTAAAAAAACATTAAAATTTACTCTTTATAATACTGTGCAAATAAATGTGAAGTCCTGGAAAAAAGAGTACTTCTCTAGGAAAATGGATTTACCCAAATGGGCCCCAGTAGACACATAACATTTAAACAAACCAATTTTCCTTGGGAAAAAAAAATATAGAAAAACCTTCAAACCTATATAGCTTCACATGAGAAGTCCATCAAATCTTCAGATAATGGATTATCTCAGTTCTACTTAAATCATTCTAGAGCATAGAAAAAAATGGAAATCTCAAGATTATTTGGTAAAAGAAGTCAACACATCAGTCTTACTTAGGAATATTGATGTAAAATTCCTAAATAAAATGTTAGCAGAGGGAACCTTAAAAAAAAATAGTTTGGGGATGACTGGATTGCTGAATGGGGAAAATTGCATCTTTTCTCTTGAGTGGGAAAAAACCCAACCTCCTCTTCCCCCTGCCATGTGTTTCCTTTGTAGTCACACTTCTGACACCAGGTGTGTGGGGTTGTTCCACACCAAGCAACTCTCTGTAACACCAGCTGTGTGTCCTATATTTTAACTCAGTTTTGACATTCTCTTCCTAGAGGTCGCGTCAGATCCCACAGGTTAAGAACTCAGCCCCATGAGACTGTTCCCATTCTCCTTCAGATGCCAGATATAAGTCCAGGTAATTGACTGGCTATAAATCTGAGGTTCCCCTGACCTCCTCCTTGAATTAATTCATTAATCAATTAATTTGCTAGAGTGGCTCAGGGAACTGAGGGAAACACTCACTTATGTTTACCAGTTTATCACAGGGTATGATAAAGGGTACAGAGGTACATAGGACAAGGTCTGGCAGGGTCCTGAGTGCAGGACCTTCTGTCCTGGTGGAGTTGGGGAGTGTCACCCTACTGGTGTAGTTGTGTTTACTAATGTGGAGGCTCTCTGAACCCCATACTTTTGCCTCATGTGGGCATGATGAATCACTAATTCCATTTTTAGCCCCTCTCCCTTCTCAAGAGAATATGAATCATACCTTATACTTTTATACTTTTTGGTGACCAGCCCCCCCCCCCCCCGCCCCATCCAAGAACCATCCAGGAGCCCACCAAGATTTCTCTCATTAGAACAAAGATACTCCAGTCACCAAGGAGATTACAAGGGTTTCAGGAACCCTGTATTAGGAACTGAGGTCAGAGATCAAATGATAACAAAAGATGCTCCTAGCACTCCTATCACTTAGGAAATGAGAAAGGAGTCCCTCTGCCAGGAACTGGGGCAGAGACCAATATATATTTTCATTATCTAACAATAGCTATTTGGATAAAGATAAAACTTAATTGATATCTTTTATCATCTACCAGCATATATTTCAGATGGTTCTAGATGGATAGATAGCTGCCACAAGTACTGGAAGAAAATGCAGATGAGAGAAATTATGACTCAAAATCCAAAATAACATAAAAAAGATTGATAAATTCAGTTGCATTAGGGATAAAAGTCTTTCCAGTGGGGGAGGAGGATATCATAGGCAAAGTAAAAAAAAAAAAAAAAAATCAAATAATAAGCCACGAAAAAACAATTGCAAGTTAGGTCATGAAGAAAGCTTATTTTCCTAGAATATAAGGAATTAATAAAAATTAAAAGGAATAGGCCAAAGCCCAAATAGGAAATAGGTAAAAATATGTGAACAGATGGTTTACAGAGAAATAAATACAAATGGTCTTTTAAATGTATAAAAAGATGTTCAGCTTCTCTTGTAAGAGAAATGTAAATTAAAATTATCCTGAGATAATTTTATCCTGAGATACCACGGCTTAGATTGGCAAAAGTCCAAGTTTGCACTCTTTGTTGGTCAGGTTGTGGAGAAGTACAAAGTGCTCCAGTTCCTGAAGAGATGGACATCCTGGACCCCAATGGATCTGCCTTGACCCTGACTCAGCCATCCCCCCTTCATTTGGAAGACAACACCCCAAATAAAAATATATACTCATAGCTTATGAAGACCTAATTTTAATAGGTCTTCTTTTATGTCCTTCAATAAATCAAGAGGTATTTTCCTTAAAGGTCTTGTATTTTTACATTAGATTTCTTGCTGGGTTTCTATTTGTGGTTACTGTCCATGTGGCATCTCTTTCGAAAGGACCTTTTGTGATAGTTGTTGAGCGGGTATGTTGATCTGCTTTTCAGCAACCTTGCTGAGTGGTTTGTAGACTCTTGGATTTTCTCCATGGATGTCATGGCCCCCACATATAATTCCAGGTGGATCTCATCCAATCCAATCCTCATTCTTTGATTTTTTTCCCCTTATTTCTTTGGTTAGGAGTGGTGGGACATTGTTAAGAAGATGCAGTGAGGCTGTGAGTTCTTGTCTTTTCCTTATTTCTGTGGGGGCCATAGCTAATGATCCACCATCAAACTGGCTGTTTGCTGTGGGCTAGGTGCACACTCTGTTCAAGAACACCCCTCATTTGGCTCCTCATTTCCTAAGAGGTTTTTTTTTTTTTCATCTTTAATTACGAATGCATGTTGAATTTTATGAAATGGTTTTTCTGTATGACTGAGATGATCTTTTCATGGCATGACTTATGTGATTTCATTAACAGCTTTTCTAACATTACACCAACTTGGCATTCCTGGGATAAACCTGCATTTTATCATGATGTGTTTGTTTCCTTAGAAATTGCCAGGTGCACTCAGCTAAGGTTTCATTTCAGAGTTTTGCATCTATGTTTATAAGTCAGTTTGGCCAAAATTTACCATTCTTATTCTGTCTTCCTTTGCCTTTAGTACAGAGGTTATTTTGGACCCATAACGTTCCATTTTCTGAAAAGTGGTTCATATAAGACGGTGATCTGTTCCTTGATGGTCCTGTTAAAGCTCACCTGTAAGACCTAGTAGCCCTGGTGGGTTACTAGTGGCTGGGTTTTTGACTTTAATAAAGTCTATGCAGAATGCAGAAGTAAACCTCGCCTCACTGGTCAGGTTCCTCTGACACTACTGTTTTTCTTCTTCTTTGTTAGTGTGTGACCCCATCCAGGATCCTCCCTAACTGAATGCTCAGTTTGGATGCTCAAAGCGGGAGCTTCCTCATTGCATCCACTGGGATTCAGCCTCCTGCTAACCTGTGAAGGCGGTGAATGAGGAGACCCTGCTTCATTAGGGCATACTCAGCTGCCGGCGTGCTGGGGGCTGCCTTCAGGTTCTCTGGGTGGCTTCTGTCCAGCACATCGGCCCCCTGAAGTATTCTGGAATTGGGGAAAGTGAGGCATCTTCCAGACAGGCTCCTGTATCAGCTTCCTTTCTGCTCTCGTCTGTGTCAGGCACATACTCTTTCTAGAAGATGCCTTGATGCTTAGCACAGAAATGCTAAGCAGCACACAGAAAGAATGTTACTCGCTGGCTGCCACGTGACTACCAAATAATCAGAAACTGGGGCCACATACCTGTCTTTCCCATCCTCAGTGAAGAGGAAGTCAGGTCTCAGGCAGACCTCCGTTCAAATCCCAGCTCTGACACACAGGGGCTCGATAACTGCTCTGAGCCACATTGTCCAAAGCTGACACACGAGGAAAACAAAACAAAACAGGTCTCTTTCACCAGAGTGTAGTGAGGCCAAGCTGTGGAGGCCTTTGGCAAGGGTTGGTGTGCTTGGTGGGCTAGCATCTTTCTCCTTCCCTTTGCCCTCTTTCCCTCTCACTCAAAGGGGAGAGCCCTGTCCCTCTTGAGTGTTTGCCAAGGGAAGGCGCAGGTGTGCTACCCACTTGTTCATGCCACTAACCCAGCTTGTGCTTGCCGTGCTGCAGTGTGGGACTTGTAAGCAGTCTTCCTCACTGTCACAGAGAACAAGAAGACAGCTGTGGCCACCTTTGTTCAGGCTGGCCCTGGGTTCTGAGCTCTGGAGTCTTCCGGAAACACGGCTGAGTGTCTGAACTGTGGGAAAGGGGAGGCCACCTGAAGTTAATAGGGCCAGGGATAGTGATGGGGCTTTCTGTGCCCCCTTGATGAGTAGCACTCACTCCCTAGAGGATTTTAGTGAGGGGCCCCTCCAGTCCGGTTCTTGGGCCATGAAGCCCACTCTGAGCCCACCCAAGGGAGCCACGATTGCTAATGTTCTCTAAGAGAGAGTCTGCCTTTATTTTTTTTTAAAGATTTTATTTATTTATTTGACAGAGAGAGATCACAGTAGACAGAGAGGCAGGCAGAGAGAGAGAGAGGGAAGCAGGCTCCCCGCTGAGCAGAGAGCCCGATGCAGGACTTGATCCCAGGACCCTGAGATCATGACCTGAGCCGAAGGCAGCGGCTTAACCCACTGAGCCATCCAGGCACCCGAGAGTCTGCCTTTAAATCATAAAGCTGTATTGGCGTCTTGTGAGATGTAACAGCATCAGCCGTGAGGATCTCCATGGTCTCCGTGGCAGGTTCGTGTTCCTTTATGAGGATCGGCAGGCCTTTCCCATGGAATGGAGCACCCTGTGGTTTCCATCTCTACAACCTGAAATGCAGCAGGTGGTGGAGAGTTTTCTTCTCCCAGCAGGAGTTGGATGGAAAACACCTTGAGCCTTAGGCCTGAACTGCTTAATGGTCCACAGCATTCGATGAGAGCAAAGGGCTCTTCACCTGCCACATCCGGGGATGTTAAGATCCTAAAATCCTACAGGTCTGACCCCACTGACCTACAGGTCCACCCACTGTGGCTTCACTATACCTGGTGTGGCAGCAATAGCTGCAGCCTACTCAGCTTTCTAGAAGTTCGAGAGGAGAGCTCTGAGCACCTGCCAGGGTGCACTGCACTCATCTCCTGCCTGGCCCCATCCCATTTCCAGACCAGGCTTCTGGATTCCCTCATACCTGCCTCTCCTCTCCTGATTGCTTCTTGGCTCTTCCTTGGTGGGTCCTGCCTGGGCACCAGTTTTCTTTCTGCTGGTCCTCTTCTGTCACTGGCCATTCTGCTCTGCCCCCACTCCTTATCCTTCAGCAGCAAGTGGCCCTCCCAAACCCTGGTCCATTCCTCTCAGCGTTGAGAACAAACAGTGTCTCATTGAATTTCATTTGGGCCTTTGTTCCATCTGTTTGGAGTCTGTCAGCCCCTGCCTGGTTGAGCATGTGATCTTCCCAACATCATTTTATTTGCCCATCCGGTTCTTTACTGCCCGCCTAGGGGTTACAGAGCCCTGCAGCTTTGCAGGACCACCAGACCTTCTCAGGGAAGCAGGGTGAGGAAGGGGACACTCTTCTCCTGTGGGGGAGCCTCCTGACACCCCCTGTCGTCCCCATGGACAGATGACTGCATCAAACGTCGGTCCCCCCTTGGCAGTCTTGGGCATAATCCTGGCTTACCATGTGCGCACTTCCTTGGATGTCCTCTTAGAATGGGTCTTGTGTTGTTGGTTCTGTGAATTTTTCCATTGGCAGGGCTCACCCTCACTCCTCAGGGTGATGTTTGCTTTTCGTTTTGGAGGTGGGGGACCCCTTCTGCTCTTCAGCAGCCAGCAGCACCACCTTCTACACAGCCAAGAAAGCAAGTGGCCTGCTTGTCTCGGAAATAGGATGAGCATGTCGTGAAGGCCACACCAGGGAAAAGCTGGGACACGGAAGGGGGAGTCATACTCTGTCCTCGTGCTACTCACTGACATGGTGCAGAGCCATGGGGGCAGTGGGTGACTATACTCGGTGACCCAGGAGGGCGGCACAGGCTTCCAGGCAGGAGAGGGGTAAGGCTAGAGTGTGGGAGTGGGCAGGAATGGGGCCAGAGTTGGGCCAGACCCCACCAGCCAGTTTGGACACGTGGAAGGGCTAGTGTGGTAGAGGGACCAACTGGTGTGGGGGGAGATCTGAGGGCAGAGAGCAGGCAGGGCCTTCTGACGGAGGCTGACTCCCGAGACTTCAGGGCACAGCTAGCTCCCCAAGGTTGCTTGTGACTCTTGTGGGTTTCCAGAACCTTCAGCCTTGCTACTGAACCTTCCTCTTCCCTGGAGGCTGCACATGTCCCAGGTGTGGGTTCCTCTCCATGCGGACGGCTGCTCTTTGGAGGCTTGTGGTGACCACGGGCAGCTGGAAGCTTCTGCTTCCCTGATGTCATCCAGGTCCTGGGCAGAGCTCAGACTTGCGTTTGGTCATCAGGCTTGGCTGAGCAGATGGCATTCTCTGTGGCACAGTTTTCTGGGGAGGGAGGCTCAGTGCAACGTGAAATGAACCCAGGTCTCTGACCTTGTACATTTGGCCCCAGGCTCTGACTCTGAGAAAGTCACCTACCTCTGGACCCTTGGGTCTAAAACACACAGACAGTGAGGCTGAGACATGATATTGCTAATCCGTCCTTGGGCCTTTGTATCAGAAAGAAAGAACCGGAAAGAGAGAGACAGAGAAGGAAGGACGGAGGGAAAGAAGACCAATACAAACGTAGCCAACTGATCACTAGAGCCGTGCCTATTTATGAGGCTAATTAAGAGAACATTTCTGTCTGAAAGCTGCCTTGACGTTTTCTGTGAGCAGGAAAGTGTGGGTCAGGGTCAGAGTTATCTTTGAGAGAGGGAGGTGGTGCAGAAATGTTGGATGTACATTGTGCTGTTTCTCTTGTATGTTTGATAGAATCCCCACTGACCAATTAGGTTTGTCCTGTGGCTTTTGGGGAAGTACCAAAGATGTGGTCGAGTTAAATAGACTTTCTGCCAGATTTTGATTGTGTAAGGCTTGGATATCTGACCTGTCTTCACACTTGTAAAGAATTAAGGGTTTTGGGGGGCGCCTGGGTGGCTCAGTAGGTTAAGGCCTCTGCCTTCGGCTCGGGTCATGATCTCAGGGTCCTGGGATCGAGCCCCACATCGGGCTCTCTGCTCAGCGGGGATTCTGCTCCCTCCTCTCTCTCTGCCTGCCTCTCTGCCTACTTGTGATCTCTGTCTGTCAAATGAATAAATAAAATCTTAAAAAAAAAGAATTAAGGGTTTTGGGTAAATCACTATGAACACAGCCTAGGATTTTTGACACAAGGCAGGACTTAATGCAACATAACTGAGCTTGCATTCCGTTGCTCTCTAGGTTGGCAAAGTCATGTTACCTCTCTGGGCCTCAGTTTCCTCATCCATGAAGACACTGGATCTAACAGAAAACTCATTTCACCATAATATAAACTTTCTCATATTGTTGGAACACATGGTTTCAGACAAGGCTTGATCTATCATGGGTCCAGTTTCTTTCTCTCAGCCCTCTCTTCTATTCTATCAGCTTCCTCTCAAGGCTGGGTCAGTAAGAATATTCTGATTGTATATATTTCTCCTTTGGCAGTAGAGGATTTATATTTGGCTTCCTCTCTTAGTGCATCCTAGGAGGGCACCCAGACTCTCGGGCTCTGGTTTGAGGTGTGCTGCCGGCTCTGAAAGAGTGTCTTCTGGGGGCCACAGAGGTGGCCTGGGTGGGGGTTCTGGAGTCAGGGAGTGGGACCTTGTCTATGTGCTGGGTGCTGTGAGTGTAGACCTGCGTATGGGGTCCCCCTCTGAGGGTCTCACGGTGGGTGCTAAACAAGTAGCTGATGCATTCCTTCTTGGGGTGCTGGGGGGTGAGGGGGAGAGAGAGTAGGGCCAGCCGCAGGGCAGCAGGAATCGCATGGTTTTATGAGAGCCTGTGTTTCTCACGAGTATCTGCTGGCAGGCACCTCTGGGAGCCACATGGCAATCCTGTGAGGGAGGCTTGTAGGAGACTCATTATCCCCATTTCACAGCCGAGGACACTGAGGCTTAGGGTCACAGAGCTATTGAGTCCTGCGCCAGCACTCACCCCCCCCCCCCCCCGAGCCCCTGAGCTGGCCTCTGATTGATTTCCTCCCAAGGTGGGTTGACTGTTGTCCTGAAGGCCAAGGGAGGACTGAGGGAGCTTTAGGATTCTGCTCTGTTTATTTTTCAGATTTTTTTTTCTTTGTTTGAGAGACAGACAGAAAAAGCACAAGCAGCAGGGAGCAGCAGGGGGAGATGGAGAAACAGACTCCCCACTGAGCAGGGAAACCAGGTGAACACGGATGTGAGGGGATCCCAGGACCATGGGATCATGATCTGAGCTTAACATGCAGACGCTTAACCGATTGAGCCATCCAGGAACCTCTCCCCTCCCCCATCCCACCTTCTCTGCTTCTGAGGCAGAGCCCGAGTCTCAGAGTGCTGGGGGGAACTTGTTGTGGTTGCAGCTCTTAGGCAAAGGCGGGATGTGAAGTTGGGCCTTGGACTCAGAAGTCTGGCCATCTCCCTGTCTCTTGCCATCTCTGGGCGGTGGGAGAGAAGCCTGGGATACTGTGCAGCTCAGGGCTGAGCTGGTGGTGGTGGCCGGGAAGCTTGGGGGCATCGTGCCGTGTGGGCTCATGTCTGAGCCGGGCCTTCACTGGCTGGGAACAGAGGGAGGCCCTGGGCTGTCCTGGTCCCGAGTGGCTGAGCCTGGCCCCGTTTGGTCTGTGCCCACCCTGCACACCTGACCATCGCCGGGCATGGGGGCATCTGTCTCTCCTGTGCCATCTCTGATGCTTTCCCCAACACCTCCAGCATGGCCCACGCTTCCCCTCGCCCCTTCCAGTTCTCACCACATCTTCTTCCTCCTTTTGTCCACTGGGGCCAGCCGCAGAGAGGCGAGGAATGAACGAGCATAGATGCATCCGAGTTCTCAGTGGCCATCTTCCTAACAACAAGTCAGGCTCAAAAGAACAGCGCTGAAAGCATGGCTAGCGTTCTTCTGTCATCTCAACATGCTTTGTTGTTGTTTTAAAAGCAAGCGAGTGCAGAATATATTAAGGGTATCGCTGCTTCAGCTGTCACTTCCTAGTGAGAAAAGTGGTTGTTTCAATTAGAGTAGATTTTGGACATAGTTCTTTGAATGAGTAAATTGCAGAACGTAGCACCAGTTGTGAGCTGATGAAAGAGGATTGACAGTAAGAGTTGTGGAATACTTGCGGTGGTTCCTCGGGAATCCCGACACAGGTCGGGTCCGTCAGATTTAATGGGTTCTCACCACTTTTGACTGGATCGGTTGACCCTGACCGACTCAGTGACTTCCAAGGAATGCACCTTTGCTTTTTCTGGAACCTGAAGGAGAGAGGGAGACCGACGCAGAGAGAGAGACACACACACATGATGGTGTCCAGATCCTGGCTTCTGGGGAACCCCACCCTTCTCTGATGGCCTCAAGACTGGGGAGGTGTGGTTGAGGAGGAAGGCCACCTGGTGCTACCAGACATCCCCCGTCCCTGATGGCCAGCCTCGAAGGCTCAGACACACCCTCTTAGCCTAAAAGGACTCCCTGTTTAAACATATTGATAGAGCAAATCCTTCTGCCTCCTCTTCTGCCCACAGCTTCTCATGACTCTGCACCTTAGATGGGGTTTTTCTAAGTTCCCTATGCCCCTCAGAAGAGAAGCCATTCTCTGATCACCCAGAAGGATGAAGCGCCTGCCTGTCCCACTTCCCTGTCTTTTACTATCCACTATTTCTGACCATTGACCTGTGTGGACCTAACTCAAGTCTTATAGATTCATTTTTTTTTTATGAAATATTTGACATGCAATAAGGGAAAAAGAATTATGTTCCGAACCCCTGTATACCCACCACCCACTGAAAGTAGAGAATACTGCTATGCTGGTTATTGCCTTCTGTGTCACCAGTTATGCCAAAACTCAGCGGCATCAAACAGTAAACATTTACTACCTCATGCAGAGAGTCAGTGGGTCAGAATTGGAGCGCAGCTCAGCTGGATGACTCTGTCTCAGGGTCCAGATGCGGGCGAGGGCCATGGTCATCTGAAGGTTTGGCTGGGGCTGGAGGATCCACTTCTGAGGTGACTTCCTGTGGCTGTTGGCAGGAAATCTTGCTTCTTTCGCTAGGAGCCTCTCCACAGTCCTGCTTGGGGGTCCTCACAGTATGGCAGGCAGCTTCCTGCAGAGTGGGTGATCCAAGAGAGTCGTTGTCTTCGTCTTCGTCTTCTTCATCATCTGCTTTGTCTTCTTCGTCTTTGTCTTCTTTTTCTGAGAGAGTCTTGAGAACACCGCAGTGCCTTTTATGATCTGGTCTCCTTAGCCATACAGTGTCACCTCTGCCTTATTCTAGACCCATGTCACTAAGCCCAGCCTGCATTCTAGGAGAAGGGAAGTAGGCTCCACCTTTTGAAGGGAGTGGAAAAGAATTATTTATTTCTCTTATTAGTATTTTTTTATGTTATGTTAGTCATCATACAGTACATGACTAATTTTTTATGTAGTGTTCCATGATTTGTTGCTCGCGTATAATACCCAGTGCTCCATGCAGTCCATGTCCTCCTTAATACCCATCACCAGACGCACCCATCCTCCCACCCCCTCCCCTCTAAAACCCTCAGTTTGGACCCACAGTCTCTCATGATTCCTCTCCCCCTCGGACTTCCCCCAATTCACTTTTCCCTTCTTCTCCTAATGCCCTCCATGTTATCCCGTATGCTCCACACGTAAGTGAAGCCATATGAAAATTGACTCTCTCTGTTTGACTTATATCTTTTTTTTAATTTCTTTTCAGCGTAACAGTATTCATTGTTTTTGCACCACACCCAGTGCTCCATTCAGTCCATGCCCTCTATAATACCCACCACCTGGTACCCTGACCTCCCACCCCCCCGCCCCTTCAAACCCCTCAGATTGTTTTTCAGAGTCCATAGTCTCCCATGATTCACCTCCCCTTCCAATTTCCCCCAACTCCCTTCTCCTCTCTAACTCCCCTTGTCCTCCATGCTATTTGTTATGCTCCACAAATAAGTGAACCCATATGATAATTGACTCTCTCTGCTTGACTTATTTCACTCAGCATAATCTCCTCCAGTCCCATCCATGTTGCTACAAAAGTTGGGTATTCATCCTTTCTGATGGAGGCAGAATACTCCATAGTGTATATGGACCACATCTTCCTTATCCAGTCATCTGTGGAAGGACATCTCAACTCTTTGGTGGACATATTTTAAACCATCATAATTAACCAGTAGAGCTAGATCCCCTCCCTGACTGCATCCCCTTGTTTCCCACCCAGAAGTAACTACTACTAGAGTTTGGTATGTTTTTTAATTTACTGCATTAGTCAATATACTAAGCCTGTGATTTCTGCATGTCTCTAAGCATTGTGTAAACAATATCAAATTGTAAGTTTTTCTTTCTATAGCTTGCCTTTGTTTTGCCTCACTTTATATGTTCCCATTTCATCCATGTGAAAATGTGTAGCTATCCTTTATACCTTTTCACGGCCGTGTAGCCTTTCATTGTAAGAACGTAATATGCTCTGTTCTTCATTGGTGGATGTTCAGATGGTTTCCAGTTTCTTGCTGCTACAGACAAGGCTGCTATGAGTACTCATGTGTGTGTCTCTATGTGACCACAAGCTAGATTTGTTTAGAATACTTAGCAAGGATTGGAACTGCTGCGGGATAAATGTATGAATCTTTTTTTAAATTAACATATAAGGAATTATTTTCCCCAGGGTACCGGTCTGTGAATCATCAGTCTTACCAAATTCACAGCACTCACCATAGCACATACAGACCCCAATGTCCATAACCCAGCCACCCTAAATGTATGGATCTTTACATTTTCTAGAAGTGGCCACGTTGTTTTCCCAAATGGGTCTACTGATGAGTGCTTCCGCTAGCAGTGTGTGGGTACCCCTTCCCCCTTTTCCCCTGATTCCACTTGGTATTGTCAGATGTTTTAAATTTTTGTTAGTCTGATGGGTGAAAGTGGTGTCTACGGGGGGGGGGGGTGTCTCTGCATTTCTCTGCCTGCCAGTAATGTTTATTTCATATATTTATGTGTATTTATTTCATTTTTGATTATTCTTTGAATTACTAGTTCGTACCTCTTGCTCCTTTTTTGAATTTTCTTATTGATCCTTCATTTGATTTATATATTATAAATCTCTTCTTTCCCCATTTCTTCCTCCCAACGAAATTTCTTAGGCTGCACTGCCAGGATTAAGTCCCAGCTCCAGAACTTCCTTTTTTTTTTTCTTTTTCTTTAAGATTTATGTATTTATTTTTGGAAAGAGAGAGAGTGAGCGGCAGGGGCAGAGGGAGAGAGAGAAGCAGACTTTCCCCCTGTGCAGGGACCCCCTTGTGGGACTCGGTCCCAGGACCCTGCAATCATGGCCTGAGCCAAAGGCAGACACTGAACCGACTGAGCCACCCAGGTGCCCCTCATCTCCAGAACTTCTTGTGTGACCTCAGACGTACCACTTAATAACTTTTCTGTGCCTTAGTTTCCTCATCTATAAAAGGGGTGACAACAACCCCACTACCTCGTAGCACTGCTGTGAGGATTAAAAGGCGCACCTCTGTGAAATAGTGTCATTACGGTGAGTGTGACATGGGCCCAAAGGACCCTGATGTCCCCTGAATGCCCATATCAGACCACATACCTATATCAACACCTTGCCCGGAGCTTTCTTGAGCACCCTGTCCTCATTTGAAAAGATTGGCAGGTGCTGCTTCTCTCTGGCTCTCAGCCATCTGGACGACCCTCCCTTCTGCATCCCTGAGCTGCCTGAAGAGAACATGAAATCCCGCCTCCCTCCAGGGGACGCGGGGGAATTGGAAGGCATCAGACTCCTCGCAGCAAAAATAGAAACTTCATTTGCCTGGGAGAGAATAATAATGAGGAAAGCCCGGCAGATGCAGGCTTGGAAGGCTCCTCTGAACTCTCCCCTCCATCCCTGGGGCCGGCGCAGACCTGCCTGAGCCCGCCCCACCAGTGGTCCCCTTTGCCCTTCACCCCTCCCTCTTAAGACATCACTTCTGGCTGCAACGTGGACAGCCCTGGCATCGTGTTCTGACTTTCATCCCTCAGCGTTGCACTGTCCTTTCATTCCCCACAGCCAGGCGAGAACTCCACACACACACAAGACTGGTTTAATATTGAGAATCATCACAGAACTATGTCAGATGTTGCAGTGTATACACCTCAGCTAAGAAGAGCCCTGGGAGCTGGAATTCTGTCCACGGAGCTCTCAAGGACAGATCTATTGAGAATAAAGCGAGGCTGGGTCAGGGCACCTTTAGTTTCAACCCTGGCGTTAATAAATCAGCTCAACACTGCTGTAAGGAACTCTCTGGCTTGTTTGGTAGGGCCTCAGATGATTTTTACATAAAAGCAAATGCGGAAAAAGTAAGTTGACGATATGGGACGTTAGAGCCAGTTGGGTTTAGAGCAAATTTTTAGGTTTTGAAATGGATCGAAATGATCTGTGTCTCTACCCCCAAATCTGCCATCGGTGTGGCTTCACAGGCCCTATGGAAAGAAAGTCCCCAATCAGGAAACTAATCGTGGATAGAGAGTGTTTGCATCGGAGTCTGGAGCCGGGAATGAGGATCTTCCCCAACCAAGGAGTCTGGTGGGAGAATGTGACACGTCCTGCTTGGCCGGTCACCTCCACACTTGGAAAGATCAGCTTCCAAGAATGGAGAGTTTTGACCATGCCATCAGTCACAATTTGTGCGCTTCTCTTAATAACGATGTATTTTAATAGCCTTTATAGAAGTCCCCTTCTCAGGGGTGCCTGGGTGGCTCAGTGGGTTAAAATCTCTGCCTTCGACTCAGGTCGTGATCCCAGGGTTCTGGGATCGAGCCCAGTGTCGGGCTCTCTGCTCAGTGGGGAGTCTGCTTCCCCACCCCCTCTCTCTCTGCCTGCCTCTCTGCCTACTTGTGATCTCTGTCAAATAAATAAATAAAATCTTACAAAAAAAGGAAGTCCCCTTCTCACACGAGACCATTGTTTTTGAAACTTTGAGACCATTGAAGACAGATTTTAAAAATCCAGTGTGTTCCCAAAACGTTTGTTCACATGAGAATCTCAAGGTTTGAACTCTTTATTCTAAAGATGCAGCTTTCTTCCCAGGAGGAGAAAAGTAATACATACTGGTGTTTATAAATAGAGTTATTAGCATTTGAAGACTGCTCTTGCAGCTAGCTAGGGGACTGAGTTATCGAGAATTTTGAGATTTTTACTTGTAAACAGCCCATTGGTGTCCACTCAAGCTGGAAGATCCCCCAACTTTCCCATCACTGCTCCCTCAGCCCCCTTCCCACCATAACCTGGGCTGCAGCCTTTCTGTTTTTCTGGCTCTGAGGACCTGGGCCCCCTTTCTGAGCCCTGCCCCTGTTTTCCTACTACAAATACTGGGGCCAGTATTTGAAGTGGTTCCTAAGGGCCCTCTTTCTTTCTCTTGGAATGGCCTTGCCGTGCCTAACTGAGCACTGTCCTGGTGAGTCCTTCCCATCAGGAAGCAGCAGACCCACAGTAAACTTGGGGAACATTCACACACCCACAGAATCCTCCCTTGTGGTTCCAGCCACACCTGTGGGGACACTGGGCTATTTCATGCTCCATCCCCCTGGGGCAGCTTGGCCGAGCTGTAGTACTGGCTCCCAGGAATTCTCTTCATGCAGCAGCTTCTCTGCCGGATGCTGACCTCTGCCAACTGCCCGTTCCCCTCTGGGAGACAGCCCAGTGCAGATGAGCCCCATCCCCCCCTGGGCTGGCCCATGAAGGCTACAGGAGTGTGAACTCCTGTTCCAAGCTCTACATCATGCAGAGGTACTGACAATCGCATGGGCTCCTGGCTTTCAGTGTGGGTTGCAGCCACCGGGCTGGTACTAGAAAGAACCACACCCAAGCTGGCTGTAAGGTGCCACTCACGGGCCCTGTCTTTGATGCGTCCTGACTGTTCCCCCATGATTCTGGCCACCGTTCTCTGCGTAGACCCTTTTCAGCCCTATCCCCAGACCCTCTGCTCAGTGTGGCCAGAGCCTTTCATCAGCAAGCATTTCACTGAATCTGGGTCATTATAGCTCATCAAATTCTTCTACTTATTCCACAATCCAGTTGCAGTCCCAAACCCCCATGCCCAGGGCGCAGCCTCTTATAAAGCACAGGCCTGGCTCTTTGGTTCAAGGAAACGTGCTTCTGCTGGGCAGGGCCCCGGCCACTTTGTAAGGCTGTGAGATCAGCCTTCTGGCCTCCAGGCAGACTTCCTGCCTCTGCTCTGGTCAGGTCCATCTCTGTCTACCTCTGTGCCAGGCTTCCTCCCAGGACAGCTTGCAGGGTTGGGAGCCCATCGAACTGCAAGTGTTGCCTTTACTTTGCCAAGAAATTGCTTATAAATTCTGGTTGCGACCCCCACGTCCCCCGGGCACTGCACCGTCGGTGCTGCAGGGTCCCCCTCTCACGGTCTGGGTGGAGGCTTGCTTAAGCTGCTCTCTCAGAGCCCATGTAGGTTCTCTTCACCTCTGGGGTTTCCTGTCTCAGGGGCCCCCTCCTCAATCATGTGGGCCACTAATGGACCCCGAGGATGGCTCTTGGAGTTGGGGCCTCCCAACGTGTCCCCTGACCTAATACCAAAGGGAAGCAGCAAATTTATGAACTGTCCACTTGAAGCCATGTTTAGGATTTCTGTTTACCTCTCAAGTGTCTGGAAAGGCGGCCTTTCAAAGGCCCTGTGTGATCAGAGCTCCAACTGATTTGCCAGAAATGTGCATGTCGAATAACAGAGAATCTACCATGGCAGTTGCAGTGGGCATCATGTGGGAGAGTTAATTAATCCTGACACCAGATACCGACGCCTCGGCAACAACAGTCGTAAGCGAGCCGAACCGTGTGGTGTTTCAAGTCAGGCAGCTGGAGGGCTGTTCCCTGGCAGGATTCTCTGTGCCTGAATTCTGCTGTGGATTCAGTGCCCCTGGCGAGGGCCTGCCCTCCCTTCTGTACTGGTTCCAAAGGCGGTGGGGGAGGGGAGCTCTCCGGACCCCGGGGAATCCAGTCCTCAACATGCTGGCAAAAGGAGCCTTCGTGGAATCTGCCAGGCTCCTGGGGCTCTGTATTTCCCACCTCCCCTTGGAAGCTGCAATACAGGACAAGCTACCCTCCTTCTTCCCCAGATAGCTTGTGGGTGGGCCAGCAACTTGGAAAGTGGAGTGTTTAAGTCTTATGGGGACACTTGTCTACTTCATTGTGTACCAATCCTGGGGCTTGGTAAGGACGAGGAGGTTATTCCAAAAAGGGTTGTGTAGGGTTGCGTAGGGGTGCCTGGGTGGCTCAGTCATTAAGTGTCTGCCTTCGGCTCAGGTCATGATCCCAGGGTCCTGGGATCGAGCCCCGCATCAGGCTCCCTGTTCATCTGGAACCCTGCTTCTCCCTCTGCCACTCCCCCTGCTTCGGTTCCCTCTCTCGCTGTGTCTCTCTCTGTCAAACAAATAAAAATCTTTAAAAAACAAAAAAACCAAAAAGGGGCTGTGTGTTACCAGAAGAGCAGGTGCTGGGATTTCTGTCACAAGTGGCCACGAGAAACAGGGGACGTGACCTGGCCCTCGATGCCTCCAGAGAGGGCAGAAAGAGGATGGGGACGTGTGTGTGGCAGAAATAGGAACAGCTAGGCCGTACCTGGCCGAGAAGAGAAGTCTGGTTGTTCCAAAGTGTAGGTGATTCTGTGTTCGTTCCAGCTGCTAAAACGGGAGCGGGCCCTCCCTGGATGTCCCTGGCTAGGTTGGGGGACTCAGGGCCAACAGGAACCAGCTGACCCCCCCAGGCGCCTTCCCAGGTCTCTGTGCTCCATGACATTGTTGGTTTTTTGAAGGTGAACTGTCTGTCCAGAGGCACAGTTCACCAAAAAATAACACAACCCTGCTTTCGCCAATGCAAGCGAGGGGCCCCGAGAGGTCAGAGAGAGGGCACTGCTCCATGGCCAAGAAAATTCATATTTTTCTTTGGAGGAAATGGAAAGTGGTGCTGGGTCCAAGTGGTAGGTGACCTTGCTATTGAGCTAAAATGCTGCTGGGGAAATTAGAGAAGACAAACATGAAAAGAATGCTAATGAGTAGTGGTGGACCAGAGCCCGGAGCCCTGATTCCTTCACCGTCCACGAGGGGTACTTGTGTGATGCCTATAAATAGACACTTAAAAACCGATTCTAAATTGAGTTAAGATGTGGGCCCGTTTCCTCCTATGGAAAAGCGTTATGTAAAGTGCAGAGCTCTGCCCTTTCTCCCAAGGCGGCGTGACGATTCTGTGCCTCTGTGGGGAATCTGTGTGGGGCATATTAGGAACACTCAGGCTACAGATGAATGAGACTCTTGTCCTTTCAAGAGACTCGCAGACTGAGGGCAGGGAGAGGAAGAGCTGTGGCTCCTTCCTCCAGGTGGAGCAATGGGGCAGGCCTCCCCTCCAGGGTGGGGAAGCCCAGCTGAGCCTGCAGACTAGCTCTGAGTTTCCCCGGGAGGCTTCTGGGTTGGGAGGAAGTGGGAGAAGCTAGATCTGTGGACTCGTGGTCACTTCCATGGGCCCACCGTAGCTCTGTGCGATGTGGGTGGCTGTGGACCTGAGAGAGGAGGGGAGAACATGGGGGACAAGTGGGGAGAATTCTAGCCTATGCTGGCAGTCCAAGGCTTCTGGGCTCTTCCCTGCAGCCCCCTTGGTCAAAATTGCCCAGAGCTGGAGTAGGGGATTCTGGGAGAGGACAGAGGTCCTTCTCACTTAACCTGCTTGAGTTCATAAGAGTAAGGAATCAAGACTCTGTCTTAGGACCACCAGGGAGGGGTTCTTGTCTCTGGACACAGCATTTAGGGTGTGTGCTGACCCTGACATCACTTCTTTTTGGAGGTCCTGGGATGGTGGGGTTTGGGGATAAAGAAGGAAATACTGTTTGATGCTAATGAGTTCCCAGGCAGTGTTTTGGAGGCCTTGTGGCGTTCACCTTCCCAACCACCTTTGAGAATTATCTTCTTGTCCCTGCTTTTTATGATAAAACTGGGGCCAGTGGTGTAAAGGGATTGGAAAGGCAACAGAAGCACCGCACCTTTGGAAGAAATGGAACATTTCAATTTGCCCCTGAGCAGAGGCAAACAGATCACACATATACAAATGGCTTGGTCAGAATGGAAGCATCTTCAGCCTTTAAGGGAGAGCCAGTTTTTTTTCCCCCAATCTTTTAAAAATTATCTGGATTAGAGGTATCTGCAGCGGGCCAGTTTGGGGTGGCAGGAAACTCCCCCAAATTCCCTGATTAAAACCCACTGTTGGGGCGCCTGGGTGGCTCAGTGGATTAAGCCGCTGCCTTCAGCTCAGGTCATGATCTCAGGGTCCTGGGATCGGGTCCCACATCGAGCTCTCTGCTCAGCAGGGAGCTTGCTTCCCTCTCTCTCTCTCTCTCTGGCTGCCTCTCTGTCTGCTTGTGATTTCTCTCTGTCAAATAAATAAATCTTTAAAAAAAAAAACAAAAAAACAAAAAACACTGTTAACAATGTCTGTCTAGGGAAATGAGAGTGGCTGTCAGGTTTCATTAAAAAAAAGTGTCAACACTGGGTCCAGGAGAGACCTGTGTGATAAAGTAGAAACCTTTGTCTGCCTGTGCCAATAGCAGGCCATATTACCTTCCCCCCCAAGAATGATGTCATTCCCTGTGATTTCAGACCCCAGGACCAGACTGAAGATGAACTGTCCAACCAGCACAGCTATTCATGAAATGCTCTTAGACCTTCTGTTGCCAGTAGCTGAGGCCCCTGGGAGGAGGCTGCCATTGGTGTGGTTCTGAAAGGAACAAAGACATTCCTTTATAATGCTTTGTGTCTTCGGCCAAATTAGAGGAAGAAAAGAATTTTTTTAAAAATTTAAATTCCATAGTTAACATACTGTTTTATATTGGGGAAAAAGAGGAATTTGGATGTGATGTTTAAGACCAATAAATCCCCCTCCTCTTACACCACCCTAGGCTTCCTGCTCTCTGGCGATCAGCTGCCCCACCTTGAATTTCTGATCTAACCCAGAGTCTCACCTTGAGTTCTGGAACGTGGAATATAAGGGGACTTCCTCTTCACCTTTCGTCTGCAAAGCTTTCGCTGTCCAAGTGGAGTACGAAGCCTGATGGCCTCTTTTCTGTTCTCTTTGTGAAGCCCCCTTGCCCAAGAGGAAGGGTGAGAACAGGTGAACTTGGGCAGAGCAAGTGCAAGGTGGCCCGGTTTTCTTTCTCTTTGCTTTAATCTCTCTTCACCCCCCTCCAGCCCCCACAGACACACCCACCTCCTTCTGAAAGTGTCCCAGAATACCAGCTCTGCACACTGATGGGGTCAAGCTTTGTTGTGGGGAAATACATATTCACAAGGGCTTTGAGGAGCTTCATTAAAATGCGGAGTCTCTCCTGGAGGGATACACAAGCCATGGCTTTATTTGCCCAACAGGATGCTCTGACGGCAATCATTATGTGAGGAATGGCTAAAGAAACATTTTAATTATTTGTTTCTGGTAATTTGTGATCATCTCATTAGAATGATAATTGGTGCACTTTTTCCAGGTAATTCAAAACCTCTCACTCCTTCAGATGTCTGTATTTGAAAGGGCTCTGTATGAACACCCGTGTGTTTTCGGAAACCCAAGTAATTTCTTCTCTTTCCTTCTGTTTTATTCCAGAAAGATTTCGTCACCTGAAGGTTTTGGGGGACATTACGAAACCACTTGTTTTCGGTAAGAAATCTGAGGGCACCTTGCATGGAGGGAGGTTTTGCTTCGGATTATGTGTGAAATGGAATTGTTTTACTCGAGGGACACGGCCTTTCAGGTGGAACTGGGCATTTGCCACAGCTCCTTATTTTCTGGCTCATCTGCCCACAAGGGGTCTGAGGCTAGGGCTTGATTCCCAGCCATGGAGCCCATGAGCACAGGGCTCTCTGTGGGCACTGATGTTGCCTGGAATACTTTTCCCCGTCACCACCCCCAAGACAATGGCAACATCCCCCTCTCCCATACGTGCCCTCCTCACTATACTAGTGCCTGTGAAAACCGTAGTCCTCACCAGATTCAGGCACTTGTTTGTGTAACTCCCACCTCGATTCTGATTTATACCAAAATTAGCTAGATATCACCAACGATAAATGCCATGCACAACCAACCTTGCAGTATTAAACTGGAGGAATGTTTTGAACCTAACTAGAAGTGCACCCCCGTGAGATACCAGGACACTGAGAGGAAGAATTTAACTTGGATTAGAAAGAGTCCTCCTAAGCTGCTCAGGGAGGAGGGACAGTCCTTGTTGCTGTTGCCCCGAGGGGGAAGCTAGATTGCGGTCCTGATCGCACTGGCCCACGGTCGGCACTCGGTTTGCTATTGTGAGTAGAACCTACAGCAGCAGATCTGCATGGGTCTTTGTAGCCCAGGTGCCCGCTGAGTGCCTGCGACAAGGGACGCTTGCAGGAGGTGTGTTCTGATTGAAAATGAGTAGGTGTTCTTTCTCCTGGGCTGAGTGGCTTGGTTGTGGGATTGCTGGTGTTAGGAGATGGCGTATGTTTGGAGAACGGCGTGGTGGGTAGACTGTTGTTGGAGGCGAGGAAGCTGGGCCAGGAGTGGTCTCTGTGTCTCAATGCCAGAGCAGGTCTGAGCTTCTGATGGATTCCCCGGGTTCTTATGCATTTGTGGGAGGAAGCACTGTTGGGCTTGGCTAGGCTTGCTCTGGGGATCAGTAGTCCAGAGCATTACAGATAGGAAAGTGGCTTGGGGACTTCCAAAAGAGAGGAAGATTTGGGGTTTCCCATTGGGGAAGCTCTGTGCCAATTCTGAGGGTAAAGATGAAGACCAGCAGGGGCAGGGTTGAGATACCAGAGCATCAAGACCTGGGTCTCAAACCACTGTCTTGCCTCTGGGTTGGCAGAGGGGTCCCAGAAGTAGTTGGGACTGCTGTTTGGGCTTCCTGCAAGAGGCTTCTTTTGTAAGTCGATGCAGATGCATTGATCTCAATTTCTAAAGCAGCCTCTGTCCTACCGGTAGGTCACCGCCCATGAGCCAGGTGCTGTGCATGGGCAGGAATTCACCTGCCATCATACTGGGGGGTGTTCTTGTGACAGATGTCCTGGATGCATTCTGCAGTGGCTTTACGGGTAGGGAAGAGAACACATTCCTAAGACATTTAAGAGTTGGAACAATCAGCCCCTCTCCAAGGAAGCAGAGGGTGAAATGTCAGTGGAGCTGCTTGACTGCTAATGTGTCTGGGCTTAGGAATAAACGAGCAGTTTTCTGAACTTGTCCTTGGCTGTCAGTCTTTAAAGTTCATGAATTTACTTCGGTGCTCTCAATGAGGCCTTTTCCATCCTGTTTAATTTTAGACTTGTAAACATTCGTCAGCCTCAAATAGAGGAGGTGCGTCACCTGCCCTCAGCTGTGACAACGCTGAAGAGTTTGGGGGGATTCTGGGAAGGGAGGAGATTTCGTGGGTAACCAGCAGCAAGGATGGCTTGTAAAGAGGGAGGTTCTTATGGGGAAGGGGTCTCACAACTGCAGTGAAAATCCCATCTTCTGGGAGCCCCCCGTCAAAGGGCTGGTGCAGTCGTTGGTCCTCTAGGAGCGGTCCGCCGTGAAATTGGCTTCTTGAAGTTTATCTAAATGAAATTGGTGTTGTCGTGGCTTTCTGATGGAGCCACGGGGCAATTCTGTGTTGTGCCTCTAAGGTATAAGGTATTTTTTTTTCCTCTGAGCCCAGAAAAGACCTAGTGGGATCTTTATGTATCCTGAAATACTATTAGAGTTTCAAAATCAGCTGAAATAGGCAAGCCGTCTCACTCTCTTTCCGAGAGCGCTCACCCGTCTGCGGTGTAATGGGACTGACGTTTAAGTGAATGTACTCATCATAATTCCCAACAGCTTCCCTGCGGAAGAGCATATTTCTTCTGTGAGAGAAAAGTGGCAACGAGATGGATATTTTTAAATGTCAATTATGCTAGAATGGATTCGTGTGAGGAGAACTGCAGAGAGAAAAGACCCAGGTTTATTTATTTATTTTTTTCTACTGCAAAAGAACTATTCTATAACATCAGAATACCAATACCCAGAGTCTGTGCCTGGCATTTCCTCAGAGAAGAACTTGGGGAATATGCTTCCACCCTAGGTAAAACTTTGGGGCTGTGTTCTATTCTCCCTAGCCCAGGAGAATTAAATCCTTGGCCTCACTGTCCTGTGGTATCAATCCTACAGGATCGGTGACTTGGTATTACAGTCGACCCTGAACAATGGGAGGTTAGGGGTACTGACCCTCACATAGGTGGAAATTTTCAAATAACTTTTGACTCTCCAGAAATTTGCTTATGAATCCCCTACTGGTACTGGAAGCTTTCATGATAACTGAAACATTCAATTAACACATATTTTTTATGTTATATGTGCTGTATACTGTATTCTTATTATAAGCTAGGTAAAAGAAAATGTTACTAAGAAAATCATAAGGAAGAGAAAGTACATTTACAGTACTGCGGTATATTTATTTTTAAAAAGTACACATGTGAGTGGACTCTCACATTTCAAACCCACGTTGTTCAAGGGTTTGTTGTTCAAATTTAGTGATTTCCTGAAGAAATGGTGGGAGAATTAATAAGCTATGTTTAAATCCTGGGAAGTCTCAGAAAATATGTTAAGTTAGAAGACATTGCGTTTATGGAAATGGTTCCCTGATATGTCAGCATGTTCTTACATGGAAAAGTGCTATGTAAAATCTGACCAAGAGTCATCCTAAAGTATAAGATCCAAAGAAGGCAGTGAAATTCCCAGCTACTAGATCTTAAAAGAAACACAATGCTGGAATGTTAAGGGGAAGCTGGCATAAGGGTGAGACAATGAGATTCCTGATGGGTGTTATTTGTGTAGGGTGGTATTTGTGGTATTTGTGTAGGGAGGACAGAGGAATGGGTGGGACAGGATAGTGAGCCTAATAAACTCTCACATGCGCAGGACATGGGAGGTGTCAGAGATGTGTTATTGATCCAGTGGGGAAGGATGAAGGACGAATGGTTGTCCACATGGGAAGAGAGAAAATGAGATCCCTACCTCACATCATACACACAAGTAAATGCCAACAGAATTAATGACAAGGAAGGGCAAGATAGTAAAATGTATAGAAGAGATTTTCTGTATGCCCTTGAGGCACCCACACACAGGCACAGAAAAGGCTGATTAACTAAACACCAATATTAGCAACTTCTATAAGAGCAGACACACTATGTGACATTAAAAGCAAAGTATTACCTGAAGTAAATATCTGAGATACCTTTACTGTATGGGATTAGCATTCTGTCTGTATAAGGAACTCTTTCAAATCCATTAGAAAAGAGACAGTATAATTTAAAAAATGAGCAAATAATATGAAGAAGGAGGAGGTGGGATGATAATGCTGGGGAAGCCCAAAGGGTGTATCCATGGATATTGTTACTACCCACACGTGCTCCTGTGTACTTGAAAAAACTGATAAAGAAGAGGGTTTGTGTCACACCTCGCTCTGTGCCCACACAAACCTCTCTGCTCTTGTGTTGTGTGTCCCTCTGGCAGGGTGATCCTGCTCCTACTTACCAGCTAATCCTCCAACTCAACTGGAGCTGCTGGCTTCCTAGGCTCACCTTTTTATAGATGGTTCTGCATTCGTGTCATTGAAATGATTAAGACTTCTTTTTTTGCTTACTGGTTTGAGGTAAAACCAGTAAGCAAAAAAACCACATCGTGTATGCAGTTTAGTGAGTTTAGACATAGGAGTACACTAATGTTACTGTCACCACTATTCAGGTAAATGAACTTATGCATCACCTCCAGAAGCTCCCTTGTGCCCCTTTGTTTTTTGTTTATTTTGCAGTAAGAGCACCTAACCTGAGATATGCCTTCTTAAACATTTTCTGAACTACAGTCCTGTACTATAACTGTAGGCATTACGGTTCGCAAAGGTTCTCTAGAACTTAGTCATCTTGCCTAATGGAGACTTCCCACCCAATCAGCAGCTCCGCATTACCCCTCCCCTCAGCCCCTGGCAGCCACCATTCAACGTCTACTTCTGTTCCTTTGAAGACTTCAGATATAAGAGGAATCATGCAGTATTTGTCCTTCTGTGATGGGCTTACTTCACGTAGCATAATATCCTCCATGTCCATCTGTGGTGTTACAAATGGCAGGATTTCATTCATTTTAAAGGCTGAATACTGTTTCCTTGTACATATATACCTCATTTTCTTTATCTGTTCATCTGTTGGTGGACATTTGGGTTGTTTCTGTATCTTAGCTGTATGAGGCAGTCTTTGTACACTGGTCTGCCCTGTTGTTTCAACAGAAGTGTCTCCATGGGTCCTTTTTTTTTTTTGGCTCTGTGTGGCCAATTGCTCTTCTATGTGCTTCTCCCCATCTTGAAAGACAAGGCTCATGGGCCACCTGCTTTGAGGTCTTTGTTGGACATTGAAGCCCCATATGTGTCTGCTCTCTGCTTTCCTGCTGTGCTGCTGATCTCTCTGTGGACTTGCAAGCCCGCTTGTTCTGCATCCTTCACGATGTCCTGCCCAGTGCCTCGTGGGTAGTAGATGTTCTGGAAGGCTGTGATCATCATATAGCTCTAGTTTCTTAAACTTCCAGAAGCTCCTTGTCCTCAGCTGTACACAGGGACTCATGGTTTTTGGGGGTGGTTATGAGAATGAACCACATCATGGGTGGAGAGCACATGGCATGTGATAGCTCCCCAATATTATTGGTGTCCTTCCCTGGAGGAGCAAAGGGAGGGCCTGGAGCTGGTCATTATTTGCTTTCAGGCAGTATGTGTGTTTTCAAATACTTGAAAATGCCTGCTCTGACACCTAACTTTTTTTTTAAGTTGCACGTTAAGAGAAAAAAATTTCATCAACACCTTTTTTAAAAGATGAAAAATGTGTTAAGAAAATAGCGGGATGAGCTGCTACTAGGTTGAGCGCAACATAATTAGTGTGATTAAATTGAAGGAAGTTAGCCATTACTGTATGTAACTTTTTATTAATGACATTCAGATCTAATTAATTAGACCCAGTTCCAATTATAATTACATGAGTATGTAAGCTGGCGTTCTCAAACTGTGTTCTGTGGACTCCCCTGAGATGTTCCTGAAAATAGTAATCTGCATTCAGATGAGGCTGGGGACGCGCTGTGTGTACTGCCCCCTCTTGGAGCATCCCAGAGCACCATCATAAAGCCTTTTGAAGTCCTGCAAGAAAAGAGCTTATTTAATTCTACTTAACTCATCATTTTCCAAACTGATTTGGACCACAGGTGTTTCTAGATACACAAGGAAGTGCTAGTTGAAGCCAGAACAATTTTTATACCATAGCTTGTGCTTGGACTGGTTGAAAAACAGCATCTATGTTTATGGAATGGCTCCCTAAGTCTTCCAGAGGAGCCCTGCGGGGGGTCTCCCCTATTGTGACTGAGCAGGCTGCCGTGAGTGTTGCTTTCATAGAGTCTGGAACCACGAGAGATTCACCTCCTTTCTTGGACAAATCACTTAATGTCCTTTGGTCAGTCTTCAGGGAAATATGGTGGTGTCCCACTTGTCCTTCAAGGTGGCTGTTAAGGTGAAAGTTAACAATTAGAAGTGCCTGGATTGGCTCCTGGGCCGTGGATGGGCTCCCATGGTTGTTAGCAGCCTTGGCAGAGACCCTCACTTATGAGGAAGGCCATGTCATTGACCATACCCTGGTCTCAGGGGTCAGGGAGGAAGCACCACTCATGCCCTGGCAAGGTGTTTATAGGAGATTTGAAGGTATTCATTTTCTCTGACCCCCACCTGCTCCGTGTGGTTGAAAATCCATGTATAACTTTTGACTCTCCAAAAATTTACCTACTAGTAGCCTACTGTTGACTAGAAGCCTTACCAGTAACATAAATAGTTGATTAACGCATATTCTGTATATGTACTATGTACTGTATTATTACAATAAACAGGCTAGAGAAAAGAAAATGTTATTAAGAAAATCATAAAGAATAGAAAGTACATTAACAGTACTGTACTGTATTTATTGAAAAAAAGTCTACACATAAATGGACCCATTCAGTTCAAACCTATGTTGTTCAAGGGCCAACAGCAGTTTGACTGGCTTGACAGAGGAGCCAAAGGGTGAGGTAGCAGAGGCCAGACTGTCCTGTTCAGATGGCCACAGAGAACTCTGACAGGACTTCACCAGAGGGCTGACACATAGGTGTCTGTTGAAGGCAAGGGGAAGGGTGAAAGGCTCAGGTACTAGAGGCTCCTCATATGGTTCCTGAGGAGAGATGAGGTATTTTGAGGAAAGGCTGGTAGGGTGTGGAGGAAGAGCTGGCAGAGCCATGTGGTGGGAGCAAGAGGTGGGAATTCAAAGGGAGAGAAGACCATATTTGAGGTGGAAAAAGAATGGTCGAATTACTACTTCAGGGAGGACCACAGAGCTTTTGAGGGGGTGAGGGTGAGGCTGATGAGTCCGGCCCTTAGCCAGACTGGCTGAGGCCATGGGTGGGGATGACCTCCATGAGGAGTGGAGGATTGCAGAGGGGAGTGAGGAGCCTGAGAAGAATGTCGGGGAAAGTGGGCGGGAACCAGGAGGGAAGGGTGTCGAGGATTTTCAGTGATGAGGTGGGAGTTGCTGGACCACCATGAAGGATTTTTAAAAAACAGAGAAAGTGGCTGTGGGATTTTTCTTTTGCATGAACATGGACGAAGGAGGGGAAGGAGGCAAGAAGGGAAAGGGTGGGCACAGAAGGGAACAAGGTATTTTTCTGTGGAGGTGGAAAATTGATTGTTGAGTGCAGTTCACGGATGAGGAGAGAACAGACGCAGCATGTAACAGACAAGCGAGGAGGGAGAATGGAGCCTGGGTGCCCATGAAGAGAGCTGCTTTCTGGAGGGAGCTAATGGAGAAGACCCTGAGGCCTTTCTGGCCATGACCTCTGTTCTCTCTGGGAGGCAGGAGTCAGTCTGTGAAGAGCAGAAAGGAGTCACCACGATGGATGTATGGTCAGCACCTGAGTTCGTCTTTGAACAAGTGTCTCCAGTAGTGGAAAGTGTCCTTTGGGAGGCTGGATTTGACTCATCCGGCTTCTGAAAGCAGTTCCCAAAGACAACAGACCTCCACCGCCATTTTGAGCCCTGAAAATGTGGACTATCTGAATGGCCTCCGCAGGTCCTGCCTGAGGAAAACAACACTCGTCAGGGTGTTTGTCTGGCTTTTTTGTCTATACTCGGCCTTGACAGTCTTGACTTCGGGTCCGGTAGCGACGTGGGCACGTCGTGTGACAGGAGCTCTGGGATGTTGTTCCAGGCTGAGAGACTTGTCTGTTGCCAAGGAAAATCAGCTCCTACACACGACACAGTGAGACTTCATGTCAGAAAATCCATCAGCTCTGGTGAGCGATTAGCTTCGGGATAAATCATAGCTTCCTTCCCTTCCTCAGGCTTCTGGGGGGAAGGGGTGGGGTGTAGACTGGAGTTCACCAACCTTAGCTGTGCTCATATTCATTGCTCTGTGGGCTGCTTATTGAATCCAAGGATTCTTTCAGGCTCTGAAGCCACCAGGCTGCCTCTGCTTTCTCTGTGAGGTCCTGTGTTGGCACCGGGCAGCCCCCTGCATGGAAGGTACCTTGCAGGTGGTTTCACTTCTTCTGCCTGCACACTCCTTCCTCATCTACCTCAGACCCAGAGGCAACAGGAGCGGCCTGTGATTGAGCACAGTGGTGTGCCAGACGTAGAATCAGGCTTCATCAGAGCTCCTTAAACCGTGTAAGCAGATGCAGTGATTTCCATCTTACAGAGAAGGGAGGCTTCTGGGCACGAGGTCTTAGGCAAGGCCAGACAGTACGCCGCTGAGCTGGGCACTGTGGGGCACAACATCACAACATCGTGAGTGAAGCATGCGGCTCGCCCCTCCTCACCCTCCCCTGCAGACTCGGAGGCACCTGCCTGCCTCCTGCCCTTGGTGCCCACAATCGTGGTTACCGCCCCTCGGCAGGGGGAGGACACCCAGATGGCCCCGGAGCCCAGCCCTGCTTTGATGGGAAGGTTGCTTTGTGACCTGATGCCTCTTTGTTTTCTCATCCAGCAGAGGACTTGGGGAGGGGTGAAGAGGGAGTGTAATGGGCGGAGAGCTCAGGTTTGCCAGAGAAATGGGTTCTGGGGATGGATGGGAGTGGTGGACCCAGGACAGTGTGAATGTGCTTAATGCCACTGAACCGGACCCCTAAAAACGGCCTAGATGGTAAATTTTGTATTGTTTATCTTACCGCATTTTGAAAAAGAGAAGAAACCCAGCCCAAATCCGTGAATGTTATTAAAAGCACAGGGCTGGTCACAGAGACACTTAATCCGCGGAGGTTCTACCTACAATTATTCTTCACGGCCCTGAGGGCCTGCCTTCCCATCTTTGTGGGACTTGGTGTTCTGTCTCTCCTCTCTCCTGTCACTCGGCTCCACATGTCATCAAGACCGTGTCTCTGTCCTTCTCCGGCCTGGCCCAGGTAGGAAGCCGTTCTCTGTGGTGCTTTCATCAGGATGGACTGTGTGTGAGTATGTGTGTGAGAGAGAGTGTGAGAGTGTATATAAGTCTTTGTGTGAGTGTATGTGTCTGTGTGTGTGTTTATGTGAGTGAGTCTCTGTGTGTGAGTGCGTACAAGTCGAGCATGTGTCTGTATGTAAGTGTATATGAGGTTTGTGTGACTGTGTGTATGTGTGTGAGTGTGTATGAGTCTGTGTGTATATGTGTCTGTGTCTGAGAGTGTGTGAATCTGTGAGTATGAGTCTCTCTCTGTGTATAAGTCTGTGTATGTTTTGTATGTGAGTATAAGTGTGTATGAGTCCAATTGTGTGTCTGTGTCTGAGTATATGTGAGTGCCTCTGTGAGTGCATGTGAGTCTATGAGTGTGAGTCTTTGTGCGCATGTATGTGAGTGTGAGTCTCTCTGTGTGTATAAGTCTGTGTGAGTATGTGTGTGTATGTGAGTGAGTATAAGTGTATGTGAATGTGTATGAGTCCAATTATGTGTCTGAGTGTATGTGAGTGTGAGTCTCTGAGTGTGTGAGTGTGAGTGTGCATGCATGTATGTGGATATGAGTCTCTGGGTGTGTGTGTGTGTGTATGTCTGTGTGTGTAGGGGAAGTAGGCTGGAGCCTTCTTCCAGATGATGAACCATCAGAAGTAAGACTAGCCTGGGTGCCCTCTCCAGGGACCTTACCCCTATGGAGCACCAGGGCCTCAGAGAGAAGGTTCCAGGAAGCCTGACTCACAGAAATGAGGGCAGTGTTTACACTGTGGTCCTGCCTGGACAGCAGGCACTGGTGCCTCAGAATGGAATCTGAAGGAAAACCTTAAAAGATGAGCCCTTGCCCATAATATGGTGGCTTCTCTAGTCTCATCTGAATTGCATTCCTCTTCCTTCCCTGTAACAGTCCACACCCCATAATGACCACTTGGACTTACTAAGAAAGTTGACTGAAAGCAGGCGGCGGTGCTGGAGACTCACCTTGTCAGAGACTCTGTTGATTGCGCAGTGCACAGGACCAGCAATAGAGACCATATTACTTTTTTCAAACATGTTTTTCAACTTGGTTAAATGAACAGAAAGTATAAAAATCCTGTGTTGATTACCGTGAATTTTTTCAAAGTGAATACATCTGTGTAACTATCATCCCATGAAGAAAGGAAAGCATCTCTAGAAACCAAGACTCCCCCCTCGCCTTCTCTCCTAGCCACATTCCCACTTACCCCAAAGGAACCAGAATCTTGTCACCAAATACTATTTTTGCTAATTTTTGAATTTTTGAGTAAATGAATTTCTACAGCTTGTACCCTTTTGTCGTAGCTTCTTTCACTCAATGAGAATCATGCCTGGTGTTGAGTGGGCAGTAGCTGATGGGTTTTCACTGTCATGAAGTTGTATATTGTGTAAATATACCGGAATTTATTAACTCTACTTTTGATGGAAATTTGAATCTTTTCCAGTTTTTGGTCATTATTGCTGCTGGGAACATTCTTATATGTTTGGTGCACACGGGTGATGGCATTTCTGTTGCTCTACTTAGGGGTGGAGTTGGTGGGTCATAGGGCATGGGTATGTTTATATTTTAGTGAACACTACCGATGAGTTTTCTGAAGTGGTTTTAATAAATTTCACCCCCATGTAAGTGTAAGAGTTTTAGTTGTTCCACATCCCCCCGTGTTGCCATTTTGACATTGACTCTGGTGGATGCAGAGTGGGATCCTGTGGTTCTAATTTGCATTTCACTGAAAACTAATGATGTAGAGTATGTTTTTTAAAAAATATTTTTGTAGTTCCTCTGGGTATCTTCTTTTGTAAAGACTCACCTTCCTGTGCGAGTCCTTGGCTCGTTTCTCTGTTGGGTTTTCTTTCTTTTTGTGCTTTGTAAGATTTCTTTACACGCTCAGTGCCTGATGACATTGTTAGATGCCAGCATTCCACGTATTTCCTTCGTCTCCCTTTCCCACTTTTAGTGGTATCTTTTGGTGAAGAGAAAGCCTAGCTTGCGAATCATTTCCTTTAAGGTAATTTCTTCTTGTGCCTTGTTTAGGAAATTTATGCATACCCAAGAACATGAAAACATTCTTCTCCTGCTAGAAGCTTTCTTGTTTGAACTTTCACTTTTAGATCTAAGTCCACTTGGAGTTGATTTTTTCATATGGTGTGAGGTAGACATTGAGATTCAGTTTTCTTCCAGTGGAATAAAGGTCTGACTCTGCCTTTTGGTGTTTGACTGCTGGCTACTTTCAAACCCTACCTCCTGCTTTTCTTTCTGCCCACCTGTGGGAAAGCTAGTCAGAAAGCTGGCATATAATCTTGAGTGGTTATGGTGGGAAGTTTAGACAGCATCATCCTAAGCCTCCGTATGCACACTTCTCTGTGGCCTAACTACCATGGCCACTCAAGACATTTTTGGACTGGCTTTTGTGCCTGCCATATTCTCCCCAGAAAGACCAATCTGTGAGTCATTCATCTCTTCATACCCTTTTGATAACTGCTGAATCACCAATCTCAACACCCAAACCAATTTTGTATGGGAAAGTAGATCCCATGCTCCCTGTTGTGATCACAACACACTACAGTATTCCAAATTGTGAGTGTGTTTGTGTGAGACTCTGTTCAGCTCTGCAGGGGTCTGTTGGTCTATCCTTGTACCATTACCACCAATACCACAATATCTTAATTACTGTGATTTTATAATAAGTATTTACTTCTCCTTCAGTTTTTTTTTTCCCTAGATTATCTTGTTGTATTGGGCCCTTTGCATGCCTATATAAAATTTAGAACCAACCATTCCATCAATTTCTATACAGACACTTGCTCACAAAATCTGACTGAGATTTTGATGTGAGTTCTTTGAATTATAGATTCTTTAAGAGGAAGTTGATACCCTTATAATGTTGTCTTCCAAACTGTGAACCTGTCATTTATTTCTCTTTGAGTTTAAATTTTCCTGATACATTATATAGTTTTATATGTACAACATCTTCTGTTAGATTTCTTCCAAGGTATTTGGGTATTGTTTTGTTTGCTGTTGTTATTTCTGTCAAAAGTGTTTTTTTTTTTTAATTCTGTATTATAATTGCTTTCCACAGGTGTTTATAAATGTGATTGTTTCTTATGCATTTCCCTTATATTTAGCAACTCTGTTAAATTCATTTATTAGTTGTAATAGTTTATTTGTAAGTTCTTTTAAATTTTCTACATGTATAATCATGTTGCCTCTGAATACTGAGAGGTTTTTGTTTTTTTCCTTTTTGTACTGATTACAAGCCTCTGTTCAATAATTCCCCTCTTGGGGGAAAATCTTTCAGTATGTCACTTTGAATTAAACTGGTTGCTTTCAATTTCTTTGTGACTAGTATTTGCAAGAGTAAGAAAGTTCCCTTTTATTTCTAGCTTGCTATGGATTTATCATGAATGGGGTTTAAATTTTATCAAATACTTTTTCTGCCTCTAACGAAATCCACAAATATTTTCCCTTTAATTAATGTGGTGAATTATCTGATTGATTTTTGAATATTAAACCAACCTTGCATTTCTGGACTCAAGCCCACTGATTTCTGTTATGATATAATTTTTATGTATAAGTCTTTTTGATTTGATAATTTCTAATAGTTTTTTTGCAGCTGTGTTTAACAGGGATTTTCCTGTAATTTTATTGTCATATAATGTCAAGGTCAGGTTTTGGTGTCAAGAGGATGATGACTCTATGAAGTGAGGTGGGCAGTATTTCCTCCTTTTGTGTTCCCTGGAATATTGAGGGGCAATATTAATGTTTTCCTTTCTTTCTTCCTTTCCATTTCTCCCTCCCTTCCTCGCCTTCCTTCCCTCCTTTCTTCCTTCCTCTCTTTCTTTCTTTCACATTTTTAAATTGATTCATTTGAGAGAGCGCTCCAGCACACATGCAAAGGGAAGGGTCAGAGGGAGAAATAAACTCCCCTCTGAGCACAGAAACCCTCAGGGACCCTGATTCCAGGACTCTGAGATCATCACTTGAGCCGGAGGCAGACACCCAACTGACTGAGCCACCCAGGGGCTCTTTTCTTTCCTTCCTTTCTTCCTTCCTTCCTTTCCTTTCACTTTCCCTTTCTTCCTTTTCCTTCCTCCCTTCCTTCCTTCCTTATTTCCTTTCTTCCTTCCTTCCTTCCCTTTGGATTTTTTTTTTTTTTCATCTGGTGTCAGGTTTGCTAAGTTGTGTTTCAGGAAGCTGTACTTCCTGAATGTATAAACATGGTCACAATTGTTTGTGTAATTGTATAATGTCCATCATTATCTTTTACAAATGATATCTACCTTTTCATTTCTGATACTGTGATTTGTGCATGCTGTCTCTTCCTACCTTCCATTTCCACTTTTATCAGTCTTGCTAGGGATTTATAAATTTAATATTCCCGTGGGGCACCTGGGTGGCTCAATTTGTTGGGTGCCCAACTCTTGGTCTCAGCTCAGGGCTTGATCTCATGGTCCAGAACCCCACCTCAGGCTCCATTCTCAGCGAGGAGACTGCCAGAGATTCTCTCCCTCTTCCTCTGCCCTTCCCCCCACCTGAGCTTACACTCTCTTTCTTTACTTAAATGCATTTTTTTTTAAAGATTTATTTATTTGACAGAGAGAAATCACAAGCAGACAGAGAGGCAGCCAGAGAGAGAGAGAGAGGGAAGCAAGCTCCCTGCCGAGCAGAGAGCTCGATGCAGGACCCGATCCCAGGACCCTGAGATCATGACCTGAGCCGAAGGCAGCGGCTTAATCCACTGAGCCACCCAGGCGCCCCGCATTTTTTTTTTTTTTAAAGAAAGTAAATGGATCAGAGGGAGAAACAAAGTCACCTCTGAGCACAGAACCCCTCATGGACCCTGGTTCCAAGACTCTGAGATCATCACTTGAGCCGAAGGCAGACAGGGTTATCTAGATTATTTATGTTTACATCTTTTTCATTTTCTAATAAAGGAATTGGAAGTTACAAATTTCCCTGTAAACCTGCTTTAGCTATAATCTACTACTTTTAATTATTATGGTTAAAAAACACATAAGAAAGAATTTGTCATTTTTAAGTGTATAGTTCAATAGTATTAGCTATTCACATTGTTGTGAAACTTATCCCTGGGACTGGTTTTATCCCTCAAATCTGAAATTCTGCACCCATTAAAGAGTAACATCTTTTTTCCCCCTTGTCCCCAGCCCTGGCAACCCCCATTCTACTTTCTCTATCTATGAAATGACTATTCTAAGTGCTCCCCATCCATATAAGTGGAATCATACAGTATTTATCTTTTTGACTTGCTTTTTTTTTTTTTTAGCTTAGCATAACATTTCATACATGCTGTACCATATGTCAGAATTTCCTTCCACTTTAAAGCTGAAAGATATTTCATTGTATGTAAATGTCACATTTTCCTTGTCCATTCATCCACTGATGGACATTTGGATGGCTTCCACCTTTTGGTTGTTACGAAAAGTAAAGCTATGAATATGAGTATGTAACAATATTTTTTGATATGTTGTATTTTCATTAATCTGTTCAAATGTTTTCAATTTTTTAAAATATTCTATTTACTTATTAGAGAGGGAGAGAGCATGCTGGGTGAGCTAGGAGTAGCAGAGGGAGAAGGAGAAGCAGGCTCCCTGATAAGCAGGGACCTGTTGCTGGGCTTGATTCCAGGATCCTGGGCTCATGATGATTCCAGGATCCTGGGCTCATGACCTGAGCTAAAGGCAGATGCTTAGCTGGCTGAACCACCCAGGCATTCTAAATATTTTTAATTTTTATAGCTGTTTTATTCTTTGATATGTGAGTTATTTCAAAGTGGTTATTTCCAAATGTCTGCATATTTTCTAGGCATACTTTTATTGTTTATTTCTTGCTTAATTATACTATAGCCAGAAACATATCTTTTATGATTTTTAACATTTAAATTTTGCTTAGAATCATTTTAGATTTGCCCACCATATGATTAATTTTGATAAAATTTTCTGTGTGTACTTGTGTGTAGTTTCTTGGTGCAGTAATTTACATACATCAACAAGGAAAATTTTGGTAATTATGGTGTTCATATCCATTTCCATTCTGACTCTTTTCTGCTTGTTATATCATTTACTGAGAGAAGTGTGTTAAAGTATCCCACTGTGATTTTAGATTTGTCTTTTTATAGTTCTGTCAATTTTCCCCTTCATACATTTTGAAAGCATATGACTAAATACATATAAATTTAGAATTTAAATTTGAAATTTATTCCTAGCAGGTTACCCTATGTTTTATTATGAATTACTTCTTTTTTCCCTTAGAAATGTCTTTTTCCTAAAGTCTACTTCATCTGTCATTATAACTACACCAACTTTCTTTAAACTGGTTTTTTTAACTTCAGAATAGCTTTAGATTTACAGAGAAATTGGATAGATAGTAGAGGGAGTTCTCATGTATCCTATACCCACTGTTCCCTCTTGTTAAAATCTTATACTAACAGGGTACATGGCAAGCAATAAACCAGTATTAATACATTATTATTAACTACAGTTTGTCCTTCATTCGGGTTTTCTTAGTTTTTATCTAACATCCCTTTTCTGTTCTGTTCCAGGTTTTCCATTTAGGATACCACATTGAACTTAATCTTCATGTCTTCTTAGGCACTTTTAGATTGTGATAGCTTCTTAGACTTGGCTTGTTTCTGATGACCTTGACAGCTTTGAGGAGTACTAGTCAGGTATAGAATATGCTGCAATTTAGGTTTATCTAGTTTCTTCCTAATGGTTATATAGGAGTTAGGGGCTGTTGGTCAAAAGAGTGCCTAGGGAAAAGCAGCCTTCTCATCATATCAAATCAAGGGCACATAATGTATCACTCATTAACCTTGATCACCTGCAAGTTATGTTGCATCTCTATGAGGGGCAGTAGCAAATTATGTGGAATTATTGCACACAGATTGGTCTCTTCTCCCTTTTTTATTGATATGTTCATTTATTTAATTTGTCTGTAACAGAACATATGTTATGTTTCCTAACATATCCAACATATCCAAATATCAGACTCCTTTTTCTTTTCCCCCTTCTCTCCAGGAGTTTGGTTCCTCAGGTTCTCATTGTGTTAGTAGCCCTCAACTACAATTTCTTGTATCCCCAACCTTGTAAGATTGCCAAAAGTTCTGTTTAGTCCTTTTGCTTATTAACCACCACTTCCTGCTTGATTTTTAAGTCTCTTGGCTTCTACCAGTTATGAATCCACAAAAATGCCTTGGTGAGAAGAGCTGCACAAAATGCCGAGATTAGTGCAGTTATATTTTCTTGCTTGTCATGGGGCACCTGGGTGGCTCATTTGGTTAAGTGGCCAACCCTTGATCTCAGCTCAGGTCTTGCTCTCAGGGCTGTGAGTTTAAGCCCCACATTGGACTCCACACTGGGCATGGAGCCTAACTTAAAAAAACTTTTTTTCTTGTTTGTCAGGATCTCAGCCCCTCCAGTCCTAGTTGTCTTGGCATCACTCTGATGTTTCCATAGAGATTTTTTTAAAATGTCATCAAGAGTTTCTGGTTTTGCTTGGTGAGTGAATTAGTCTGGCACAAGCTGGTGCATCATAGACAGAAGTAGGATTGATCAGGCAGGCATCATGCTTTTTGCTTTAATCCACTATGTCATGGTTAATGATGCCTCATAATATTTGAAGATCTGGTGCTTTGCTCTCAGTCATCAGATATCCTAAGTAATGCAGATTTTATATGTCACGTAGGAAAATAAATCATTCTGTACATATCCTTTATCTATACCTGTAGTCACAAGGGCTAGCAAAAAGGATGTCTGCTGACTTCTTCTCAAGGTAAGGGGGGAAAATAATGACCTTGGAAGAAGATAGACTTCATCACAGAGGTTTATGGTGAAAGGAACAGATGGGGAGAGCTGTGTGAAATGAACTTTTCAGTCTTGGGGACCTAGCAACAGTGCAATTACTGATGCAAATTTTTGGTTTAATCTTAAAAACATTAAGCCTCTCTGTATGGTTAAGAATGGATTAGTTTGAGGACATTACTTCCAAGATGAAGTCTGTGCCTCACATTAGGGTATCTGGCAATGACAGTGTATGTTTCACTAAATGAATCTTCACTATGTGAGATATTCCATGTATGCTCTTGCCAAGCCTTGCCTCTGCCACCCCTGTGCTTGGGCTGGATATTTCCCCACCCTTTCAGTTTTGCATATTCTGTGGTTCTGAAGAGCAGCTGTGTTCCTTATTTTCACCCACAATGGAATACAACCAAATCATTGAAAAAGTCTCCACAGATTGAGTTATCCACGAACTGATGCCATTGTAGTATGATCATTCAATTAGGCACAAATCCATCTCACTTTGTCACATCCAATATAACATAGTTCAGTTTGACCCACAAGAATGTTGGGAAGGACCTGTCATGTATCTTGTTGAAACCCAGGTGCATTCTCTTTTCAGGATCTTCTTTGCATATGTCTCTATCAGAGAGAGAAATGGGACTTATTTCACAAGCAAATGGTTAGCTCTCACAATGGCTACTTTTCTTAAAGGTAATCACAAACCAACCCTTTAATAAGTGCATTTTAGAACTTCGCTGTCCAGTATGGCAGCCACTAGCCACGTGTGGCTATTTCTATTTAATATAAATTAATTAAAATGAAGCAAGTTAAAACATCAATTTCTCAATGAACTAGCCACATTTCAAGTGCTCAAAGCCTACTGTATTGGGCAGCACAGATAAAACACTTCTATCATTCAAGTTTTATTGAACAGCTGTTCTAAATCTTGATTCTAGAATGAGATTCAAGTCCACCAGCCTACGCATTGCCCTGTCAGGATTTGACAGTGACACAGACATCTGCACAGTACTTTCCTGTAGACACTCTTTCTCACGGTACTTTCCTGTAGACACTCTTGTTAGTGGTAGAACTTATTTTCATATCAGGAAGAAGAAAAACTTTCTTAATTGAGAGAATACATTTTTTTTTTTTTTAAGGAGTCATCAGGCAAGCTCAGGATGATCCGCCCACTGTTTGGAAGATTTGCTTGCTCGGTGGTGTCTGCACCCAAGTAGCAGATCGTGAGTCAGAGATGTGAGGGGACAAGTGTGTAGGAAGACCTGGAAGGAGGAGCTCTGGGCTGGGAGGCAGGGACACCCATGCTGTGACCTTAGGCAGGTCATTGCAGTGCAGAGTCTCGATTTCCCCCCTCACCCCTTCTGTTTTCACAGAGTTATTGTGACTACAGGGAGCACTGCCAGACATCTTATCCGTATCTCTCTGGTCCTCAGAATACCCATGTAAGCTCGTATTAGTCTTCATTCTAGACGAGTCACCTGGAGCATAGAAAGCATGACTGTCAGCATGAACTCTTAGTAGACATTCACGCCTGTTGTTTTTTATGGGACGATCCCTTGGTTCCTGGGTCCAGACTTTTCCTCCATAGGATCTTAGATGGGTGGGGAAGGTCTCAGCCTGTAGCACTTCCCAGGGATGTGGAGATGGCAATGCCAGCTTCTAACCTGAAGGTGGAGCTTGAGCACGTGATGCCAGTGGCAGTGTGCCCTGCAGAGGACTGGTTGGATTCCTGTGATTGCAGCTCCAAGAAAAGTATCCGTGGAAAACCGGGAACCACTGAAATGCATTTCCACTCTATGGTGGACACTGTGACTCAGGTCGTGGGTTTGGTGGTAGAGAGAAGTGGCTCTTCTTTCTGTCCATGGGGTCCCCATCCCCAATGTGCTGTTGGGTTTCAGTGTCTCAGCTTACCCTCCCTGGACTTCTGTCCCTCCCTGGTTTCCTCTTTGCCTGTGTCTCCTCATTCTCTGTTTCTCTCTCCCTGCGTTCTATCTCCCTGTCTTTCTCCCACTTTCCTCACCCTTCATACTTCAACAAGTTCCTTTCTCCAGGTTATGCTTACTAAATAAATCCAGTGGTTAATATACTTAGGTTTCTTTCCAAGAAAGACAATCGAAAGGTCTGTAAATTCTGACTACAAGAAGAAGATAAGGAACCCAGGCACACAGCACTTCTGAGGAAGGGAGGGTTGGGTCCTGGAGCAAACGGTTTGGGTTGTGTGTTTGCGCAGTGTGGTGTCTTACCTGCCTACAACTGAGAAACCTGGGAATTCAATGTTCTGGTTTCCTGAGCAGGGGCATCTCAGTGGCTGAGCTAGAAAGAGAATCAGAGCCCAGAGTGGACTCACCTAGCCCTCGGTTTGGTTCTGAGAAACTTCCTTTTATTTTCTAGTTGATAATTTCCTTCTCTCTTTTCTCCCTTTCTGGAATTCCCATTTGGCTGATGTTGGACCTCCTAATTTCATCCTATGGATCTTTGTCTTTTGTAGTTTTCCATCTCCTTTCTGTTCTGCTTTTTGGGATATTTCTGACTTTATCTTTAAATTCCTGTAGTGATATTTTTATACTCTCTCCCACTTTTAATTGGAAATTAAAGAGGTCTTTCTGCTCTGTCATCATTTCTTTTTTGTAGCACCCCACTATCAGTTTTGGGGAGCAGTATCTTCTTATATTTGTTGATTGCATTAATTACTATTTTTTTCTTTTTTTTTCTTTTTTCTTTAGAGAGGGGGAAGGAGAGACAGAGGGAGAGGGAGAGGAGACTCTCAAGCAGACTCCCTGCTGAGTGTGAAGCCTGACTCCAGGCTCGATCTCATGACCCAAGATCATGCCTTGAGCTAAAATCAGACACTCAGCCAACCGCACCACCCCAATGGCAGTTTCTCCTGTTTGGTGCTTTCTCATTGTTTCGTTTGGTTTCCTTGCACTTGCTTATCTGGATTTTTCTTTTCCTGTGTGAAGCCTTCCTCCCAAATCTGTGATCCTTGATCCCCAGAAGTGGATTGGAATCTCTGTTTGCACCTGTGGCTTCATATTATAAGCCAGGGAGCATTAAAAAGCACCAGTCCGGAGGCGGGGGTGGGGGAGGGGTTCCTGTCCCAGGCCAGTTGGCTCAAGATCTCATGGAGTGGGGTATGGATAGATTGATGGATAGAGATATACAGATGAAGACATAGATTTCAACTCACCAGTCATTCTGATGTTCAGCCAGAGCCGAGAACCGCTACTTCGCTGGTTGCCCTTTGGGGTGACAGTGCTGGTTCTTTCAAGAGTTAGCTCATCTACCACGTGTTCAAACCAGTCTAGAGCTTTTTAACGCCCTGGGTGCCTAGGAGACTCTGATGGCATCCACATGATTTTCCATCTTTCTGCACCTTTGGCAGATTTCAGAGTGGGACTCTTCAGTGCTTTAAGTTTCAGGGACCTGTGGGCAAGGAGGATAAGCTCCCGTGTCTGGGGCGGCAGACAGATAGTCCATCTGCCAGACGTGTCTGTACAACTGCAGTAGGAAATATGGGAAGGAAGCAGGTCAGTCCAGCTGGGAAGAGTGGGATCTAGGTGGGGTGATCTGAGGCTGAAGTGGCCAGTGAGCAGCCCCTGGCTGGGGCATAGACCAGGATCTGTGAGGGAGGCTTTAGCAGAAGCCAGGAGTTTTGGTCTTTGGGCTCTGGTGAGACGAATCCTCCCTGTCCTCAGTGCTGGGAGAAGAGTGGAGGCCAGGAGTAGCGGGATATGGTGTATCAATGCCAATTTATCTACATCAGTAGTAAAAAGATGCCATGGTTTGAGAGTGAAGAGACAATGGGAAAGACTGGACTGTGGCGGACTGGTGAGACAGGTGGCCAGGCCTTGGGCCACCATCCCTCACTGTCTTGGGGCCTGGCCTCAGCCATGCCTCTTCTTGGAGTCTGGGCTACTTCATCTGGGAAGAGAGGGTCTCCTGATGGTCCCTGCCTTTGCAAGAGAGTAAATGGGCTGGTGCATGTTGGGGGATGGGGTTATAGACTGGGATGCGGCTATAGATGAGGCTGGATCACAAGAAGCCAGTTGGTGTTTTTTGTTATCTCAGTGTGTGTGGTATAACCTTCCGTCATGCAGTAGAGATCAAGTTTGCTCTTGAACTTGCAGACTAGATGAGGCATGAAGATGGAGGGGAGAAGGAATAAGCAGAAGACAGGGCGCTCTCGAGGCTGCCCTCTTACTCGCGGTGAACTGGGCAGAGGGATGCTAGGTCCTTGGTGAGAGGGCCCCAGGGTGTCCCCTGACTTATCCTCCCCTCTCCCTTTACCTGTATGGTTCTCCTGGGGGTGGGGGTTATGTCGTTCTCTAAGGAAGAAGGTGGTCTCCTGCATTTTTTTTTTTGGCTCAGGACAAGTTATTTTTGGTTTAAGGATATTATAGGAAGGCCAAAATTATTTGTATTTTCTTTGTAAGACACTTGAAGATATGCACAACACAGAGGTACATTCTTCAACACAACTGAGATGTCACAGATAAAGCCAGACGCTCCCTTGGAGGATTCTCCCTTGTGTATTTGGATGAGCATGTGGCTGTATTTTGTTTTTACATGAACGGAGGGGATCTCAGAGTCCGTGCATTGTTCTGCTACTTGACTGTCTCACTGCACCCTCTTTCAGAGAACTTACATACAGTGCTGCCGAGGAAAGCTACCTGCTCTGGTTTAACCACCGTGTAGGGTTCCAGTGACCCAGTGACTACACGTACTGCATAGTGTTGCATATACCCTCTCCTGCGATGAACATGTGGGTCGTTTTCTAACATTTGCTCTGCAAGTGGTAACGTTCGTGGGCTCATGTTTCTCTAGAGTGCATGGCAAGAGGTGGGGATGGCAGGGTGATAGTTGCTATGAGGTTTCTTTTCAGAATGGCTACAGCTTGGTTTTGTCCCTACAGTGAAATCAGCTCTTGATGGTACAGTTTTGCAGATCTAATGGGAGGAAGATCACGGTCTTACTTCGTCATTTCCCTGATGATTTGTGAGGTTAAGGATATTTATATTGTCCCCCTGGGTCAATTCCCATTTGTCATTTTGCTCTTTGTCTCCTCCTGGGTTACTTGTCTTTTTCTTATTGGTATGTAGGATATGTTTCGGTGTTGGTGTGAGTGTTTGGATCTGTGGTGTACAAGCAAATGTTGTAACACATCCTGTATACGAATCTTTTGTCTCATATACTCCCACTATCTGTTCCAGTTAATTTGTCTTCTTTGTTTTTGGTGTTTTTTTTTTTTCCTCCTGTGGGTTTAAAATTCTGATATAGGAAAAAAGTTATTAGTCTTGATGATTTTTTGTTATGTCTTACTTAAGAAACCTTCCTTGCATGGACTGTCTGCTATTGTAGAGTCATCTCCTTTATACTGAGATCATGAATCCATCTAGAATTTATTTTCATAAGAGGTGTGAGGCAGGTATGTCTTTTTTTCCTAAATGGGTTGCAATGATTATAGCCCATTTTCCCCCCAATGATTTGAAATGTTACCTTTATTGCATATTATATCATTATAGATGTTGGGCTGTTCAGACACTCATCGTTTCTTTTGGTTCATGTATATATTCCTATGCCAATAAAAAAAATCACTATTTTATTTTTATATCTTTCATTGTTCTACAGGGTTTCTACAGTCACTTCTTCTGCTGCCTGGATTTTATTATTCTTATTGAGGTTCTGCTGGAATTGTGTAGATTTTATAAATTGATTTGGAGCAAATAAAAATATTTGTAACACTATTATAATATATAAGTATTATCATATTATATATGCATATGCTTATATATTTATGTTTATGCTATATATAATTTTATATTATTATATTACCATACTTACAATCTTGTCTGTTGTCTCCATAATATATGTTTCTCATAAAAGTTTTATACATTTTTGTTCTGTTCTTTTCTTAGATGCTTCAATTTCGTTGCTGTTGTGTCTGAAATCTTGCTCATTATTATATTTTCTCAGTTGTTATTGCTAATATTTAGGAAAGCTATTGAGTTTTATATGTTGAACTTGCACATAGTGACCTCACTAACCTTTCCTTTTAGTCCTAGTAATTGAGCTAGAAAAACGCTTTTCTCCCAAAGATAACCATATTGCCAGCAAAAATGCCTCTTCTCAGCTTCCCGCCTCTTAAAGATTTTTTCTTGTGTTTGTAGCTCTGTCCGAGATGATCAGTACATGATGAAACAGTGACAGTGATAGCACACATCCTCCTCTTCTTCCTCAAAGGGAATGCTTTGGTTGTTTTGTCATAAAATGTTCACTGCTAAACATCTATTATCAAGTTAAGGAAATCTGCTTCTTCACCTGCTTCTTAAGGTGATTTTCAATCAAGAATGATTCATTGGATTTCATCAAGCTCTTTTTATTTTCTTTTTCTTTTTTGGGGGTGTCATGATCATATGGCATCATTTAGGATTGATAGATTTGGGGAGGAAGTGATGGTAGTGGAAGTTTTATTAGCTGACTGTCATAATACTTTTTTCACTGAACTAAAGATTTTATAATTCACAGAAGAAGAGAAAAACCCTAATAAACAGGCATATCCATTGCCATATTTGCTTAGTTTTTAGTTTTGATGATTGGTCCCATTTGCTCTCCCCCCTTTTCTTTGCTGAAGTTTTTAAAATAAAACAAATGATGATAGCCATCAGTATTTGCCCATAAAATGTCAGTTTACACTTTAAAAATAAGCACATCTTCCTATCTTCCACAATACCACAATCCTGTTAATAACATCAGCATTAATTCATTAATAGCCCCTCACCCCGTCTGTATTAAACATTCAGTCATCCCCAGAATGTCTTTGAGAGTTGGTCTTTTTACTGGGACTCAAGCAAGGACCCAAACTGCACTTCCAGTTGTAAAGGTTCTTAAATATCCTCTTTAAACTAGGATACTTCCCCTGCTTTTAATTTTTCCCCCATTATATTTAACAATTGTAAAGACTGAAATGGACCAGTTGCTGTGTATCAAGTCTCATCTCCAGCCTTCGACTGCTTTCTTGTCGTATCATGTAACTTTCTCTCCATCTCCTGTGGTTCTTGTAAACTGGAACTTAGGTCCAAAGACTGGTGTATTAGTCAGTTCATGCTACATAACGACAATGACAGAATCTTAACTGACATGTAACTGTGAGCATTTTTCTTTATGTTCACAGGCTGTGGGACAGCTGGGGCAGGTACAGGTTAAAGGTCTGCTGAGGTGGCTCTGTCTTTCACCTGCTTATGCTGAGACCCAGGCTGGTCTGAGACAGCCTGTTTATTCGGAGACCCAGCCCCAGGGGCTGCCTAGGGAATGCATGTCTCATGGTAGATCCTGGGAACACAAGAGCAGTACATGGAAAGGCGGGATAGCCCTCAAGGCATCATCTTGGAAATTTTGCATATTGTCATTTTGTCCACATTACATTGGCAAGTCACATTGCCAAACCCACTATCAATGGAGTGGAAGGTACCCTTCTCCCAGGGAGGAAGGCATAGATTGTCAGTGATAAATCTAATTTACCAAAGCATGTTTAGATTCAGATGAAAATTTCTTGGCAGGAATATTTTATCAGAGATGCTGTGTATTTCATATTGCAACGTATCACAGTTCACACATGGTATCTGGATGTCTCATGGCTGCTAATTCATCTGACGAGTTATGATTAATTCCCGGGTTAAGAGGGTGACAGCTTGGTCATCTGTTGCAAAGCTGTGTGTTCCCCTTGAGACTTACAAGTGATCTATGAAGGTACTGTGTGTATTGGGTGCTCAGTTAACTTTGCATGATCCATGGATGATCCTGGCCTGACTCAATTAATCTGTTAGTTGCTATAAATTGGATTTCATAATTCTCTTATACCATTTGTGTTCATTACCTGGCATTCTCTGGAAAAACATTGGTTTCTCCCATCAACTGGACCACCCTGTAGTATAATTTCTACTGTTTTTTAAATTATTTTTTTATTATTTATTTTAAAAAAAGATTTTATTTATTTATTTGACAGACAGAGATCACAAGTAGCCAGAGACAGAGGAAGAAGCAGGCTCCCTGCTGAGCCGAGAGCCCGATGCAGGGCTTGATCCCAGGATGCTGAGATCATGACCTGAGGTGAAGGCAGAGGCTTTAACCCACTGAGCCACCCAGGCGCCCCTATTTTTTTATTTTTTATTTAGAGAAGAGAGCACATGCTAGCGGTGGGGGGTGCAGGGTGAAAGGGGGAGAGAGAATTTAAGCAGGCTCCATGAAATGGGGCTTGATATCATGACTCCAAGATCATAACCTGAGCCCAAACCAAGAGTCAACTTAAATGACTGAGCCACCCAGGCACTCCTAATTTCTATTGTGAAAACACAATAAAAGCTGACTGTTTCCCTTCAATTATTAATTTTCAGAATAAGAAGTTGGTGTAATAGCCAGCTTTATTGGTATGATAGATTTTCTGAGACCAAACCATCTTCCTATGACGGTTTTTGGTCATAGTGTATTAGTCTTTTAATACTCATACTGAACATATTTGTTAAAGTTTTATTTAGAGTTTTTGTGTCCCTGTTCATATTGGAGATGGAATTTGTTTTCATAAAAGGAGTTGCTTTAGGGAGGCCTGGGTGGCTCAGTCAATTAAGCATCTGTCTTTGGCTCAGGTCATGATCCCAGGGTCCTGGGATCAAGTCCCGCATCGGGCTCCCTGTTCAGCGGGGAGCCTGCTTCTCCCTCTGCCTGCCACTCCCCCTGCTTGTGCTGTTTCTCTCTCTGACAAATAGCTTTTTAAAAAATGAGTTGTTTTAGCTTTCTTTTTCTTGGATCTGACATGATGATGATCTGTTTCTTAAAAATTTAATAAATCCCACTTTGTAATTTTATCTGGATCTGTTGCCTTTATTAAATTACATGTGCGGTTAATTTTTAAATATATGGTTATTTATGTTTTATACTTATTCAGCCAGTTGTGATAATTTTTGTTAAGAAAAATCTTCCTTTTCATTCAGTTACATTTGTAAGTTTATCAATATAAAATTCTAAAAAGTATTTCCTTATCACTTTAAAACTTTTCTGCATTTGTAATTATGGCCACCTTTTCAATTACATTCATTCCTTTTTTTTCCTTGATCATGTTTAGTTTAGTAAACATTTGGTAAAGAATATGTAAACATTTAGTAAAGAATATATATATTCTTTTTATATTAAGCCAACTTTTGATGAATTTTGTCATTTACATTTTTTATATTCTACTAATTTCTGCTTTATAATCTTAAATTTTCACTTTTCCTTTCTTTAGACTTTCTTTATACTTTTGACCATCTTTCCTTAAAAAAAAACCCAACTCTAATAAATGTGTATATTTCCTAATGAGTACTAATGCAGCCACATTCCTTAGCTGTGAGCTCCAATTTTTTTATTCATTTTAAAAAATGTATAATTTACATTTTGAATACTTTTTACACCTAAGGCATATAATCATTGTTTTTGTTGTTAACTATCCCTGTAGCAGCCTGCATCCAAACAGGAGATAGAAATCATGCCGTAGGTTAAATAGGGGGAGCTTACTGTACAGAATGATCAAGTCTTTTAAAAGAATAGCTATAAGATATCAGAAACCCTCTATGGTACCCTAGGGGTGGGGGAGAGAACCCAAAGAAGGATAAACCTGAAAGAGATCCGAGGACATGCTCTCGTTGGAGAAGGCATGGATTAGCCACCAGGGAGCAGGAACGTTTGTATTGTAACACTAGGCCACCCTCTAGGTGCAGGCTGGAGCAGGTGATGGGCAGTTGGTATGGGCCCACTGTGGGATCTTAGGTGCCGGCAAGGGCAGAAGGCATATGGGTCATGCGGAAGTAATGAGTTCTTGGTATGGGACCCTCCTGGCTGCAGGTGGCTGCATGTGGGTTGTCAGAGGCTTGCCAGCAGAGCCCAGACAGGTGGCTGTGCAAAGGATCTGTAAGGGTGTTTGCTGAGGCCACAGGCAGACAGCTCTGTGTACCAGGCTACACAAGGCCTTGCCAATGTGGTCTAGCAGGTGTCTGTCTCAGTGGGGTTCTGTGTTCTGTGTTGAAAGAATGGCCTGACCAAGCGCTTGGTGTTCTCCCTCAGGACAACTCAGCCTCTTCTTCAATCAAGGGGCCCTAGGAGCTTGAATTGACTTACTTTAGAAATTTGAGTTTGAAACCATGATTTTCTGCTTTGGCAACTCAACTCACATATCTTGAATTCTTCCTATCATATAGATGAAGCAGTATTCCAGAAGGCTATCCATCTGTTTCTTTCCTTAGAGACATCATGACCAGTCAGCCACCACGAAAGATCTTTGCTGGCCAAAACTTTCTGATTACTGGCACTTTCCTACTTTTCTGTATGGCTAACATGCCCGCCTTTGCCACTTGGCCTTGGCTACTCTGGGATCTCATCATCCCCGTTGCATCAGGGAGTTCATCTTGGTTGGAAAATCCCCTACAGTCACACTGCAATCTGAGTCACATTTAATCATCATCCTCATATTAAAAACTTGTATGGAGGAGGTGTCAATGGACACAGTAATGTACAATTCCACTAACTCTCCTAAAAAAAGAGGAGGGTACTCCCTTCATTGATGTATTTATCAATACTGTGGTGAATGGAGTATGTTCTGGGCCTTCTCATGGAACCTAGTGGAAGGGTTGAATGTGCAGGTCACGATAAATCCAGTCCAACATTCCTATCCCTCTGAGGCTTTGGGTAACCTCCTCCACGTCATGCTGGGGAAGCTCTGACATTCCAACTTCAGCAAATGTAGACCACCTTTGTGTCCAAGTTTCAACCAACCAAGTAAGCTGTCAGGGCCTCATCCAACTGCATGAGCTCATACATTCAATCTAGAATCCCTAGCAAGTGCCCCCTGCCTCAGTGAATTGAACTTATCTAGTGTTATATTCTACCTTTCTTGGTCTAACACCCTCAGGATTCATTCCCACACATGTTTCGCAGGTATCTGCCTATCTTTGGCAGCCAGGTCTTACAATGCTTTTGGTATGGAGGTGGTTTCCTCCTGGAGCGTGCACATCTGTCCCCTGGAAGGGGTTGAGATTTGTCACTGGGTATAAGTGTCATGGCAGTGAGGGGGTGTTTTGGGGTCAGGAGTATGAGCTTCCCCTTTTGAGGCATCTGCCCCAGGTAAAGTTATGACAGGTTTCTGAGCTAAGGAAGCCTGGTCTCCTCGGACAGCAGAGGTAAGCTACTTCTACTGACAAGAGACTCTCAGAACAACATTTCAAGATTGTCCGTTTCCTCTGGAGCTAACCAGATGTTCCCACTCAGGTCTCAGGATCTTGTTTGTTCCCAATGACTGCCCTGACTGGCCCATGAAAACTGGGTGAGACTGTGCATACCGTTGTTGTTTTCATTCAGCAGGTGCACAGTTACACTTGTGTGTGATTTCTGCCAATAACAGTAATATTCCTGTGGCTACCAGAGTCAGTTCTTTAACGGATGTCAGGGAGGCTGTCTGACTCTCAGAGCATGGTGGGCCAGGAGTTATCAGACCTCAGTTTGGTATTTTCTGTCTGTAGGCACTCAAGGGCTCTCAGAAGGATCTATCGCCCATCACGGACCATGTAGTTGTCCTTAACCGCCACCAGAGTCAAGCGTGGCAGCCACTCCAGTCCCCAAATTACATGTTCCTGTTGCCACGTCATCTGTCAACCACTGCTCTTACCTTGATTAATTGCAATGCTGCTGTATTCCACGGTTGCTAGCATCCTACTTCCCACCAGTGGAGAGGAGTTCAGCATTGTGCTCAAGGTGAAGGGCATCACCAAACCCATTCCCAAATCCCGTCTTTAGGGGTCTACCTCCTGGGACCAATCCTGTCACATTCTAGGTCTAATCAAGAGGTAAAAGTGACATATTAGTTTAAATGGGGGGGGGGACCTAGTAAAAGGAATTACTAACTATGTTAAAATAATAACTAGGAGATATCAGGAAACTCTATGTGGTACCTTAGGGCTGAGCAGAAGTACCCAAGGAGGACAGTCTTGGGAGGGCTTCAAACTTTATTGGAGGAGGAGTGATTCAGCCATCAGATAGCAGAGACATTCAATGGCTTAGGCAGGCCAGAGCTGGTTTGGAGTTGCTGTTGACAGCAACAGGTTACCCCTCTAGAGCATAAGCAGGGAGCAGGCAATCAGCAGCTGGCAGTGTAGGCGTGCAGTGGGAATTCAGGCCCAAGCAGGCAGGAGAAGGCCTGCAGAGTGTGCAGACCCTGAGGGAGACCCAGAGGGGCCTGGCTGTGTAAGTCTCTGGTTTCTCCTTGGAGGGATGGCCAGATCAAGGCTGCCAGATTACAGAGGAACTGGGGTCCAGGCCTGTGGCGGGAGCTGGAAATTGCAGGAAGCTGCATTCCTCCTGCAGGGCCCCTCCGTCGCCCTCTATCCAGAGCACTTACCGTTGTGCTCACCTGAGAGGAAATGAACTTGAGAGAATTCTGTGGTCCATCACACAGCACAGAGTGACACATATCATTCACACGTGTCACAACGGCTGTGTTCAGAGCTGAGAGGCAGTATGCTGATACCTGACACAGGCTTTCAGTCCTTAATTTCTAATTTTATCCCATTGTAGTCATTGAGTACAGGCAGTACAAATTCTCCTTTATAGAACGTAAAAGTTCCCTTGTGGCCTTATACTAGCTACATAGTTTTTATTAAAACACAGTATATCTTTTTGTTTGTTTGTTTGTTTTTAACTCTGCTTTCTCTATTTGTTGGGTACAGAATTCTAAGTAAATCTCTGTCAAGCTTGTTAATTTTTACTTAAATCTTTATATCCTATGTCCTTGGTATCCTTATGTTTATATCCTTATGTTTAGTTATTTTTACCTCTGTTAAGGTCTCCCGATATGATCATGACTACGGACGTCATCTTTTATCATCATTAGTTACTTTGTTTATATTTTGAAGGAATGCTGTTAAGTTGATCTAGGTATGTGATGCTCTTGGTGAATTATTCCTCTCATTAATAGGAATTTTTCTTTTTGTCTCTTTCTGTACTTTTCCATTCATGTTTATTTTGTTCCATCAGTATTGCCATACCTACTTTCTTCTTGTTGGCATTTGTCTGGTGTATCTTTTTATCCATTTTTTACTTTGAGCGATCTCATATATTTTGTTTAGGTATAGTCATGTAAGAAATGTTGTGGTCTAAATGTTTGTTTCCCCCCAAATTTAGATGTTGAAATCCTAACCCCTCAATGTGGTGGTGTGAGGAGGTGGGGCCTTTGGCAGGTAGAGCCCTCGTGAATAGGACTCGTGCCCTTAGAAAGGAGACCCCAGAGCTTTCTCACCCCATCTCCCAGGGGAGCACAGAGCGAGAAGACACAGCCACCTGTGAACCAGGCTTTCTCCAGATACCAGCTGGAGATGCCTTGATCTTTGACTTTCTAGGCTCCAGAACTGTGAGAAATAAATGTTTTTTATAAGCCACCAGGCTATTGCATTTATGTTATAGCAGCCTGAATGGATAAAGACTTCATAGTTGGATTTCTTCAGATTATCTGAAAATCTACCTTTTTCAAACAGACAGACTAAAAGAGAGTGTAAATAGCATGCTACAAATTTCCCTGGGCTGTCATAATAAAATACCACAGAAGTCCAAGATCAAGGGGCTGGCCAGGTTGGTTCTTCTAAGAGTTCTTTGGTTTGCAGATGGCTGTCCTGTCCCACCCTGTGGCTGTCCCTCTGTGTCTGTGCATCCCTTCTGTCTCTCTGTGTGTCCAGATTTATCTTCTTATGAAAACTCAGGTCACTTTGGATTAGCCCATGCTAATGGCCTTGTTTTGACTTAATTACCTCTTTAAAGCCTTATCTCCAAATAATATCACATTCTGAGGTGTTGAGGGTTACAACATCAACGTGTGAATTTGGGGGCACATGATTCAGCCCAAATAAGCACATAACTAGATTTTGTGCTGCTTTTGCAGACTAATCTTAAAATCTCTTTTTTTAGGTAAATTTAATGTGATGTTTGAACTCCTCTTGACATTGCAGTTTGTTCATATTTTCTTATTGCGTCTGTTTTGTCTCTCTTCTATCTTTGGTTAAGTGGATTGTGTTTTCTGAGTTCTCTTTGTTTTCCCCTAACAGTTTAGAAATGATGCATTCTATTTTTCTTAGACATCAATGAAAAACTTGCATTTTTGTATTGCCATCTGGAGTTAAGGAATATGTCCTCCTTTCTCATAAAAACGACATGGATGGAACTAGAGGGTATTATGCTGAGCAAAATAAGTCTGTCAGAGAAAGACAGTCATCATATGATTTCTCTCATGTGGAATTTAAGAAACAAAACAGAGAAGCACAGGGGAAGGGAGGGAAAAATAAAATAAGACAAAATCCGAGAGGGAAACAAACTGTAAGAAACTCTTAACTCTAGGAAACAAACATGATGAGGGGAGGTGGGTGGGGGGATGGGGTAACTGGGTGATGGGCATTAAGGAGGGCACCCAATAGAAGGAGCACTGAGTGTTGTAGAAGACTGTATAAGACTGATGACTACCTGAGCTCTATGTCTTAAATTAATGATATGCTGTATGTTAATTAATTAAATTTAAATAAAATAAATTTTAAAAAATATTGGCATTCTCCTCCTTCGCTCTCCTTGCCCTCTGCCCTTTCCTCCTGTGTGGAGATAATTCCTGATTTTAGTTCTAGAATTCCAGACTACCAAACTATTTCACAGTCATCAGGTATTTATGATGAGTTGTGTTTCACCATTACCCTCCCCATCACTGTAGCTCCTCATGTACTTATCTTTCCTCTTTGTGACTGTACCATCAGGAATTCATGTTCTGTTTGCATGGCTGGATTTGTCTGCATCTTAAACTCTCCCATGAATGATAATTTGACTGGATATAAATTCCGACCAGTTCTCTGTTACTCACACCTTTAAAGATGTTTTCCCATTGTCTTCAGTGTTGCTGATGAAAAGTCTGCAATTAGTCCAATAAGCTGGTTTTTGCTTCTTGGTATGTCATCCCCACCACTGCCTTGCAAAACTTTTAGGATTTGTTCTTGTCCTTGCCACCCTAAAAGTTCACCATGATGCGTGCAGCAGAACTGTTGATTGGTCTGACATCCATTCCCTCCACACTTTTTTTTCCTTACTGCCTGGCCCTAGAGATGGAGGCAGTGGGCCCCTAGCTGATCTTATTCTGGTAACTCCACCTAATCACCCTAGTTTGATCAAGGCCCTTGCTGTCCTGCAGTCTGCTACATTAGAGCAACCTTGGAGTCTTGTTCACTTTTCCCAGAATTTCCTCTTTTGGGCATATATTTTGGCACACATTTCTGTCTACTTTTGAGTTATTTTAAGAAAAAGTAGTTTAGTTGCTATGGGAAGACAGGGAACTCCACAGGGCTTGGGATAGATAGAAAAGACACAGGGATATATGCCTAAAGGTTAATATATGATACATATTATAATTTTTTTTTGTAATTCTGAGACCTAACCCCCAAATTATGTATGTATTTGAATTTTCTGGTGAATTAGTCTTAGTGTATGGATGGCAAGAATTTCTGAGTATACTACAAGAGAGGATGAGAAAATTGATTTCTGATAAAGACCCCTGGTTTGGTGTCGGGAAGGTCCTTCAAGAGATATCTGAAGGAGAGACCCTGTTCCTTAGCAGGTGTGCCTGATATCCAAGCTTGGGATAGCCAAGCTACTTAAGACTCTGCCAGCCAGGCTACATTATACCTAAGTTTTGAATTCCACCGAGGATGTCCACAACTACCCCAGGAGAGGTCAGCCATGAGATCATGGGTAGGGACCATTAGTATGTGGCAGAGAAGACTTTCTTTGGGGGACGCCTGGGTGGCTCAGTGGTTTAGGCCTCTGCCTTCGGCTCGGGTCATGATCTTGGGGTCCTGGGATCGAGCCCCACATTGGGCTCTCTGCTCGGCAGGGAGTCTGCTTCCCCCTCTCTCTCTGCCTGCCTCTCTGCCTACTTGTGATCTCTCTCTGTCTATCAAATAAATAAATAAAAATCTTTAAAAAAAAAAAAGACTCTCTTTGGGAGGGCCATAGAGAAGAAGAATGTCTAACTCCTGGCAGAACAGGAAGAGGTGACACCTCCATGAGAAAAGGGACCTTGTCTTGTTTACTTATGTTTCCCTAGTACTGGTGGGGAATATGTGTTGAACAGAGTAATACTTGGGCAGTCATGATGATTAGTTTTATGTGTCATCTTGGTTAGGCTATAGTACACACTTGGTCAAACATCGATCTGTTGCTGTGAAAGTTTTGTTTTGTTTTGTTTTTGTTTGTTTGTTTTGACTTTTAATTTGTGATTAACATTTAAATCAGTAGACTTTGAAAGCAGATTACTCTCCATAATGTGGGTGGGCCTCATCTAATCAGTGGAAGGCCTTAAGGGAAAAGACTGACTTCCTCTGAAGAGGATATAATTCTGCTTCCAAACTGCCTTCAGACCCAAGACTGCAACATCAACTCCTGTCAGAATTTCTAGGCTGCTGGCCTGCCCCATACATTTCAGACTTGCCAGGATTCTCTGAGCCAATTGCTTGAAATAAATCTCTCTCTCTCTCTCTCTCTCTCTCTCTCTCTCTGTGTGTGTCTCTCTCTCTATATATATATGTGTGTGTGTGTGTGTGTGTGTGTGTGTCCTCTTGGTTCTCTCCTTCTGGAGAACACTGACTGAGGCAGCAGTTTTTCCATTTGGGGATCCATCTGGTTCTCTTACTAACTTCCGACTTGGGACAGCCTCAAATTCAGAGACAAACCATCTGTCTCTTGGACTCTCCATCCCTAGTGGTGGTGTTGCCCATCCCTTCAATTCTGCCTTCTATTTAGTAGAGCTGACTGGTCCACCTCTGTGCTCTGTGCTCCTTACTCAGTTCACACAGGACCAGTGTTCAGCACTTGGCCTCCTGTGTGGTGCTGGGCCCTGTTCTGTGTCATTTCTATAAATCTTCCCTCTGAAAACAGATCCTGAGTGCTGAGGTCAGGGAGCATTTCTCTGTGGGCTGCTCCATCCTACAGTGGGACTCATGCAGAAGGCAGGCAATACATACAGACAAGTCTAGTTGGAAGGACAGATGTACTGAAAGTCCAGTCATAGCATGGGCAGCATCACTCCATGGGCTGCTTGGACAGGATGGGTCAGCAAGAAGGCTGGCCTTCCTGTCCAATGTGGATTGGGAGTGATTTCCATCCTTAGCCAAGCTGTACCACTTGGGGCTGGTGCCTCCTCCAAGACAATGCTGTAGGTCCCATCCCAATCTCTCAAGAGTCACATAGCATAATGCCCAGGTGGTTGGTGCACTTTACAGGTTGAGAAGATCTTTGCAGGAAAACCTGCAGAAGGATGACCTGTGATCAAGGACTTGACAAGACCTATACCCACAGCTTGGTCTTCTCCTATTTCACACCTTTCCTGACCTGATGTTGCTTCTCCATGGTCTCTTTCCTTGATTTATGTGGTAAGACCTCTCTCCCAGCATCTGGAATGGTCTTACCAGTCTTCTTCACCAACCACCTCTTTCCCTGCCCCTAAATCCCTGGTTCTCAATGTGGAGGAGCTTTGGCTAATTGGGATGCTGGAACTTTCTAATCAGAGGGTTCCGGGCCAGTGATATATATCCCAACTGGATGTTTGATCTTAGTGCCTACTCTTGATCCAGAACTGTTCCCTTCATTGTTGGTGTTGCTGGCAGACCATCTCAGCCTCCTTGTCTTTTGCTGCCCATACACTCCCTGCAAAGTCGTATGCACTCTTTCTTTCAAGTGCCACCTCTGTGGGGAGGGCTGCCCCATCTGTCATGCTGTGCCTGGGACGCATGTCTTTTAGGGAACACCAGTGCCTGTGAGGTTTGTTTCAGACCCATTGTGACCCAGGCACCCCTCAGAGTGGTCAGTCCTCAGGGCAAGGACTCCATCCCTAGAGCAGTTGGCCCGGGTGCATGGCACAGGAAGTGCTGAATCTGAATTAGCGAAGGAATCAATGAATTATTCAAGAAACCCTTTACATCATTGCCTTAGGAGATTCATAAGTATTTAGGGTTCTCTAGAGAAACAGAGTTACTAGGACACACACACGCACATACTCCTACTCATACTGAGAATGTCGTGGTCCTCCATCTGCAAGCTGGAGATCCAGGAAGGGTCAGTAGAGTAGCTTGAAGGTCTGAGAGCCAGAGACATAATGGTACAGATTCCAGCCCAAGTCTGAAGATTCGAAGGCTTGAGAGTCAAGAGCACTGAGGGTAGAAAAAGATCAGTGTCCTGTCAGGCAGAGAGCCAGTACAACCTTCCTCTGCTTTTTTGTCCTGTTCAGACCTTCAACAAATTGAATGATGCCCACCCACGTTGGGGAGAGCTGTTTACCCAGTTCACCAGTTCAGATGGTAATCCCTTCTGGAAACGTCCTCACAGACAGAGAATGTTTAACCGGATATCTCAGTCAAGTTGACTGAGCCATGGGACACCATCACTGTGTGTTTGTCATCAAACATTTGGAAGATGCAGAAAAGCACAAAGGAGAGAAAAGCCTCCGTGATCACCAAGCTTCTTTGGAGGGAGGGCGGCGGGGAGTGGAAGGAGAGAGAGAGAGACAGAGAGGAGAGCTGTGTCCTGTACCTGCTCCTCCCTCTCTCTACCTTTTTCTTTTTTTCCAGTTGACAGTTAAATCAGATGCTCTACTATGGAGCCCTGGGTATTGGCCCATTTTATTTGTTTAATTTATTTGAGAGAGAGAGAGAGAGAGCAACAGAGATAGCGAGAGAGAGACAAGTGGGCAAGAGAGAGGCAAGCAAACTCCATGCTGAGCAGGTAGCCTTGACATGGGGCTCGATCCCAGACCCCGGGCTCACGACCTGAGCCAAAGGCAGATGCTTAACTGACTGAGCCACCCAGGCCTCCCTAAAGCAACTCCTTTTATGAAAACAAATTCCGTCTCCCATATGAACAGGGATGCAAAAACTCTAAATAAAACTTTAACAAATATGTTCAGTATGAGTATTAAAAGACTAATACACTATGACCAAAAATAGTTTATTTCATAAAAGGAAAGATGGTTTGGCCTCAGAAAATCTATCGTACCAATAAAGCTGGCTATTACACCAACTTCTTATTCTGAAAATTAATAATTGAAGGGAAACAGTCAAGCTTCTACCACTTTAAATGGCTGCACATGACCTATTGCATGGATATTACTGTTAACCAATTTGCAGATATTTAGGAATTTTGGATGTTGTTTTGTTTTTGTTTGTTTCACCTCCTCCTCCTGTCCTGTCTCCACAGCAAAACTGGACGCTCCTTGGGGGCCGTGGCCTTGCCTGAGGCCTGTTTTTGTTCTGGACAAGCTCTGTACAGACAGAGCTGTTTAATCAGCTCTGACCCAGAATTAGCCACATTTGGTGATCCTCAGGTACCCAGGACCACTCTCGCTTCCTATCAGCTGACTACAATGTCGGGGGTTTCCCAGGATCACCCTGAGGTTTGGGAAGTTGCTAGAATGACTCCCTCGACTCAGGAAAGCATTCTGCTTAACAATGACACTTTTATGACAGCAAGTCCAAAGAGACCCACACAGGGCCAAGTCTGGGAGGGTTCCAAAACAGGACGTGTTCTCTTCCCAGCATGGAAGTGTGGCGGTCATCACAGGGTAGTGCCTGTGATGACAACAGGGGAAGCTCACCTGATAAGACATTCCTATCACTTAGGCACTTAGGTATCCTACATGTTGAGAGGCTGCTTCTCAGGAATGCTTAGCCATTAACAGAGAAGGGCTCAGGTCGTATGGACGGCCCCTGTGAATTCTTGGGGCCCAGAAGCACGAAGTCCACCTTCACAGTAACGAGAGGTAGTAGTTCTCAGACTTGGGTGTGCATCAGAATCCCCTGGAGGCTTGGGAAGACCTAGATTGCTGGGCCCACCCTGAGTTTCAGTCCATCTGGGGCCAAGAGGTTTCATCTCTGACAGATTCCCAAGGGAGGCCCACAGGGCTGGTCCAGAGCCACCCTTACAGAATCACTGAAGTGGACCCTTTGCTGGGTTTTCGCATGGGATCCTTGGCCATCGTTTTTAAACTGCTGTGAAGGGATAGAAAATGTGGCTGGAATAAAGATTCCTTTTTACACACAGGCTCCCAAGGAGGTTCTTCCTGCCCTGGTGCCTCTGTCCAGCCGCCGGCTGCAGATCAGACCCTGGATCTTGTGACTGGGTTGACCTTAATGGAAACTGCTGGACTCAGGCATAAGATCCTGTATGGACTGTGGCCTCCACCCAGACTGCTGGAGGGTGGCTGTGCATGTTCAGCTCTGGATGGGGGTGTCAGGAAAGCTTGGTTCTGGAGCCCCTGACTTTCAGGAGGGCATCTGACCCCCATCCTACTCTTAAAGCTTATTGTGAGGCCCCAGGTTGACTCAGCTTGGGTGGCTGGGCCTCGTCACTGGGGGACACTGACCTTCCCTCACTGGTAGGAGCCCACCAGCCAGACAGGCAGAGCTGTGTGGGCTTGCCGGTGGAGTAATGAACATTTTAATGGGTTGCAACTGAGGGCTAATTAGGATAATTGTAGTAAATAGCCATCAGGTGTTGAAAAATAGGTTCATCAACAGCCTGGGAGGGCAGTTAGGTGTATCTGCCCAGATTTTGACAGGAAAGTGTAAATCTGCTATTATCTCGAGCAGGGGCTCCTGTGAGCTCTGGACCCTGCCCAGGCCCGTTGAATGGGTGAGAGTGGCTTTGAAATCATGCTTAGTGAACGAGGTGGGACTAGGGGGGAGAGGCTTCGGGGGCCTACTGTGATGATGGCTTTTATTAGTCCCTCTCCCATCTGGAGCCTGCTAAGCTGTTTTTCCTGGAAGTCATCGTGGGATCTTTATTACTGATTCCAAAGAGGTGGCCGCTGAAGGGTGGACAGGGGCACCACATCTGGTCCCAGACCAGCAGCATCACCCTCACCTGTCATCTGCTAGAGTCGCTCATTCTCAGTTCTACCCCAGATCCCCTGCATAAGAAGCATCGGGAGTGGGGCCCAGCCCATTTTCACAAGCCCCGCTGGTAACCCCAATGCCCTAATGTGCAAGGCCCACCCTGCAAAGGGGCTGTTGGGAGGCGAAGCAGGCAAGAGATGCCGTGAGGGAACCAAAGAAAAGAGGCAGGTCCCTGGAGCCCCCAAACCCAGGGCAGCTCTGAGGTGTTTGTCCCCAGGTGGAGGCCAGAACTCAGAAACTGCAGGTGGCAGGAACCCTTCTCCTGCCCACTTGCCCCGGGTGCACCATCTGGGGCAGGCAAAGGGCCCCAGGAGGCTGGAAAAGTGCCTGGGCTCATTGTCAGAGGCTGCCCCGCCCCTAACACCTGAGGCCTGCCAGGTGAGCCTCTGCCCCCAGCCTTTTGCATTCCCTGCCAGCCAGGCATCTCTGCTTGGCTTCAGTCTCAAGGACCACTGGTTATTGTGTTTTATTTTGTCTTGAAAAGCCACAGCCAGGGCCCTCATTTGAAAGTATGCACTGTCTCTCCCCTTACCACCCTTTTCTAGGGGAAGAAAATGTTACTTATGGGAAGAAGGCAGTCCAGGTCTTCTGTGGTGAGGATCAAAATTGTCCCACAGTCTTCAGCTAGGAGGGTGAATAAGAGCTGAGCCCAGGGGTAATGGGAACCTCTCTGGAGAAATCTGGTGGGCTCCTGTCAGCAGACCCCACGAACTGGGGTATGAGATGGAGCTGCCAGCAAAGGATGAGAGCCCTCCCCAACTTGAGCTAGAGAGCCTGTGCTGGGGCGAGGGGGATGTGGAGACCATGTGCCCTCCAGAGGAAGGGTGGCCACAGGCCCGCAGGTGACCGAGCATCTTCTGTTGCAACACCTGCTTGCTCCTGCCAAGGACTCCAGAGTTCCCTACTTCTCACAGTGGAAACATTTGTAAAAGAGTTATACATAAATAAAGTTAAGTCATTTTAAATGAGCCAGGATGAGCTGGCTATTTAAAGAAATCCTGTGGGAGATCTTTTATTCAGAAGATAATCATTTAACAAAGTGATTGAGTAGCCGACAATTTATTTCCATTTCCGGAGCTCTGTCTCCACAGCTGAGTTTCATTTACACTCATTGAGCCCCTTCTTCTAGGCCCTGGAAGACCCTCAAACATGAGACCCAGCCCCTGCCTCCACTGGCTTATGAACCGGGTGGGTGTGTGGGCACCATCTGCAGAGAGTTAAAGAATGTTCCAGAAGACCAAGCAGATGGCTTGGGGTGACTCGCCGGAAGGCTGAAGCAAATGAACGATTGTGTGAGATCACAAATTGGCCATCACTGCAAGCCAGTGCCTCCCGGGGTGGGGGTGTGTGTGTTAGGACTTGGGAGGGGGGTGAGTCGTACAGGAGAGGAGGGTTTGTAGGCATCCCTTGTGGGTGAAGACCCAAGGCAGGTAAGGAGATGTACCTCTCTGGCTTGGTTATTTCTTGCCTGAGTTAGCTGGGGCTGGGGAGATATCAGTGCCAGAGCAAGTGGGACCCTTGACTCTCCCTGTTAGGGTGGTTGTCCTTTTCTCTGGATCTCCAGTTCCTACATCCTGGGATGGGTCCAAGCTCCAGCTGTCATCTCTGGACCAGCAGCTGAGACCCTGTGCTCTGGTCTGGGCTGCTGGCACTGTGATGGCTCAGTGCTTTTGCAACTTCTGCTCACTGCTTTCTGAATTCTAGGACCCCCTACATTTTGGTAGTGGTGAACTGTGGCTTCCCACAGAGCTCTTCTCTGGGCACTGCCCCCCCCCCCTCAACAGGCCTGGGAAGTTCCCTTTTCCAGTTCCAGGTGACCCAAGCTTCAGGGATACTTGAGAACTCAGAGGACCCCAGCTGTGGAGGAGTGCAGAGGTAAATCTAAACCACAGGTCACACTTGCATGGTGAGCTTTGGAAAATGACTACCTCTTCCCCTAATAAAGGTTGGTTTCCTATCCTGTTTACATGATGCTGAACCAAGTCAGCAAAGCTGTACTTGGAAAATTTGATAGTCTGGCATCTCAGTCCTGTGATTAGAGCCCACAAGCCAGTGCTAAAGCAGTATGTTAAATGTGGAGAAGGGAGCCCTGGACCCCCATTTGGTAGAGGAGCCTTACACATGCATACCTCCCTCTTGGCTGCTGTCCTGTGTGCACTTCCTAGAAGGACCTGGAGATGATTGTATCATTATTGATCAAGGTAGAGGGTGGAAGCAGGCAGATGCCCAGCCTTAAGGCCTTTGAACATACTACCTTTTTCCTTACTTCAGCTTCATGCCGGGGTGTAAAGAGGAGAAGGCCACTATGAGTGAGTCAGGGCCTGTGCCGAAGGGCAGCATGGCTTTCCTGAGGCCCCAGGGGTAGATTGCTATGAAGGACCAGGATCAGGAGAGCCCTAGAGGTTTCATGTGCTGTTAGATGAAGACACCAAAGATGTCAGATGCTGGCAGGGGTGAATGGTGGAGGAGAGGCTGCTTGGCCAATGCTCAGCAACATGAAGCTCTCATTCCCTACACAGTTGCCCCCTTCTCTCCTGGCCCAGAGCTGCTTATCTGGAAACTGTGAACCTTGGGGGATTATAGGGTCTTCCTTGAAGGGCCCGTGGCTCTCCGCCTTGGCTGTATTTCAGAGTCACTGGGATAGTTCAAAATACTGATATCAGGGCCCCACCAGAAACCCTGACCTCATGGGAAGCTCCCCAGCGGTGATTGTAATATGCAGCTGGGATTGAGGACCCTGGGACTGGTAGGAATTTTCAATTTGCCTCCAGCATAGCTTCCGCTCCTGCTGTTGCTGATGATGATAGCAGGCTTGAGCCCAAGTCATCAGTGGCAGTTATTTGTGTTTGATGAATTGAACAAAATAAAAATAAGTGGGCTTTCGCTTAATGTCCTTTTAAAAACCTATGAACAGATCAATGGAGGACATCTGGTGCTGGCCAGGATTAAGTAAAACCACTAGGGCTTCCTCTCTCATTCATTAAAACTAAAAACAATTGAGAAGGAAGTCAAAGCTTGGATGCCAGGTAATTTGACATAATTATGAGTATAGAGGTTAAAAAAAAAAAAACCTCAGTAATATGTTAGCAAGGTATATCCAGCAATACCTAAAGATAGTACATTGTGACCAAGTGGGGTTATCCAAGGAGTACAAGGTTGCTTCGAAAGTTAAGCATTAGTCAATGTGTTACACAGAGTAGAGAAGAAAACCACATGAGCATCACAGTGGGGGTAGAAAAAGCATTTGATGAAAGACAACATTCATTGGTGATTTAAAAAAAGAAAACTTAGCACACAGGAATAGAGACATCTTCAGTCTGAAAGAAGACATCTACAAATATTTACAGCAAAGATCATAATGAATGAAAGACTGAACGTTTTGCACCTAAGATCAGGAACAGGGCAATGTCATTCTTGTTTATCCCTTCTACGGGACATCCTCTCCAGAGTGGTAAGGCAAAGAAAAGAAATAAAAGGCATATAGATTGCAGAAGTGTACGTAAAACAAATCTTTTTCTTTAAAGATTTATTTATTTGAGAGAGAGAGAGAGCGAGCGCATGTGCATGAGCAAGGGGATGGGCAGAGGGAAAGGGAAAGTGAGAGAGATAAGCAGACTCCTTGATGAACATGGAGCTTGATCTCAGACTCTGAGACCATGACCTGAACTGAAATCAAAAGATGAATGCTCAACCGAGCCACAGGCACCCCTAAAGCCCATTCTTATTTGTGGACTTCATTGTTGTCTGCAAAATCCCAATGGCATCTACAAAAACTCCTAGAATTAATAAATGGATTTATTACTACATCAGTAAAGCAATTCTGAGGAAAAAAAGAGAACATATACAGTGCACCAAAAAAAGAGAGAAAAGAAAAACATATAATTCTGACAAAGCATGTGCAGATCTATAGGCTTAAAGCTGTAAATACTGATAAGAGAAACAAAAGAGGACCTAAATAAATGGAAAGATGTTCCTATTTATGTATTGGAAAATTCAGTGTGGTTCAGCTGTTAATTCTCCCCAAATTGAGCTATAGATTAGAGGCACTCCCGATCAAATTCCCAGCCAGATTTTTAAAAAATAGGTATCGACAAGATGATTCTAAATTGTATTTGGTGGAAAGGCAAGGAAATTTGAGTAACTGACACAATGGTGGAAACGCACCCTAATTACATGCTGGGGAATTCTGCAGAAGATAAAAAACAAAGGAACTCCCTTGAGTGAAGTACACATAGTCCTTAGCGATTGTATTAGTTGGCTAGGGCTGCTGTAACAAAGTAGCCCAAACTGGGTGGTATAACCAACAGAAATGTATTGTCTCAGGGGCTCCTGGATGGCCCAGTTGGTTACGCAGAGTTGACTTCAGCTCAAGTCATGATCTTAGGGTTTTGAGATGAAGCCCCCGAGTCTGGTTCCATGCTCAACGAGAAGTCTGCCTCTCCCTCTGCCTCTCCCCTGACTTGCATGTGTGTCCACACACTCTCTCTTTCTCACTCAAATAAATGAATCTTAAGAAAAAACAAATAACTGTACGGTCTCACAGTTCTGGAGATCAGAATTCTGAGATTGAGGTGTTAGTGGGATTGCTTCCTTCTGAGGGCTGTGAGGGAGAATCTGTTCTGTGCTTCTCTTGTTGCTTCCGGTGCCCACCATCTTAGTATTCCCTATCTAGGAGAGGTCTGCTCTCATTGTCACATGTTGTTTTCCCTGTGTGAGTCTGTCTTCACATTTCCTCTTTTTATAAGGTCATCAGTCATATTGGATTAGGGCCCACCCTAATGACCTTATTGTAATTAATTATACCTGCAATGTCCATTTCCAAACGAGGCCACATTCTGAGCTCCTGGGGGTTAGGACATCGACATATAAATTTGGAGAAGGAAGGGGCACAATTCAGCTTGGAATGGGTTCTTTTATATCTGCACAGGGAGTGATGCATGTCTTTGGAAGTGATGGGAAAAATATGAATATTGTTGGAGAGCCAGCACAAACAAATCCATTTTTCCCAACTAGTCTTGTGGTTGCTTTCTTTGGGGTGACTGATTCCTTTGTCTTAGAGGATGGGTTTGGAGAAGAATGTGTTTAGAGCATCCTTCCTGGCACAAGGCCTTGGCAAATGCAGATGTGTCTTTTTCTGAAGCATGTTGAGAAAAAAATCAGTGCCGATAATTCTTGTGTTGTTTAGTTGTCTTCTTATCTGGACCCTTGATTTCTTTCTTTTTTTATATCTTATTTTATTTAAATTCAATTAATGAACATATCAGATATCATTAATTTCAGATGTAGAGTTCAGGTATTCATCAGTTGTATGTAACATTACATCACATGCCCTCCTTAATGCCCATCACCCAGTTACCCCATCCCCCCACCAGCCTCCCCACCAGAAACCCTCAGTTTCTTTCCTAAGTTTGTTTCCTAAGAGTCTCTTATGGTTTATCTCCCTTTCAAATTCTGTCTTATTTTATTTTTCCCTCCTTTCCCCTGTGATCTTCTATTTTGTTTCTTAAATTCCACATGAGTGAAACCATATGATAATTGTCTTTCTCTTATTGACTTACTTCACTTAGCCCAACACCCTCCAGTTCCATCCACATCATTGCAAATGGTAAGGTTTCATCCTTTTTGATGGCTGAGTAATATTCCATTGTATATCTGCACAACATCTTCTTTATCCATTTATCTGTCAATGGACAATTTGGGTTCTTTCCAGAATTTGGCTATTGTGGACATTGTTGCTATGAACATTGGGATGCAGATTTCGCTTCAATGACATTTGTATCTTTTGGGTAAATACCTAGTAATGTAATTGCTGAGTTGTAGGGTAGCTCTATTTTTAACTTCTTGAAGTCCATACTGTTTTCCAGAGTGGCTGTACAAGCTTAAATTCCCACCAACAGCGTAAGATGATTCCCCTTTCCCTGCATCCTCGTCAACATTTGTTGTTTGCTGATTTGTTAATTTTAGCATCCTGACTGGTATGAGGCAGCATCTCATTGTGGGTATGATTTGTATTTCCTTGATGCTAAGTGAAGTTGAGCATTTTTTCATGTGTTTTTTGGCCATGTGTATGTCTTCTTTGGAGAAATGTCTGTACTTTTGCCCGTTTCTTGACTGTATTATTTGTTTTTTGGGTGTTCAGTTTGATAAATTCTTTATATGTCTTGGATACTAGCTCTTTACCTGATATGTCATTTGCAAATATATTCTACCATTCCATAGATTTTTTTTTTTTTTGCTTGTTTGTTTTATCTACTATTTGCTGTGCAAAAGCTTTTGATCTTGATGAATTCCCAATAGTTCATTTTTGCTTTTGCTTCCCTTTGGAGATATGCCTAGTAAGAATTTGCTGTGGTGAGGTCAAAGAGGTTGCTGCCTGTGTTCTCCTCAAGGATTTTGATGGATTCCTGTCTCACATTGAGGTCTTTCATCCGTTTTGAGTCTTTTGGTGTGTGGTGCAAGAAAATGGTCCAGTTTCATTCTTCTACACATGGCTGTTCAATTTTCCCAAAACCGTTTGTTGAAGAGACTGTCTTTTTCCCATTGGACATTCTATCCTACTTTGTCAAAGATTAGTTGACCATAGAGTTGAGGGTCCATTTCCAGGCTCTCTATTCTGTTCCACTGATCTATGTGTCTGTTTTTGTGCCAGTACCATACTGTGTTGATGATGAGAGCTTTGTAATAGAGCTTGAAGTCTGGAATTGTGATGCCACCCACTTTGGTTTTCTTTTTCAACATTCCTCTGTGTTTTGGGGGTCTTTTCTGGTTCCCTACAAGTTTTAAGATTTGTTCCAGCTCTGTGAAAAAATGTTGATGGTATTTTGATAGGGATTGATTTGTGGATCCTTGATTTCCTCCAGGAGGCAAGTGGGAACAGGCACTGAATTTGGTAAGCTGCCAATATCTCCAGGAGTTCTTGTGGGTGAAAGTTCACTTCTTGCAGTTAGGGATAACTAGTAAGAAGAGCAAGCATCTGCTGGACCACAAGTATGATACTTTCATTGATGAATGTTGGTTTCAGGTGTAGATGCCATTACAAGTATCAGTTCCTGGGGACTTGCTATTGCTGAAGGGCTGATAGCATTTTTAAATTGTATTTCAGGGTCAAATCATTCCCCTTGCTTATTCTGAGATGAAGATTCAGTGGGCAGATACGCAGGCATATTGGAACCCCAGATAGAAAAAATCCTATCCCAGGACCCTTTCAAGAGATGCTGACACTTATGTCCTTTCTATGCAGAAGCGTCCCTGGGCAGGTGTGGCTGCAGAGGGCTTACCCTCCCTGGCACTTGTTTTTTTGTTTGTTTGTTTGTTTTTGTTTTTGTTTTTATGTTACTTGTCTGTAGAAATACCATATGCAGAAATGAAGAAGGAAGGGAAGTAAATAACATTATTGTTACCCAAAGGAAACCCTTACTGGTGTTTTAATGTAGTTCTTCACAGTTTATTCTATGTTTATTTGGTTGTGAATAAATTATAACAACGCACTTTATGTGATAAACTCTTTGTAAATATTTTAGTCGCTGCATAATTGTCTTGTGAATGTGCTGACACTGGCTTAACCAAGACCCTGTTATGGAAGGTTTGGAGTGCGCTCAACATTTTTGCCTTTTTTTTTTCCCTTTCATTTTCCAAAGAGAAGCATATCCCTCTGTGAGCTAAGCTAGTGTCTTGTGTTGAAACTCAGCCTGGTTTGGGGGAGATTATTAATGTCCCTTCAGAGTCTTTGGTTGTTTGATCTTGGAGCAAACTACTTAACGACTTTTGTCTGGGATGCTCTAGCTGAGTATACAGGTGTACTCCAGGACCATGTAAGCCCAAACTGTGTGTGGTCAGAGCACCTAAATTATATCTGAAAGGAAAAAAAGAGTATTATCTCTACAACAAGGACAGAACTGAGGAACATGATCATGGACAGTAGCAATCTGGTTGAGTACATATCTCATTTGTATGATGATGTTCTTACCTTGCCTGTAGATGGCCACCAAATCTCTCCTTCTCATCTTGGGCTGCTCTATTACCAGCCCTTCTAAGAGCTGGCTTATGCTGTTTTCCCATGCAGAAGAAAAATGTGATTTAGAATAAGGACACTGGGGCTCTTGATTGTTGACAATGAGCCTTTATTTCCCACATCTCATTAGGATGTTTCAGGAGGAGACTGCTGAGCCCTGAGTCAGGGGCCGCATTTACTATTGATTTATGTGCTGTTCTAGAATTAATTGAGTCTGGACACAGGGCCTCATTTTCATTTTCTTGGATGCATAGTAGGTAATCGTGTTTCTTCTGTACATTTGAATTGCTTTCCAGATGGTCTGTTGTGAAGGATTTATCTTTAATATGATTAATCAGAAGCAGGGGACCTCAGTATGTTTGCTCACAGGCTCGCATGCAAAGCTTCTCAGCACCACCGGTGTAGGAGTGCTTAACTCTCTCTTGGCCACCGCCGTCCAGGGGCTTTTCTGAGCACCTGGATCTTGGATTGAAAGAAAGTTTAAAGGGCCCTGGATAAAAGCCCTGGAAAGGGGTAGAAGGCCTAGAGTTGATTTCCAGGGGAGCGTCAGGATGTTATTTAGTGTGCAAAAATAGGACACAATCCATGTGTCAATAGGGAATGGTTAGATTATGTCCATTGGGCCAGGAAATACTATGTAGCTATTAAAATCAAAGAGAGTTCCTACTGCTTATTCTATTATGTTAAAAGAAGAGGGGGGAACATGACACTGTGTTTACCGCAAGACTTCAGCCATGCAAAAGAGATGTATAGAGGAGAATGGAAAGAAATACATCACAAAAAAACAGTAGCCATCTGTGGACAGAATAGCTGTGAGGGGGTGTCTCTTCTTCTCTGTATCCCCTGTTACATAGGCAACAAAACAAATCATAATCCTTCTCCCTGGGAAGTCTTGTGCCCTCAGAAGCAGTCACCTCCTGGGTGCAAAAATCTGCCTGCATTCGCTTAACAAATGATGTGCTAAGATTAGTCACATGTCCTGCCCTCTTCCAAGGCAGGGAGTGAAGCTCTTCACAGCCTCCTACAGGGCAGCTGTCCCCTTGTCACAGCTGCACCCCCAGAAGGAGGATGCGTTGAAGTCACTGCAGATCTTCCCAGGAGATGGTGCCTGGGAGCCTTGCAGCCCGGGAAGGTGAGATTTGAGGGCTGTGTGGGACCTCCCTGCAGACACAAAGGGTGCCGCAAAAGTTGCTTGTAACTGAGGTGTTGTATGTGGAATCCTTTATTGTCAAGCCCTGAGCCTCTCTGCTGCAAAGGCAGTGAGTTAGGCCCTTGAGCTTGCAAATGCACCTTTGCTGAGTTGCACTGGGTGTTATGAACTCGGAACTCTTTCTTGGCAGGAACCACTTGGCTCTACCAATGTTTTGTTTTGTTTTGTTTTAAACATATAATGTATTATTTGGGGGGGGGGGTACAGGTCTGTGATTCATCAGGCTTACACAATTCACAGCACTCACCATAGCACATACCCTCCACAATGTCCATAACCCAATCACCCCATCCCTCCTACCCCTTCCCCTCCAGCAACCCTCAGTTTGTCTCCTGAGATTAAGAGCTTCTTATGATTTGTCTCCTTCTTGGGTTTTGTCTTGTTTCGTTTTTCCCTCCCTTCCCCCTGATGAGCCCGTGCCCTGCCTCTCAAATTCCTCATATCAGAGAGATCATATGATAATTGTCTTTCTCTGATTGACTTACTTCACTTAGCATAATAGCCTCTAGTTCCATCCACCTCGTTGCAAATGGCAAGATTTTATTTTTTTGATGGCTGCATAATATTCCTCTGCATGTGTGGGTGTGTGTGTATCTATATCTCACATCTTCTTTATCTATTTATCTGCTTATGGACATCTAGGCTCGTTCCATAGTTTGGCTGTTGTGAGCATTGCTGCCATAATCATTCGGGTGCACATGCCCCTTCGTATCACTATATTTGTATCTTTGGGGTAAATATCCAGTAGTATGAATTGCTGGATTGTAAGGTAGCTCTATTTTCAACTTTTTGAGGAACCTCCATGCTGTTTCCCAGAGTGGCTGCACCAGCTTGCACTCCCACCAACAGTGTAGGAGGGTTCTCCATTCTCTACATTCTCACCAACATTTGTCATTTCTTGGCTTTTTAATTTTAGCCATTCTGACCAGTGTGAGGTGGTATCTCACGGTGGTTTTGATTTGTATTTCCCTGATGCCAAGTGATGCTGGGCACTTTTTTATGTGTCTGTTGGCCATTTGGATGTTCTCTTGGCAGAAATGTCTGTTCATGTCTTCTGCCCATTTCTTGATTGGATTATTTGTTCTTTGGGTGTTGAGTTTGATAAGTTCTTTATAGATTTTGGATACTAGCCCTTTATATGATATGTCATTTGCAAATATCTTCACCCATTCTGCCGGTTGTCTTTTGGTTTGGTTGACTGCTTCCTTTGCTGTGCAAAAGCTTTTGATCTTGATGAAGTCCCAGTAGTTCATTTTTGCCTTGTTTTCCAGCTTTTGGAGATGTTCCTAGGAAGGTCAGAGAGGTTGCTGCCTGTGTTCTCCTCAAGAATTTTGATGGATTCCTGTCTCACATTGAGGTCTTTCATCCATTTGAGTCTGTTTTTGTGTGTGGTGTAAGGAAATGGTGCAGTGTCATTTTTCTGCATGTGACTGTCCAATTTTTCCAACACCATTTGTTGAAGAGACCATCTTTTTTCCATTGGACATTCTTTCCTGCTTTGTCGAAGATTAGTTGGCCATAGGGTTGAGGGTCCATTTCTGGGCTCTCTATTTTGTTCCATTGGTCCATGTGTCTGTTTTTGTGCCAGTACCATACTGTGTACAAGCTTTGTAATAGTCTGGAATTGTGATGCCACCAACTTTGGTTTTCTTCTTCAACATTCCTCTGGCTATTTGGGGGTCTTTTCTGGTTCCATATAAATTTTCGGATTATTTGTTCCATTTTTTTGAAAAAAGTTGATGGTATTTTGATAAGGATTGCATTTAATGTGTAGATTGCTCTAGGTAACATAGCCATTTTCACAATATTTATTCTTCCAATCCACGAGCATGAAACATTTTCCCATTTCTTTGTGTCTTCCTCAATTTCTTTCATGCGTATTCTGAGTACAGATTCTTTGCCTCTTTGGTTAGATTTATTCCTAGGTACCTTATGACTTTGGGCACAATTGTAAATGGGACTGACTCCTTAATTTCTCTTTCTTCTGTCTTGTTGTTGGTGTATAGGAATGCAACTGATTTTTCTGTATTGATTTTATATCCTGCCACTTTACTGAATTTCTGTATGAGTTCTAGCAGTTTTGGGTTGGTCCACCAATATTTTTGCCTCATCTATCCTTCTCCCCACCCTTTGACCTCACCACACTTACTGATGTGGGAAGTGTCTGCTGTTCTCTGAATAGCCCTTGTGTGCCCAGGCCACTCACCTATGTCCTGCTGGGAGTATAGGTGACCGAGGACCTAGATCTCTGAAAGGGATAGGGAGAAAAGGTATGGAATACGATGGTCTGGGCATCTAGGGAAGGGTCTTATGTTTCTTGGCAAGGAGGTCATACCCATTCTGTAGTTAGTGGGAAGCCCCTGGAACCTCTCTGAGCATCTATTTAGGGCAGAGTTTCAAGTACAGTCCTAGAGCCTCTTAAATCAGAATCCCCTGCAGCTCTAGACCTGGCTTTTGGCTCACCACCACTTCAGAATCTTGGGTCCACGAACCTGCATGCTCCCTGGATGGGCCTTGCACGCATCAAAGTGAGTGAACCCCTGCTTTTGGGGAGCAATTCTTTTAATTTTTTTAAATTTTTTATTTTTTTTATTTTTTATAAACATATAATATATTTTTATCCCCAGGGGTACAGGTCTGTGAATCGCCAGGTTTACACACTTCACAGCACTCACCATAGCACATACCCTCCCCAATGTCCACAACCCCTTTCCCCCCAGCAACCCTCAGTTTGTTTTGTGAGATTAAGAGTCACTTATGGTTTGTCTCTCTCCCAATCCTATCTTGTTTCTTTTTTTCTTCTCCTACTGGGGGAGCAATTCTTAGCTTTCCCCAAGACCTCTGCCTGCCCTGCATTCCCACCTAGATGTACCCCTATCCCATTGCAGAGATGCACATATAGGGCCCCAGCACTATCTACCTGTGTTGGCAGAGTTCCCATCAAAGGGAATGTAGATTCTCATCTAAGACACGCACCTAGTCAGGCATTCTCTCTCTTCGAATTTCATTTAAAATTTTTCTCGACTCCCTGTACGTTGTAGAAAAAAAAAAATTATAGAGTTGAGGTCTGCATGGGTTTTTCCTCTATTTAACCCACGTCAAGCCCTGAAGGCAGGTGCTATCATTTCCAATTTACTGAGGGCAGAAGGCCATCCCTCTGTTAAATATCTTGCCCAAGGCCTGACAGTAAATGGAGGTCTGAATTTAAACAGGACCTTCTGTCTTCATCTGTAATAGAAGGGCTCTTTCTCTTATATACAGAGTGCCCCTATAGGTTAAATGTAATTCTGCAAACCTTTAAAGATGTGGCTCCCTGCTGCCCAGGGTTCTGCTGTGGGTCCCTTTCCATCTATATCCATGGAGAAGAGAACCAAATCAGAAGGTCCACACTATTAAACTCTAAACAAGCCAACAACTAGCATTGTATTTAATGGTGAAAACGTTTTTAAAAAATAGGATCATTCACAATGTCCATCCAGAGCCCCATGGGAACCTGAGACAAAAGAAAAGTCAATAATACTGATCTTGTCTTTACTTAAAGCTTCAGTATTTTGTTACCATCTATTCTTGCATTGATTTTTATTTTTTAAAGTGTTGCATTTAAATATTCACTGTTTGGGGCACCTGGGTGGCTCAGTCAGTTAAGTATCTGACTCAATTTTGGCTCAGTTCATGATCTCAGGGTGGTGAGATCTAGCCCCACGTTGGGCTCCATGCTGGGCATAGAGCATGCTTAAGAGCCTCCCTCTTCCTCTGCCCCTCCTCCCATCTCCCTTTTTTTTTTTTTAATTTTATTTATTTGCTTTACAGACAAATTACAAGTAGGCAGAGAGGCAGGCAGAGAGAGAGAGAGATTGAGAGGAGGGAGCAGGGCTCGATCCCAGGACCCTGAGATCATGACCTGAGCTGAAGGCAGAGGCTTTAACCCACTGAGCCACGCAGGAGCCCCCTCCCAACTCTTTCTTAAAAAATAATTCTCTGCTTTGATTTCTGAGTTTGTTGATGCCCTTTTAAATTTTGTGACTGAGGTGAGTGCCAACCATGCTTCACCCTGGACCAAACCTGCTAAGAAGTAAAGACCGTTTTGTTGCCATTAGGAATAAGTCAAGGATGTCACTTTCATCACTTAACTGTGTAGTAGAAGCCCAGGGCAGTGCAGTCAGACAAGGTGATCAAATGCTGAAAATGAAAAGAACAACATTTACCAGCTCAAAGTTATTAGAATTTAAAAATGGACTTTTACAAGCTTGTACGGATTTTTTTTCTATGTGCCAGCAATAGCCAGGTAAACATGTAATGGGAGACACACAGCCACAAAATTATATATATATATATACATATATATATATGTATATATATATATACATATATATATTTTTTTTTCTAAGAATAAACTCTCTATGAAGTATCCTGTAATGCTGTTGAGAGACATTTAATACTTGAATAAATGAGGAGCTATTTCTTGAGTGAAAGGCTCAGTGTTGTATGTAGAAAAACTTCTCATTGTACGGGGCTAGAAGGTTTGGGGGGAGAATGATTTTTCTGGTGAGTTGGCAGCAGTAGGTTTGACCATCTAAATCTTGTCATTGACATGTGAGAAAGGAGGCTCCTGATTTGTTTTCTTTTTTTTTCAAAGGTTTTTTGTGTATTTATCTGCCAGAGAGAGAGAGAGAGAACCCAAGCAGAGGGAGCAGCAGGCAGAGGGAAAGGCAGAAGCAGACTCCCTGCTAATTAGGGAACCCGACTCGGAACTCCATCCCAGGCTGATCATGACCCAAGCTGAAGGCAGACGCTTAACCAACTGAGCCACCCAGGCCCCCAGAGCTCCTCTATTTGTAAAATATGGACAGTCCTCCTCTGACTGTGCTGCTTCGAGGGAAAATGTCCACACCTCCCAAAGCCACGGGACATAAGTGCTTTCTCTGAAACACCCTGGGTCTGTGAGCTGCACCCCATCCCTAGGACCATGAGTTCCAGATTTCCTAGGGGAGGGGCCATTTTCCCTTGAAGAAAGCAAAACTAGCCACATGCTCTGGAAACCTTGATTCTTTACATTTAAAAATCTATTCTATCTGGAAAGTATATACCATAAGGTAGGAAGCAACTTTGTTTTCTCCTCAATGGTTAGCCCAGTGGGTTTCAGATTTTGCTCTACATTAAAAAATATTTTTAAAAATTTTAATTTATTTTATTTTTCATTGTTCCCAAGATTTATTGTTTATGCATCACACTTAGTGCTCCATGCAATATGTACCCTCCATAATACCCACCACCAGGCTCGCCCATCCCCCACCCTCCTCTCCTCCAAAACCCTGTTTGTTTCTCAGAGTCCACAATCTCTCGTACTTCGTCTCCCCCTCCGATTTACCCCCATTCACTTTTCCTTTCCTTCTGCTAATGTCCTCCATGTTATTCCTCGTGCTCCACAAGTAAGTGAAACCATATGATAATTGACTCTCTGCTTGACTTATGTCACTCAGCATAATCTTCTCCTGTGCCGTCCATGTTGATACAAAAGGTGGTATTCATCCTTTCTGATGGCTGCGTAATATTCCATTGTGTATACCTACCATATCTTCTTTATCCATTCATCATTTGAAGGGCATCTTGGCTCTTTCCACAGTCTGGCAATTGTGGCCATGGCTGCTATGAACATTAGGGTAAGATGGCCCTTCTTTTCACTGCATCTGTATCTTTGGGGTAAATACCCAGGAGTGCAATTGCAGGGTCATAGGGAAGCTCTATTTTTAATTTCTTAAGGAATCTCCACACTGTTTTCCAAAGTGGCTACACCAACTTGCATTCCCACCACCAGTGTAAGAGGGTTCCCCTTTCTCCACATCCTCTCCAATACATGTTGTTTCCTGTCTTGTTAATTTTGGCCATTCTAAGTGGTGTAAGGTGGTATCTCAATGTGGTTTTGATTTGAATCTCCCTGATGGCTAATGTTGATGAACATTTTTTCATGTGTTTGTTAGCCATTTGTATGTCAAAAAATGGGAAGAAGATGTGAACAGACACGTTAAATGTCTTGAGGCCAGTTCATACCTCATACCAGTGAACTTGGAATGCCAGGCATCAGCACTTGTAAAGACCCATACCACCAGGTGATCCCAGCGTGCAGCAAAGTTTTAGAACCACTAGATCAGCCAATGATCCCCATACCTGTCAGTGAATTCGAACTTTTTCCACCTGCCTTAGGGTGACCACCCATTCTGGTTTTAGCACTGAAAGTTCTGTGTCTTCGGAAACTCCTCAGTCCCAGGAGAACTACATTTTATGGATAAAACTATGTAAACACAGACCTGTTTCTGGGATTCTCTAGTTTGTGCCACTGCTCTCTGTCTGGCAACAATACCATGCCATTTTAATTACCATGACTTCAGAGTCTATTTATATACTTGATGAGGCAAGGTCTCCTTCATTGCTCTCATTTTTAGATCTTTCTCAGCTATATTCACGTGTGGATTCTTCCACATGAACTTAAGAATCATCAGGTCAAAGTTTCTCTGGGATAGCCTTACTTTATAGGTTGTTTTGTGTGACTCATTTATAGGACCAGGGACTGTTTCATGTGGCTGTCATATATGCACTTTAGTCCTTTAGATTGGTCTGGAGGGCGTGATGTGTAGGTATGGGTGTATGTGTATCTAGGTATGCATGTAATTTTTTTCCCTCAAATGACAGAATTTGAATTTAAGCTGGAATTTGAAGTCAAGAAGTCCTGTGTACCTGAGTTTGTTCTTTGACAAGCGTGTAGAAACATGGAGTGTGCATGGCCTGAAGAGGAACAGAGACGTCGTAGGGATAGTGTCACTCCTAGCCGAGTGTTGAGGTGCAACTAACTGCCAGGCCCATTTGCCTTCGACCATCCTGATCTCGAGGTGTGGGAGTTTGGCTTTCTTTCTGCCACTGCATTCAATGCATGCTTTGGGACCATTTGGGGGAATGTCGTTACTAGAGAATGTGCCCACAAGAAGGTGACTGCCAGGTTCTGTCAGTCAGTGTCCCGGGCATTAGCTATCCTCTGTAAAAATAAGAGATCTGTTGTAAAATGGTAAGTGGCTGTGAGGCAGGTCAGAACCTTGGATGCACCCTATGGGCACCTGTGCTTTAGTGACCATTGTGCCCCTTGATTCCTACCTGGGAATATATCTCTGGAATCAGTTTTGGGGTTTGGGGATGGGGTAACCTGTGAGGACATTCAGACTCTATGGGTTCCATCTCAGTGATAATATTACTAGGGTGGGGTATCTTGCTATTCTTTGGAATGCTCTGGAGAGGAAACACTGTGCATCTCTCAGCATCTAATGATTCTATTAGGACATAGCTGTTCATGAGCCCCTTGTAAAGGAAACTTCCTTGGACTGATTCACATGTTGGAAGCATGTGGCTCAGCCAGTAATGGTGCACACACTCTTGAGTGTCTGGATGGATGAAATAATTGTCTCCTCCATTCTTTTGGGAATATGCACAATGCTGTGACCAGCCATCTGGTAAACCCAGTGTCACAGCAAAATGCATTTAGGACACCACTATAAGCAAAATGCTGTGTGGGTGTTCTGGGGAGTACAAAGCACAAAGGGTTTTTAGTTTAGGACTTTCCTGGGGAGATACGGTGAAAGAAAGAAAATGTAGCGCCTGGGTCAGAACTGCCATGAGAGCCCATGTCTCCGACCTCCACTCATTCTCTACTCCTGCTGAGCCCGCTGCTTCCACTGCCTGAATACTCCCTGAGCCATGTCTCCTCTTTCATTCCTGCTGCTTTAGTTTAAGCCCTCATTTCTTTAAAAACAAGTTTTCATTGTGATAAAATATACATATCATGAAATCTAACCTTGTCAACGTTTTCACGGGCACAGGCTCTCATTTCTTCTCTCTGGGCACAGGAATAAGTTTTTAAAGAATAAATGAACTGTGATGGAGACAAAAACAAGACGTATGTAATGTAAAAGTACAATTTGAAGAATAAAGCAAACAGGGGAGCCTGGGTGGCTTAGTAGGTTAAGCATCTGCCTTTGGCTCAGGTCATGATCCTGGAGTCTTGGGATCGCATCAGGCTCTCTGCTCAGTGGGGAGTCGTCTTCTCCCTCTGACTCTCCCCCTTCTCATGCTCTCTGTCTCTCTCTTAAATAAATAAAATCTTAAAAAAAGAACAAAGCAAATACCTGGGTAACCACTCAGCTGGAGAAACAAAATGTTAACCAACTGTTTGAATATCCTCTATGCCTTGATGCCTGATGCCAGTCCCTCACTTGCCCTAGAGCATGGACAAGGAATAGACTTTTCACTGCCTCTCTTCCTGCATCTCTTCTATGCTGGGTTCAGACAGATGAGGCTAAAAGAGAAATCCTGTGTGTCACACACCTGCTGAAATTTGCCCGATGACTCTGCATGGTTTATGGGATAAAAATGCAGAGTCCTGGGTGGTTGGGTAAGGACTTCTCCAGTTTGGATGCACAGGGTCTTTGAGGTGCCCTGTGATACCACAACCCACCTTCTGCAAGCTGCAGCCACACCCTCTGCCCTCTCCTGGGTGCTCCCCTTCTCTCTGTGGTCAGACAGGCACTGTCCTCCTCCTTGTGTTCCTCTTCTGTGCCCTCACCCTGCTGAGCTCATGAGGCTAGAGCTCAGGTTCAGCTTCTCTGTATGGTGCTTGGCCTGGACAGGTCCTTGCAACTGTGGTCACTGAGGGAATCTGTTTGAGAGGGAGGAGGAAAGAGAGGCTTCTTTGTACTGGGGAGGGCAAGACAAGCTGATAGGGGAGGGAACTTGAGTGGGCCTTTGGGGAGCCTTGAGGATATAGACTTGGAACTTAGCGTACCTCCTTATCAGACCTCATTATGTCTTCTGAATGCAAGCTTCTCTCTCTCTCTCTCTCTCTCTCTCTCTCTCTCTCTTTTTCAAGAACAAATAACTTGATCTGATGACCGAAGCTGGGTGAACATTTTCAAGAAGTCCTAAATGAGCTGGTGAGATTGTGGGAGAGAGGCAGTCTTCCCAGTGAATGGCAGGTGCCTCGCCTCTGCTCCTTTCCCTCCAGCCCTGCACGTCCTCTCTTCTCTTTGACGTGGACGTGCACAGCTGTGGTGGGGATGTTGCATTATCGGAACAGATGTGTCTTACCATTGCCATTAAACAACATGGTGGCCAAACCCTCCAGTGGGTCCCATGTGGCTGGCAGCCCATGGCCCGACACGATTCTTGGGGTGGCCATGCTTGGCGGGGTTCTCACTGTCCTCTCCAACATTCCTCCCCACAGTGGCTGCCTGCAGGTGACCATGGCTGTGTGAGTGTCCGCCATGGCCAACCGGAAGCGTCAGAGCACGGCGAGCAGCATGCTGGACCACAGGGCGAGGCCGGGCCCCATCCCCCACGGCCAGGAGCCAGAGAGCGAGGACACAGAGCTGCCCCTGGAGGAGTACGTGCCCAAGGGCCTGGAGCTGGCCACCCTGCGGCCTGAGAGCCCCACGCCCCCGGACCAGGGGTGCCCCGACCACAGCCCCGATGGGGACTCCAGCTCGGACTACGTGAACAACACCTCCGAGGAGGAGGATTATGATGAGGGTCTCCCCGAGGAGGAGGAGGGCATCACCTACTACATCCGCTACTGCCCGGAGGACGACAGCTACCTGGAGGGCACGGACTGCAATGGGGAGGGGTACCTGGCCCACGGCACACGCCACCTGGAGACGGATGAGTGCCAGGAGGCAGTGGAGGAGTGGACAGACTCGGCAGGCCCCCACCCGCATGGCCATGGGGACGAAGGCAGCCCAGACTACCGGGACAGCCACCTCCCCATCCCGGAGGACGAGGCCTCTGTTCTGGAGGCCCAGGACCAGGAAGAAGGTGTCCACTACTGCCCCAGTGAAGAGGGCTATGAGGACGACTACCCCCCAGAGGCCAACGGGAACGCGGGCAGCGCCTCCCCTTATCGCCCGAGGCGTGGGGACGGGGACCTGGAGGACCAGGAGGAGGACATCGACCAGATCGTGGCTGAGATCAAGATGAGCCTGAGCATGACCAGCATCACCAGTGCCGGGGAGGCCAGCCCTGAGCACGCACTGGTGCGGGGGCCTGAGCCGGGGCCTGGGGACTCCACAGAGGCTAGTCCGCTCAGCGAGGCCAGCCACGGCCCTAGCAGACACGAGGGAAGGCCCAAGACACTGAACCTCCCTCCGGAGGCCAAGCACTCCGGAGACCCCCAGAGAGGCTTCAAGTCCAAGTCCAGGACTCCAGAGGAGAGGCCAAAGTGGCCCCAAGAGCAGGTAGGATGCTGGTTATCCCCAGGGATGGGAGTGGGGGTGGGCAGAGGGGCCTAGAGAGTAAAGGATGCTCTCCTGTCACCCATGTGATCGCCAAAGCCCATAGTTCAAATATGCATTTAATTCTTCATCTGGTCCATTACTTGGCAGGTGTGTGGATGTTCTAGTGCCATCCCGAAGATGCCCCCCTCCCAGTAGGGGGCCAGTAGGCCTCCTGCTAGGGTCTCTAGCCTGCGTGCCCTGGGTCTGCTCAGGGTTGGGGGTGGTCTGTGTCACTACCATCCCCCCACCAGCTGGTTTCTTCAGGCCGTCAGGACGTTGGTGAGGATGTGGCCTGCTGGCTCGTGCAGGGTCCTGCAGCCAGTGACAAGGGACAGTGACCTGAGCACATGTCACAGGGGCCACTGTATCCTGGTGACACTCTTCCAAAAGCTCAGGGGCTTGGCCTTATGGGCTATTAACTATAAATAACCATTTTGAAAATTATTATGAGAAGGTTTGACTAAGGGGCGGAGAAGAAATGCTGCTGATGCGGCCAGTGGATTTAAGCATGACTGTATTCCTTTTAATGATATCAAAGTGAGTGTGTCTTCTAATAGCTGCCTTTGAAAAGCTGCTTTTCAAGAAAAAAAAAAAAAAACCCTCCGTGAACATATAAAGAAGATGGGATGATTGCACTTGTGTAAAGGAACTTCTTGTTGGCCAATTCTGTGGGCAAATGAGAGCGAAATGCTTTTATATTTTTAAAGCCTTAATTATTATTATTTTTTCCCCAGAGGAGTCCATGAGTTTAAAAAACACATACATATGCTGAGAACATGTCTTTGGGACATGAGTCAGATTCACTTGCTGCTAGATTTCTGGCACTAGCTTATTGATGCCTTTTGTTTTTTTTAGAGATTATTAAATGTAGATTGACTTCACTGACAGGTGTTCCTGGAACTCAGGGCAACTGTGCCTGCACGGGGGGCGTTGGGTTGTAGAGAAACTGCTGTTGCACCAGTGGACTTGGGGAGCTTCCTCCAAGGGTGGGTAGCTCAGGGCAGAGGTCTGGGCTTTGGGCCAAAGTGTCGCTGGCCATCTTCACTTTGGCGGAGTTGGACTCATGGCCCAACAACGGCTATGACCCCACAGGGAACTCACGGGGGGCTGCCCGGGGTGGGTGACATACTATGCTTTGTTGTGGCAACTTCCCTGACAAAGTTCTTGTCAAGAGAACATAATCTTTAGAGCATGAAGGGTGGGGGCACTGAGGGGAGGAGTGGGTAACTTCTCTCCCTAAATAGAGTGTCTCCTCAAAGCAAATGCTCTTATTCAAGATACAGGAAAAGCTCATTTAGATGGGTTAATTATTGCATAGCTATTTTTGATTTTACTTATGCATTGGTAAATGACTTCTTTCAAAGAGAAAGGCTGCCTGGTGATTCCCAGCTTAGGGCTGACAAGGGTCCTGGATGAACATGGGGTCCGAGGACTCCTTTGGAGGGCTCTGCCACAGCTGAGCGAACATCACGTGACCTGGGTCTCGACATCTCATAGACCCAAGTGACCCCTTCTCCAGATGAGGAGCCTTTTGAAACTTGACCCAAAACAGCCACTGTGATAGGATCATCTTGAAAGCAAGATTGTGTGAAGCAGGAGGTACAGTGGGAAACATGGGGACTCCTTGCTTCAGATCTCAGCCTACCTTCCTCCTGGAATCCCTGACTCCCCGCATCCTTACCCCACCGCTCCCGCTGGGGACCGCCAGGCTGTGCAGTTGGAGCCAACCAAAGAGGGGCCTCAAACGGGCTTCCAGAGTACATGAGTCCCATGCTGGCCTTTCCTTGGGCCATCTGCTTATTAACCATAAGGCTATGGTAAATAAAACCAAAAAGCTAAAGGAGAAAGGCTAGTACTGGCTTCCTAGAGCCTCCTTCCAGAAGCTCAGTCTGTGCGCCAGCAGCCTACCGCAGGAGGCTTCCACTGGGGGGAAACTGCACAGCAGAGTGGCCCTCTTCTCTCTGACATTTCTTTTAAAGCTGGAAAAGTTATGTCGTGGCCCCTCTGAAGAATATTGTGTAGCATTTTATTTCATCCTTGCATGGACAATGCCACAGTGGAATTAGAAATGGGAATATGGAGAAAGTTCCCACCGTGGCTCCCACCGCCCTCCCAGATGAGCTCTTTCTGTTTCCCTGTGTTCGCCTTCAGACTCCAGCACTGACCATGAATAGCATACGTGGCTATCACTGTAGTCCAGACATGATTTTGCCACCCTCCTCTCAGAACCTGACACTTGCAAGTATTTTCCCGTGTTACCGTGTAATTTTCATCATCATTTTTACTGACCTTTGCGTGTCGCATTCAGGCCATGTGCCATCTCATTCATTCGTCTGCACAGACCCTGCTCCTGACCCTGCAGGTTGCACATGGCTTTGTCTTCTATGCATCAGACCTCCGAGGACATCTCCTTCCAAGTTTTCCTGCTGGTTTATTACGTGGAGATAAATTCCTGGAGTGGACATGAACATTGACCATCTCCCCATATTTGTCTTGCCTCCTTATTTCTCCTTTTCTATGAATGTTCGATGTATGCCCTTTATTTTTGGGAGGTCTGGATGATTTTCTATTTCCCAGGAGTACTTTGTGTGCTCTAGATGTTACTTATTTTTTTTAAAAAGATTATTTATTTATTTATTTGACAGAGAGAGAGATCACAAGTAGGCAGAGAGGCAGGCAGAGCGGGGCGGGGGCGGGGACGGGAAGCAGGCTCCCTGCTGAGCGGAGAGCCCGATGTGGGGCTTGATCCCAGGACCCTGAGATCATGACCTGAGCTGAAGACAGAGGCTTAACCCACTGAGCCACCCAGATGCCCCTAGATGTTAGTTATTGCTACAGATATTTCCTTCAGTATGTTTCCTTTATTTATTTATTTATCTGAACGCGAGAGAGAGATCACAAGTAGGCAGAGAGGCAGGCAGAGAGAGAGAAGGAAGCAGGCCCCCACCAAGCAGAGAGCCCGATGCAGGGCTTGATCCTAGGACCCTGAGATCATGACCTGAGCCGAAGGCAGAGGCTTAACCCACTGAGCCACCCAGGCGCCCAGCATGTTTCCTTTTGTAAAGGTTCTGGTTTGCAGGCGGACCTCTCCCCTGCATGATGCTGGGGAGACCAGGACATCTATACTGGGTGGGGAGGGGGCACTATTATGAGAGAACCCATATGAGATAGGCTCTAGTTGCAAAAAGACAGGATGGGATGGTGGGGGACAAGGGTCTGTGTGTGAGTGTTTTTTTACGGAAGAAAGAACTATTTCAAAGCAGTGCATGCTTATTGAGGGAAATTTGGAGAACAGAAGCAAAAAATATATATATATATATTTTGCCACGTGGCAGGGCTGAATTCTATCGCTGAGTGTTTTCAAATCAAAGAGGCGAACTACCTGACAGGATTTCCCAAAGCATCCTGTAAGATGTGTTCTGTAAACAAAGCCAGGCAGATCCTTGTTATTCGTGGATTCCATTACCCGTGACCCGGCCTCCTCGCTATCATTTACTTGTGTGAGCTTCAAATCAGTTCTCGTCGCACCGTTGTGAGCATTCGTGGGCATGCGCAGAGAGGCAGAGACGTGCGAGGCCCTCAGCGTGCACGACCTCAGCCGCGTGTGAACAAGGAGACCCTTTGCCTTCTTGTCTCAGCTCTCACATTGCGAGCAGGTGTCCTGTCCGTGATCCTTGTAGTGCCAGGATTTTTGTTTGTTTGTTTGTTTGTTGCATTTTTGTGTGCTCTGTGGGATGACGCAATGACCTCCACGTGCAGTGCTGGCGTGCTGTCTGATGCTTCTGAGCACGAGAAGGCTGTGATGTGCCTTATGGAGAAAATACGCTGTGTTCAATAATTCATGTAGGTGTGAGTTGCAGAGCTGTTGGCCACGAGTCAACAATATGGTGCAGCCAGAGAGAGGGAGAGGAAATTCGCCGATCCGTACACAAGGTTGCTCTGAGAAGTGCTAAAGTAATACGGAGAGCGTGTGGAGAAACATCCGAGAAGTGGCTAACTTTGGGGGTTCATGAGATGACCCGCTAATAAAAAGAACACAAGAAGGCGCTGTGATGAGGCCGAGAGCCCGAGAAATTTATGGTCTTATTTTCCGAGGTCAGGCAAGTGTGAGACTCTTTGCAACCGGTTTTATTATAAAGAAATACTGGATATAATTACTTGTGAGGAATGAACATTAAAAAAAAAATGTCTAAATAGGAAAACACATAAAACAGGTGATGTGTGGATCGGCCAACAAAAATGACGACCAGAGGCTTTGCAGGAACCTTATCCTGCATTTCTCCTCGGAGCTGGGTCAGTATTCACACACACGGAGATCACAGCAGGCTTACAGACAAGAACTCACACGAATAAGGAGAACCCACTGCATCTGATTGGCAAATGAGTTTGAGAAGCTTTACTGCAAAGGTATCCCATCTCTTTCGTTGTATGTGTGCCATGGGGCGAAGTCCCAGACTCACTATGACAAAGACACCTCCAGCCCCCGTTGCCTAGTGTTGCCCCCCAAATCTGGATTATCAGGCCCTTTACCCTCCATGCAGGGCCGATCAGGAAAATACAGGCCCAAGTTGCTCATCTTCGGGGACGGAGAGCCAAATCACACGATTTCCTGAGGTCTCTCCCTTCTTGGCTGTATCCCAGGATGACTCAACATCCACCCAAAATGCTGAGGACGGGAAAGATGTTGCCTTTGTCACCCTTGGGACCTTGAGCTTCTGAGGAGTTCATGTTTCTTGTCCTACCGTTTGTGGAAGTCCGTGGGTGTTGGTGGAGGTGATGCTGGTGTCGGTGGTCTTGGCCAGCACGGGGCTCCGGACTTCGTGTGGACAATCTCAGTGAGTGCTGGAACATTCAGGAGAGGTAGAGACGGGGGTTATTCCCATTTTACAGATGAGGCCGTTGAGATTTTCGTGGGCTCAGCACCACACCCGTGGTCACACAGCTCAAGGGGTAAATAGTCTGTGTTGCACCGAAATTCATGCTTCTCACCACCGCCCCCTGCAGTCCTTGAAGGGCTTCTAGAAGAGATGATGCTGACTTCGGGGGCAGGGAGTGTTTAAGTCTGCCCGTTGGTGAATGAATCAAGCGATCTTCCTCCCAGAGAGCAGCTACCCCTACTACTCTATCCTTACTGACTTGGTAACCACAAGGCCTTGATGCCTATGTCCTGACACCCATGTGGTGATCAGTATCCAACAAGACTTCCAGGCCATAAAATTGTCTCCACGTCTGGCTTCGTGAGGTCTCAGGCCGTGGATCGAAGTCGTCAAGTAGAGATGGTCTATGAGTCACTTTCCTTAATTTTATTGAGATTTGTTGATACAAAGTATTTTAATTTTTACATATGGCCATGAAGAATATGTGAGTTTCATCCAGCCTAGTTCGTATCGAATATCTAGATTGAGTTTCCATTCCTGCACCCCACCTCTGCTGTGAGCCGAGGGAGGACCTCAGTGGGACCCTGGTCCCACAGCTAAGGGGTGGGCTTTGGGGACTTGGTGTGTCATCGGTACAGCTCCAGGGGCTGCTCCTCCAGGCTCCTGTAAGACATGTTTGCTTAGCAGCCGAGAGAGTTCTGCAGATTTGCGGGGTGGCCTGGAATGGCGGGTCCTTGTAGTCTCTGGGTGATGTACTATGCATCTGGGTTTGACAAGGACGAGGTTTGATTTGGACCGATTCTTTTGGGATCCCCATCTTTTTCCCGTGTTACCTTGAGACATCTACCTTGAGAAGAGGTACTCTGAAAATACCTGCTCTGTGCCCGAGGGTCCCCTCTCATAAATGTCTTTCTTTGGGCTCTGGAGGTTTCTGGAGCTGCAGGCATTCCTGGCCCTGTTCATGTCCTCCATGGGCTGGGCGCCTGTCAGGACATCTAGTTCAAGGTGTTTGATTTCTGTGGCCACTGTGCCCAGAACAGCTCTGCACTCTGGACGGCACAGCCTACCCCTGTTGCAATTATTGGGGGTTTTCTGAGATTTTTGTTTATCATCCTTCCAGCCAGTGCTTTCTATAAAGAGCCCTCTGGCAACAGAAAAAGAAGGAAGATCAACGCATCATAGCCAACTTAATATAGCAGTTAAGTTGAGGTGAGGTACTGAGCCCTGAGACCACGTCAGATGTACAAGCGTTTGTCATTGCTCCTTGTGGAGAAGGCTTTGCTGTGACTTGACAATCAGTGGAGGCTTGCCTTGTGGAGGACCTTTCGAGATTGTGATAGGAATGCTGGCACCACATACGGAGGGAAGTTGCTCGGTGCGTGGGTGACCTCAGCCCGCCTGGGCGTAGGGTGGGCAGTGGCTCTGTGAGCGCTACCTCGGGGCTGGTGTCTCTCATGTGTGTCCTGTTCAGCGGCATAGGAAGTTAAGTCTGGGCACCTGCTTTATACAAAAGGGAACCACATTCTGAGGAGCTGAGAGGAATACCCCGAGGTCGCTAGCTCCTGGGTAACCTCTGTTGGCATGCCACAGGGTAGCAGGTGCGTGAAGGGGATCTGATGCTTGCGCTGTGCCTGGGGTGCGAGCAGGTACATTCTGTCCCAATCTGTCCCAAGCTAGGACAGAGCTGGAGAAAGCCTGGGGACAGGAGCTGAGGGCACAGCCTGGTCAGGGGAAGGTCCTCACCCACCTGCTGAGCTTCTATGGAGTGTAGGTGGTCTCTGTCTTCCCACAGCCCTGCCCCCGATTCTGCCGGCAGCCCCCCTCCCCTGCCCACCGTGATATCAGGTCCTGAGCCCCCCTCCCCTGCCCACCATGACATCGGGTCCTGCCTTTCTTGTGCACCTGGGGAGGTGGCATGGGAGAGTTCCCAGGGGCTCCCGTGCCCCTCTCCAGCCTCCTGTGCTCCCAGTGCCTTGATGGGTCCCCATAGCATCTGCCGTGACGGATTCCTGGGGCCACCCTGAGAGACAAAATCCAGGGTGTTCCAGCCTTGGTGTTCTCAGCCCCTCGCTTGATCTGTTCAGGCTCCCAAATTTGATCTCTCTGGGGCTGTTTGTTGAGTGAGCACAAAGGCCTTATTTGACTTCTGTGAAGCCTCTTGAAGACACATGACTGCTGGTGGCCATTGTTGTCACAGACCAGCTTATTCACCAGGATCCTGGGATTGCTTCAGCGCTTTTAAAATCTAGTTAAAGCCAGGGTCTCTAAAACACTGTTTTGTTGTCTAAGAAAATCATGTAGAGTCCTTCCACTAACGATAATCCAGACAGAAATGTCCCCACCTCTAGGCCTTGAAGAGAGAGTAAGGTGCAGTGGTTAGGAGAGCTAGGAAGCCTGGAGCCCATCCTGCTGCCCCAGCTCCCAGTTCTGGAACATGTTGGACACGTGATATGCACTTACCACTCACTGCCTATCCCCTGGGGCTTTGGGGAGCAGCGTTGGTGTGGATCGGAGTCTGCAGTAGATGTCAGGTGCATGGAACGCTTGCCCCAATGGTGACAGTGATGATTTCAGGTCTGGCGAGCCTTTTTCAGGATGTGAGGGAGGCTGCTGGGGGAGGCTCTGCAAACAGTTTGGGTGCAGGGCCAAGCTGTGCAGAGCTGGGGACACCCCCGAGCAGGTTGGCATCACTGACTTCTGGAAGGCCGTCAGGGGAGGGCGGAAGCCAGAGACACAGTGGAGGCAGGGCGGGTGTGTGTGGCCCGAGAGCTGAAAGGCTAGAGGTGCCCAGTGAAGGAGGGGCCGCTCCGAGGTGTCTGCGGGCTCTCCCCTCTGCAGGCCTTCCTCGGGTGGACCCTCTCCCCCTGCAGGGCCACCCAGGGTAGACAGCTCTCACGTGCCTTCTTGGGGACATTCTCAGTCCCTTTCTGCTCTGCAGTCTGATTTTGGGGGAACGAGGTGACACTGACACATCTCCAAGGGCTGCTCTGGTTTCCCACACTGCGTTCCTATAGGAAATTGAGAACTCCACTTTCTGGGCAGATGAGCTGGGCTCTGGGCCACCGGTCTCTCACTAATCCCAAATGGCCTTCTCCTCAATCTGGAGTTTCTGCACATAACTCCCACTCTCCTTCGAAGCTGACTGTCCCTAGCCAGGCCGCTCGGATTCCCTGGGCTGCTGGCACCTGCCTTCCTTCCCCAACAGCCCATGCGTCTTGGCACCTACAACGTGCCAGGCAGTGGGGGTGCAAAGATTTAAAATGATGTAAGCCCTCGCTGCAAACCTCATTCTAGAGGGAGATAGACACACAGAAACCTCCCAGTCAAGGTGGGGCTGGGTGCTCTGGAGAGGGACTGGCTGCAGCAGGGGTGATGAGCCGAGAGGCTCTGGGTCTTTGCAGGGATTGGAGGGGGGCTTGGGAAGTGAGCCAACCAGGAGAGGCTGAACATGGAGGGGCCTGGGGGCTGGGATTGTGATGGGGGCTGAAAGCCCTGAAAGAGAGCCAGGGCGGGGGGCAGGACGTGGGATGATGATGGTGACAAGGGAGGGAGAAGGCCCATTAGTTGGGAGGGGAAAGCCAGGAGGGAGCTTAGGGGCAGGGGCATCTGGAAGGCCAAACACAGCATGGCCGCTAAGGGAGGCCTTGCTGGGAAGCCCCCATGCTGCTCTGATGGGCTGTAAGTGCACAGGGTCACATGTGGGAACCGAAGGAGGTAAATGGGCAGTGTCTGTAAGGACAAGAAGGGAGGGACCCAAGGAGTTGCCGACAGGGAAAGGAGGCCCAGCATGGGTGGGGCTTAAACTAAATCGCATTGTCCCAAGTCACACCCGTTTGCCAGCCATGAGCGTCTTGGGCAGATCTGGGGGAACGGGAGGGGACTGGGTGCGGACCGAGGCGGCGAGTCAGCCCACACCCAGCTCCCGTCCTCAGGCCCCTGTGGCACCTCCCACAGTCCCTCGCATGTCCCAGCGGCTTGAGACGCAGCCGGCTGACAAAACTGCTTTGTCACGTGACATTGCCTAGGAAGCGCAAGGCTCCGCGGAGGAATTTTTAGAAACATCTTCTGTTCAGGGAGAAAGGCCACATGGCTGAACATGAGATTCAGAGACGTGTAATGTCACTCGTGGGATCCTCTCCTGAGGTGGGACCATGTAGCCGTGGCCACCATGGGGTGGTCAACCCAAAGCATCCAGATCTCGGCCAAGGCTAGTCAGTTACTTAAGAGGTCACGGGACTATCGTAATAGGAGGCGAACAAAGACTGCCTCCCAATCCTATGTGGATAACACCACAGGCAATTTAGGAACATGAAGCACATCTCAGAAACTTCGAGAAGGAGGTGTGGGACAGAATGGTGCCCCAGGGCGCGGGTGGACTCCAGAAGTTGCCACGTCCAGGATTGTTTGCTGATTCCACTGTCATACCAGAGAAGCTGATCTCTCTCTGCTTGAGACCAAGCCCAGTTACAGACTGCTGGAGCTGAAGGATGTTTGGAAATGGGCTTCCAAAATCTCCCAGTCTGGCTCCTCTGGTTTCAGTCAGGAGCACGTGGTCCAGGCTTGCGTCTAGTTCCGATCTCCATTGAAGAGACATTGACTGAGATGCCATATGCCGTTTTTGGTGCCAAAACACTGCTGGACCTGCCCCCACAGTCAGGCACCTTGTCCTGCTGTGACAGCAGTCGGGCCACAAGGGTTAGGTCAGCGAGCCTGAAATGGACTCTGGACGTGGGGCTGCTGCTCGGTACAGAAGCTTGGCACATTGTAAGGCTGGAGGAACGTTACTGTTTGGGGAGGTTGCCCATTCACCCTCCTTGGCCAGCCTTCCTCTTCCTTAGCCCAGATACTTGCAAGTGGCCTCTGATTTAAGACTTGTTTGCCCACACTGAATCCTAGTGCAGCCCTACTCCTACCCCAACACCCCCCACTCAGCCTTTGAGCCTCTTGCTTCCCCTCAAATCAGCCCTTGGTGACAACGGGGAGACATCTGTCCCTAACTTTCCTTCCCAGAGTTTCTGGGTCTGCTGACTTTGACCATTATGCTGCTAACACAGACTCACCTGCCCGAGTGTCTTCGTCAGACAGGCTTAGACCTGGACCATGCCACACCCATGCCAGGTGTCTGGGTGCTTCTGGGATCTTTTGATCACTCCCGCTGCTGCTTCCTTTCTCTCTCTCTTTCTCTCTCTCTCTCTAAAGATTTGTTTATCTTAGAAGAAGAGAGAGATCGGGGGGAGTGGCAGGGGGAGAGGGAGAGACAGTATCCCAGCAGACTCTGCACTGAGCATGGAGCCCAGCACGGGGCTTGAAGTCACAGCCCTGAGATCATGACCTGACCCAAAACCAAGAGTCAGGTGTTCAACCACCTGAGCCATCCACGCACCCCTGCTTATTGAAATGACCCCTAGTCATTGAAAATAGAAGCTCTGCCTCTCTGTGGTCTGTCACCTGCTTCAATCATTCATTCATTCATTCATTCATTCATTCATTTATTGGGACCCAAGCATATGAAGATAGCACACTAGTCACGTCAAGAAACATGAATGTTAATCTTCAAGAGAAGACAGGTGATCTAGCCACTCACCAGTCCTTAAAACCTGCTCCAGGAACAAGACCAGTATCAGGTCAAGGCTCTTTTTGTGGAATCGAATTTGCAATTTATGAGAGATATTGTGGAGTGAAATTGCTGCCCAAGGTTATTCTTGCCTAATATTTAATCTCCAGCCCTCTTTTAAATGCCAAGAAGAATGAAACAAAATGAATGAATCTGAAGAATGCCAAGTCATCTAAACTATGGGCAGTTTGGCCCATATTCAGAGACCACAGTGTGGTAATTTTTTTCCATATTGGTAGGAGCATCGCTTTTTTCTTCTGTGCCACACTGATAGTCATAAAGTACAAAAGAAAAGAATTTTGGGGGTGCCTGGATGGCTATTAGTAAAGTGTCTGCATTTGGCTCAGGTCATGATCTCAGGGTCCTGGGATCGGGTCCCACATCAGGCTCGCTACTCATTGGGGAGCCTGCTTCTTCTCCTGCTTACTCTGCTCTCTCCCCCAGCCCCCATTCTCTCAGTCAAATAACTAGAATCTTAAACAACAACAACAACAACAACAACAAAAACCAGAAGGAAAGACTTTTACGTGGAATATTATTCAGCCTGAAAAAGGAAGGAAATTCTGACGTCTGCCACAACACGGATGCACCTTGAGGCCACTATGCTCAGTGAAATAATCCAGTCCCAAAAAGACAAATCCTGTATGATTCCCCTCATGTGAGGGTCCTGGAGGAATTAAATTCAGAGAGACAGAGAGTGGAATGCTGGCTGCCAGGGGCTGGGGAAGCAGGAATGGGGAGTTAGTGTTTAATGGGTGCAGAGTTTCTGTTAGGGAAGATGAAAAGTTCTGTGGGTAGATAGTGATAATGGGTTGCACAACAGTGTGAATGTATTTCATGCCTACTTACCTGTCCACTTAAAAATGATGGAAAGGGGGGCTCCTGGATAGGTCAGTTGGCTGAGCATCTGCCTTTGGCTCAGGTCATGATCCTGGAGACCTGGGATTGAGCCCTGCATCCGGCTCCCTGCTCAGCGAGGAATCTGCTTCTCCCTCTGCCCCTCACTCTGCTCTTGTGCTCTCTCTTGCTCTCAAATAAATAATCTTTTAAAAAATGGTTGAAATGATACATTTTATGTATGTTTATGACTATAAAAAAAAAAAAGGAAGGGGCGCCTGGGTGGCTCAGTGGGTTAAGCCGCTGCCTTCGGCTCAGGTCATGATCTCAGGGTCCTGGGATCGAGTCCCACATCGGGCTCTCTGCTCAGCAGGGAGCCTGCTTCCTCCTCTCTCTCTGCCTGCCTCTCTGCCTACTTGTGATCTCCCTCTGTCAAATAAATAAATAAAATATTTAAAAAAAAAAAAAAAAAAAAAAAAGGAAAAGAAAAAGGGCTCTTGGCCCGTTTATTGGCCTGAGCCAATTTGAATCATCTAAAACCAAGTCGAGCCAATCTGAGCCCATGTAACCAGTATCAGACACCTCCCTCCCCTGACACACACACATTCTGAGCCAATCAAAACCAGTCTGGTGTAGTCACAGTAGAGATGAGTGGACTGCACTCCTTTGGCCCTGTGGTCACTGTTGTGCATGGTCACAAAGCAGTGGATCTGTTCATCGTTAAGTAAGATTGTTGAGGTCCTACTTTGTTGGTATCATTCAAATAAAAATGTATTGTCAAATATATCATTAAAATAACAGCTAGTTCTGGGGCACCTGGGTTGCTCGGTCAAGTGGCTGACCGTTGATTTCAGCTCAGGTCATGATCTTGGGGTCTTAGGATCAAGCCCCGTGTCAGGCTCCCCACTCGTTGGGGAGTCTGCTTATCCCTCTGCCTTTCCCTGTGCTTGTTCTCTCTCTCTGTCTCTCTCTCAAATACATAAATAAGAATATTTTTAAAAATAACAGCTAGTTCGACTCTCTCTTCTTATCCTTAGTGTTAGGAAAACCAAATATTCTACATTATATAATCATAGAAGTTGAACGGGTAGATTTGTAGAAGCTAACTGGGTCATTGGTATCTTCTTTACATATAGCTGGCTAAATGTATTTTTCAAATTATGAATCATAGGACTTTGTGTTAGTGTTTACAGGTTTAGGCAGTTCAATTGAGTTTTTTATTACTTAGGACTAATAGTATTGACCAAGAGAGAGAAGTCCTCATGTTAGAACAGAGAGCTGGTCACAGCAATTCCATATTGGGAACAGCGACCTCTTTAGATGACTACAAGTCCAATATAGAAAAACGCCCCAGGAAATGGAATTCTAACATTGACTTAGTATTGATCATTTGATTTCCTTTTGACTTATGCACCTTCGTTGCCTTCATTTTTCAGATGTCAAGCTAGCTTTCCCAGAATGTGAGTGCTGGGCTCTAGACTAGGTGGGAGGGGCCTCAGGTCTCCCAGGAGAATGCAAGAGCCTGCCACAAGGCCAAGAGACCATTCTTCTGCTCTGGAGAGCTGCTGTCATTAAACTCTGCTCACACAAGGCTTCTCACCTTTAAGTTGGCAGGATGGGAAAAGATGCCCGTGTTTGCTGCCAACCTGTGGAACCTGTGGGAGAGGCGGCCATGTTGGCTCCCCAGCCACAGATTTAGAAAGGGGGTGGTGTCGGTTTCTTCCTTTGAGAACCGAACCAAACCAAATGGAAGACTCCTTAGTTCCATAGCATGCTTTTCTTTAATAATTGGAACCCCCGGGATGCCTGGGTGGCCCAGTGGGTTAAGCCTCTGCCTTCAACTCAGGTCATGATCTCAGGGTTCCGGGATCAAGCCCCGCATCAGGCTTTCTGCTCAGCAGGGAGCCTGCTTCCCCCTCTCTCTGGCTGCCTCTCTGCCTACTTGTGATCTTTCTGTCAAATAAATAAATAAAATCTTAAAAAAAAAAAAAAGAGTTGGAACTCCCTTGGGTGCCTGGGTGGCTCAGTGGGTTAAGCTGCTGCCTCCGGCTCAGGTCATGATCTCGGGGTCCTGGGATCAAGTCCTGCATTGGGCTCTCTGCTCAGCAGTGAGCTTGCTTCCCTCTCTCTCTCTCTGCCTGCCTCTCTGTCTACTTGTGATCTCTCTCTGTCAAATAAATAAATAAAATCTTTAAAAAAAAAAAAGAGTTGGAACCCCCTTCTTTTCCACAACTGAATCCAAGTGTAATACTCTGATGTGTGATGCAGGTGACTGGGAGGGAAGAGCCTCTGTGCCACCTGGACAACCCACCTCCTTCCCTTGGCCTTTGTGTCCAAGGAGAGGCTTAGTCCTCCACAAGCTGGTGGGTGACCTTCAGCTAAACTAAAGTGAGTATTACAGGTAGGGGTGGTAAGTCTTAGGTTCTTAAAGGGCTCTGGTTATTCATTCTTTCCACATTGTTTAAAAATAACTTTTAAAGATTTATTTATCTATTGGAGAGAGAGAGAGAGAGAGCACACGCAAGAGCAAGGGAGGGGCAGAGGGAGAGGGAGAGAAATACTTCAGTGGATTCCCTGCTGGGACCCCAGCCGAAGTCAAGAGTCAGATGCTTAACCAGCTGAGCCACCCAGATACCTATCCACATTATTTTTAAACTGTAGCGATATATACACATAAAATAAAATCGACTATTTTGATCATTTTAATGTGTAGGGTTTGGCGACATTTAGTGCAGGGTTGTGCAAGCACCTCTATTTGGTTCCAGAGTATTTTCATCCCCCTAAAGGGAGAGCTCATGCTTATTCCTCAGCAGTCACTCCCCATTCTCCCCTCCCCCTCCAACCCCTGCCAAAGACAAACCTGCTGTCTCTGGGTAAAGATTTGCCTGTTTCCGGACATTTGCATCTAAATGGGGTCACACAATATGTGACCTTTTGCGCCTGGCTTCTTTCACTTGGCATGCTGTTTTCAGGGTTCCCCCATGTCCTAGCACGTGTCAGGACCTCATTCCTTTTCCTGGCTAAGTGATATTCCATGGAAGGGATACACCATCCTTTGTTCATCCATTCAGTTGTTGACAGACACTCAGGTGGTTTCTGCCTTTAACTGTTATAAATGAGGCTGTCACTAACATTCAGGTACAAGATTTTGTGTAGATAGCTGTTTTCAGCCCTCTGTGGGGTGGCGTTCCTGGATCACATGGGCATTCAGTGTGTAACTTCCTGAGGACTCCCATGCTGTTGTCCACAACGGCTCAACATTTTACATTTCCCCCAGCCATGTACTAGGGTCCTGGTTGTGCTCAGATGAGAAAGATCGAACCACCCCCAAGCCTTTAATGGTTCAGCCTTGGGGCTCCCCTCTTAGGCCCCTCAGGCTGGATCACACAGGAACTGCCGTTGTTCATATATGTATTTGTTCTCTGGCTTGCCCCACAGAGTGTCTAAAGCCAGCAGGGCTGGTGAGCTGTGCCACACTAGATGGGGAGATTTCCCTGGTCAAGATTGTTGTTGTATGTGTTTTTGGGGCCTCAGTGTAAGACACCCAAGTTGCTTGCTTGGGACCAGTCATGTGGATGTGACTTTTTTTTTTAATAGATTTTTTCAAAGATGTATTTATTTGAGAGAGAGATTGAGAGAATGAGTGGGAGGAGAGGCAGAGGGAGAAGCAGACTCCCTGCAGAGCAGGGAGCCCGGTGTGGGACTCGATCCCAGGACCCTAGGATCATGCATGACCTGAGCCGAAAGCAGGCACTTAACCAACTGAGCCATTCAGGCACCCTGGGTGCAGCCTTTGGACAGTGCTTCATAAGGGATTGAAATGCAGAGGGCAGTTTAGGAAAATTCACTTCTGCTCTGAAATGCTGGGCCAAGCACCCCAGGCACCAGTGAAGGACAAAGTCAAGGACATGCTAGGTGGTCATGGTGGTCAGTGGTAGGGGAGGTTTTAGCAAACCGGATGCAGAGAACTAGCCCAGGCCCTGAGTGTGCCCTGGGGGAGCTCAGTGCAGGTGGCGGTCTCTCCGGCTCCAGGTAGGGCTGCCAGATGGAGTAAATAACAAGAGGACATGCAGTTAAGCTTGAGCCTTGGACAGAGGATGCAGAATTGTTTAGTATCGGTATGTTTCATGAAATATCTGGGCAGGGGATGGAGAGAGTGTGGGGAGAGAGACTCTCCTTAACCCTCCTGTTCACAGGCCCGCCTGGAGATGTTAAAAGATAGACTGACTGGCTGGTTACTCTAATGGACCTTGTCATGATTCTTTGAAGCCACAGATTGGCTTCAAAAAGATATGATCACCCCCATGGGGATGACTATTATAAGAATAAATACTTCATCCCTAAGCTCTCATTCTCCTCCAGACAAATGTCATACGAGTGATCAGAATTCTAAGAGGGGCAGAAGAAAAAGAACAATATTGTCATTTTTCTGAGCCACCCGCCTGTCAGGGGACAGGTTGAAGGGCTTGTGAAATATGTTCAGGACGCAATAGGCAGACCTTCAGTCAGCCCACCGAGGCTGACACTCTCAGGGCGGCTCTCCATGAGCCCCCAGCAGGCCGTGGGTCCCGGCTGACCCCGGCCATGTGGGACAGAGGAAGGCAGCTTTGCTCAATGTCTGATGTCTTTGGGAACAGGGAGCAGATGATTCCCAGAGAAGGCTGTCACTGAACTGAGCTGTCTGTAAGCCTGGAATGTGTCTGACAAGGAGTCACATGTGAAGGGAGACAGCATAGTTCAGTGTGAAGCTTGTGGCTTGCCCGGCTTTGAGCTGGCGCTCTGTCCCTCCGTGTGTCACTAACGTGCTTGTCATTCAGGAGACTGCTTGGGAATGTTTGGTGTTTATTACAGATGGCGTGAGGGCGGGCGAGCTTGTTTGCTGTTGTTTCTTGTCAAGCCATGTGGGTTACGTTGCTGTATTTTCCATTTAATCCAGACAAAATCTAAATTGACACTTAAAAAAAAATCCTAGCTCTGGCTTCACCAACTGGAGCCAAGATACTTATTAGAGCAATTTATTCAGATGAATATATTTTTATTACAGACAAATCATCCCGAACCCTGAACAGCTGTCCCTGGTCCTGGCATGTCCTGACCAGTCTCTGCCACACATTTCTGTTCTGTTCTCAGGGTGCCAGCGAGGGGGTCCTGCCCCATTTCCTCCCGCTAGATTTCACTTCCCAGTTTCACTCACCATCCTTCTCCCTTGGTGCGGCTTCCAGCCCCAGAGCGTCAAGAACAGCCCTTAGTGCTGGGCTGCTTCCCTGTTGGCTGAGAAGGACTCAGGTATCCTGGCTGGCCTCTCTTGCTGAGGTGTGGCTGCCTGCTGTGGTTTGGGGGTACCCAGAAGGGTGAGAGAGCATCTTCTGCTGAGATGCTGGGAACCCCCAACCCACATGGGCCTCTATGATGTTAATTTCAGATGCTGCACCCCATGCTGCCAAGCGCGCCCCCGCCTTGCCCTCAAGATGAAAATCGGAGTGCCAGATGGGCTCTCCCAAGCCCACCTCTCTGAAAACAGCCCCGGCTGTTGATGATGAGACGTGGTTGTCATGGTGATGACTGGAGAAAACGCTGACATGGAGGAAAGGGTCGAGACTGTAGAAGCTCTGGGGAGAAATCTCTGTTATAAGTGGATCTCAGACCCTGTATTGCCCATGGTCACCACGTGCTGTGGCTCCATGCCAGGCATTCCAAGGATGAGCATGAGGGCACAGCACCCAGCCTCTGCTCCCTACCCAAGCCCTCACCCCGTGGGGGCTGCCTCCCCCAGAGGGACCCCTCTTCACCCCATGTAAGATGAACAACAGGCCCGACATGGCCTTTTCCCGCAATGCATCTGGTGCCCTGACGAGAGTCTGTTGCCCTACATTCGTGGCAGAAAATGTAGATTCCACCCCAAGCTGTAATGTTTGTAGATGTGGTGTTATCTTAGTCCATTTGGGTTGCTATAACAAAAATACCATAGACGGGGTGCTTATAAACAACAGACATTTATTCTCACAGTTGTGGAGGCAGGAAGTCCAAGATCAAGGCCCCAGAAGATCTGGTATCTGGTGAGGGGCCACTTCCTGGTTCACAGCCAGAGCCTTCTGGCTGTGTCCTCACATGGTGGAGGGAGTGAGGGAGCTCTCAGGGGGCTCCTGTTCATGAGGCTGCCATCCTTACCAGCTCATCTAATATGAATTATATCCCAAATGCCCTTCTCCTTGAAGGTTAGGCTTCAATATATGAAATTGGTGGGGACAAATTCAGTCTATAAAAAGTGTGGTTGACCCATTTTCATCCATCAGTTGGCTGGTTTGTTTCTTTAGGCATTTGGTAAGATGGTGCAGGCCTTCCAGAAATGAAGTCAGTGAACTCAGCCTAGGAAAAGTCACCAGATTAGAACTCTTTCAAACAAGAGGGAAAACACAGATGTGCTCTAAATAGACCTTGAAATAGCCAAGAGTGTAAGACAACAGAAGGTTTTCTGGGAGGATGTGGCAAATTTGGGTTTAATAAAGGCGGATGGGAATAGCGTTTGAGGTAAGAGTTCCCGTTGTACTCTTTAGGAGATATTGCCTGGTCTACTTTGGCCACAAAGGGAGGTGCAGAGCCAAGGAAGCAGAGGGAAGACTTAACTCAGAGACTGGGAAACCATCCTGGCTCCCTGAGGACCCTGGCAGGAGTCATTGCCAAGTCATCCTCAGCCCTACAAGAAGGGGCACTGTCCACTCAGCTTGGTCAGAACGGGTTCTAATGAGGTGGAGACCCCAGATGAATCACAGTCCTCTCCTCTAGGAAAGGATGGGTTCAGCTCCCAGAAAGAGGGCTAGGAAGGACCGAGGAGCATGCCAGCGTTCCCAGACCTGCCTGAGCCCTAGAGCCCTGCCTTGGGGCATACTGGGACAGCAGGATGAAACCAGGACCCATGTGAATTATCTGAGAGTTCACAGGGCTTGGGGTGCAGACAGTTCTTTGGGCTTCCAGCAAAGGAAGCAGAGACCAACTGACATCAGAACTTCCTGAGCCCCAGCTGCAGCTCTGCTTCCCCTCTGTTTCAGGAAAGCCTCATTTCTTCCTGTAGCTTGAGTTTTAAATTTTTCTTGGTATATGGTGATTCCCTCCTTTCTTCCTCTGTGCTCAACCTTCCCCATGCTTGAAGCCCAGCCCCATTTTTCCCACCTCCTATCTGAGCCATCCCTAGACTCCCCACTCACCCCCCATCCCTGCCTTTGAGATGTAGTAGTGTTTGTAGTCACGAAGGGGATGCTCAGCTAGGAATCCGTGGTCTTCTAGGTGTCATCAGTGCCAGGAGGGTGGGCCCATGTCCCTTAATTCTTCTCTAGCCCTGCCAGAGAGACTGAATGACATCAAGGAACACAACAGTAACAGTCTAGACAAGGAAGAAAACCAGCAGCAACATCTTGCTATGCCTTCTAGACCTGTGGGAACCTAGCTATTATCTCCAACACCTGAAGCCTCAGTCTTGTAAGCTGTAAAGCAAGAGTGGAAATAGTGTAAATTAATTATTTCTATGTAAACATGAGTGTAGTATATATTTATAATATAAATTTATTTCTTTGTAAGTATAACTTATCATTAATCTCATCATCCTCATTATATTGTTATTGTACTGCTTGATAATTTATTTCCAGAAAGTTCTGAAACTTCGCATGATGGCTTACTAAAACCTCCCTTGGGGTTTGTAGAGTGATTTTGGTGCTATGGATCTGGACTCTATATTCTGGATGGTGCAAAGCACTATATAGAGATACTCAAACTTTAAATTTTGTTAAAATTTGAGATTTTGGTTTGATGTCCTCTTTAACAGAAGACTTATGACATGTCCTTGGAACATTTTGTTTTCCTTAGTAGTAGATTGACTAATTTGCATTAACCAACAAGTTTAGATTCTAGAGTTTAGAATTTGCATTAAACTAAGAATTCAGGTTTTTTAGAACTATGATTTTAAACTCTTGGATATTGCTGGGAATATAAAATCGTACAGTTGCTGGAAAACAGTATGGGGGTTCCTCAAATATTACAAATAAAATCACAATATAATCTTGCAATTCAATTCCTCTTAAGGAGAGGAGCATGTTCAGAGCAGCATTATTCACAATAGCCAAAAGGAGGAAGCAACCCAAGTGTCTGTCACTAGATGGATGGATAAATAAAATGGGGTATATGCAAATAGAAGAGTATTATTCAGTCTTGAAAAGGCAGGAAATTATGATACATGTTACAATATGGATGAACCTTGAGGACATCATGCTAAGTGAAACAACCAGTCACAAAAAGATAAGATTCTACTTATGTGAGGTTCCTGGAGATGTTAAATTGACAGAGACAACCAGTGTCTGGGGGGAGAGGGTAATGGGGAATTAATGGTTAATGCATACATAATTTGAGATGAGCAAGATGGAAAGAATTCTGGAGAGGGATGGTGGTGATAATTGCAGAATGTTAATGTTCTTAATGCCTCCAAACCATCCACTTAGAGTGGATAAAATGGTAAATTTAATGTTATGTGTGTTTTACCACAATTAACAAATAATAAATAATAAAATTAGAAAATCTGATTCAGAATATGAAGATGACACAAACAAATGGAAGACATATCATACTCATAGAATGGAAATTGATGTTGTTAAAGTGTCCACCCTACACAAAGCAATCTACAGATTCAGTGCAATCCCTATCAAAATACCACAGTATTTTTCATAAAACTAGAACAAATAATCCTAAAATTTGTACATAAACACAAAAGACCCCAAATAGTCAAAGCAATCTTGAGAAAGAAGAGCAAAACTTGAGGTATCACAATCCCAGGTTTCAAGATAGACTACAGGGCAATAGTCATCAAAACAGTAGGGTACTGGCACAAAAAGAGACACACAGATCAATGAAAGAGAATAGAAAGTCAAGAAATAAGCTCCTCGGGGCACCTCAGTGGGTTAAGTGTCTGCCATCAGCTTGGGTCATGATCCCAGGGTCATGAGCTCCAGCTCAGCGGGAAGCCTGCTTCTCCCCCTACTGCTCCCACTGCTTGTGTTCTGTGTCTCTCTGTCAAATAAATAAAATCTTAAAAAAAAAAAAAAAGAAAGAAGCCCCTCCTTGTATGGTCAAATATTCTACAATATAGAGACAAGAATACAAACGGGAGAAAGATAGTCTCTTCAGTAATGGTGCTGGGAAAACTGGACAGCTGACTATATGCAAAGAAAGGGAAACTGGGTCACTTTCTTACGCCACACACAAAAATAAACTCAAAATGAATTAAAGACCTAAATTTGAGACCTGAAACCAAAAAAATCCTAGAATAAAACACAGGCAGTAATTTCTTTGGCATTGGCCATAGCACCATTTTTCTAGATATATCTTCTGAGGCAAGGGAAACAGAAGCAAAAATAAATGGTTAGGACTTCATCAAAATAAAAAGCTTTTGCATAGCAAGGGAAGCCATCCACAAAACGAAAAGACAACCTACTGAATAGCAGAAGATATTGACAAATGATATATCCAGTAAGGAGTTAATCCCTAAAATAGATATAAAGTTATGCAACTCAACACCCCCCCAAAAAATTAAATATTGATCAGAGACATGAATAGACACTTCTCCAAAGAAGGCAGACAGATGGTCAACGGGCACATGAAAAAATGTCCACCATGTCTCATCATCAGGGAAATACAAATGAAAACTACAGTGAGATATCACCCCATATGTGTCAGAATGGCTAAAGTCAAAAGAGATAAGCAATAACAAGCATTGGGAGGATGTGGAGAAAGGGAATTCTTTTGCAATGCTGGTGGAAATATAAATTGATGCAACCACTGTGGAAAACAGTATGGGGGTTCCTCAAAAAATTAAAAAATAGAACTACCATATAGTTCAGTAATTCCACGGCTAGGTGTTTACCCAAAGAAAATGAAAACACTAATTTGAAAAGATATATGCACCCCATGTTTATTGTGGCATTATTTGTAATAGCCAGGATATAGAAGCAGTCCAAGTATCCATTAGTAGAAAAATGGAGAAAGACGATATGGCCTACATACACACAATGGAACATAGCTCAGCCTTAAAATAATATGATATCTTTCCATTTACAACATGGATGGACCTGGAGGGTATTACGCTAAGTGAAATAAGCCAGAGAGAGAAAGACAAGTATCATGTAGTTTCACTTATATGTAGACTCTAAAAGACAGAACAGATGAACAAGCAAACAAAAACAGACTCATAAATACAGAGAACAAACTGGTGGTTTCCAATGGGTAAAGAGTAAGGGGGTGGTGATGGGCAAAATAGGGTAAGGGGATTGAGAGGTACAAATATCAAGTTATAAAATAAGTCATGGAGATGAGAAGTAAAGCATAATAGAAGTAAAGCATAAGAGAAGTGAAGCATAATATTATAATCATGTTGTGTGGTGACAGATGGTAAAAAAATGATTCAAAAACATTTTATAAATATAAAAGAATACATATTAATTGCAGACGAGTTTAAATTACACATATACACATATACATGCACATACATGCATGGGCATTTCATAAAATTGTGTCATATTATATCTTGGTTTATTTCTCTAACATACAGAAGCACCATCTTCATCTTTTACTTCCTGGTTTCCAGGTTTGCAATGGCTTGGAGCAGCCGAGGAAGCAGCAGCGCTCTGATCTCAATGGACCTGTGGACAATAACAACATCCCAGAGGTAATTTTTTCCAAGGATAAGTGTTGTGGTTTAAGTTCCTAATATTGAAGTTACCACACCACCATGGTCTGCTCACCCTTTCCACCATGTTCTTATCCCAGCCAGTGTCTTGGAAGTGGGGATTCAGTCAAGCAAAGTTGGGTGTTCCTGTAGGAAAAAGAAGGAAAGTTTCTTTCCTGCTGATTCAGGCTCATACCACTGTGGGTTCATGCGTTTTCAGTGGCATGTGGGGTTGGGGGTAGGGAAGTTCATTTATGCTCCCTGGTTTGACAGAAACTTGTTCTACTTCATTATCTTACAGTTATGTTCTAAGTTAGGGTTACTCAGTAATGGCACCATTGACATTTGGGCCAGAGCATTCTTTGTTGTGAAGAGCTGTCTTTTTCACTAAAGGATGTTTAGAAGCATCTCTGGCCTCTATCCACTAGATGCCAGCAGCACACAACCTCTTTGCCAAGCTGTAATAGCCAAAAGTGTCTACAGACATTACCCAATGTCCCCTTGGGGACAAAAAAATCATCCTGATTGAGAACCTGTTTAAAACCTGTTTTAAACCCACAACATGGTTTTGAAAAACAATCTTATATAGGTTAACACTGCCTTGATGGAGGTTGTTAAAATGAGGCCTTAAACCAGTTATTTCCCTTTTCTGGATGACATAGTTTGGATAGAATTTTCTAGCTTTGATGAAATAAGTCTGGCCACCCATAGAGTGGTGTCCAGTATCCTTTATCTTGCTTTTAAAGGTGGACCCTAGTAATTCTCATGCCCACCAATTGGAGAACTATTGGTTGTATGGTCTCTAGCCTCCCTTCTAGCAGTGACATACTAATCTGGGGGTCCCTAACTTTAAATGATGGCCCTTTGTACCCCAAATTTCCCCATGGGGATGTTTCCATGTGTCCTGCCTAAACACCATGGTGCCTGAATGCCATTGGTTTGCTTTCTGGAGCTGACTTCTTAGGAACATCAGACACTCAGTAGGGTTTAGCTTTTCAAATACAGTACTCTTCTTAGCCTAGATGTTTTAGGCCATCTACTTACACTCATGTGTGTGTTTTCTTTTCTTTTCTTTCTTTTTTTCTATTTCCCAATAGACAAAGAAGGTGGCATCATTTCCAAGTTTTGTGGCTGGTAAGTGACTTTGAATTTACTCTTAAAGAACAGTTGCATTTTTATCTCAAAGCAAATGGTATTTTTACCTTTGGTTTTCTCCTGCAAAGCTTGTACAGAAAGCACACCTTCAAGGTAAAAACAGTGTTATAATAAGCAAAGGTGCTCACGCATTTGGTTGGCGGAGTACTTTGTAAGCCCCTATTGTTATGGAGGGGGGTGGTTCAGCTGATTAGGGAATAGTCAGCCATCCCTTTGAATTACATCCCTTGAGGAACACCTGGGTGGCTCAGTTGGTCAAGCAGCTGCCTTCGGCTCAGGTCATGATCCCAGCGTCCTGGGATCGAGTCCCACATCGGGCTCCTTGCTCGGCAGGGAGCCTGCTTCTCCCTCTGCCTCTGCCTGCCATTCTGTCTGCCTGTGCTCGCTCTCTCCCCCTCTCTCTCTGATAAATAAATAAAATCTTAAAAAAAAAATGCTTTGAATTACATCCCTTGACACTACTGATCAGGTTAATAGACTGAAATGTGTCTGTATAAGCAGCTCATTATGATCTAACACTTTTGATTAGGGTGGATATACTTGCATCCATATTCAGGCTATTACTTTTTTATTCTCCTGTCTTTTTTGAGGGGGTTAATATTGGATTTCAGCATTCAGTGTTGAGCCAACTTTGCACTGTCTGAATGGCCTCAGGGAAACTTGGGCTGCTCCTTTCCAAGGTCCTTCCACAACACCATAAAGAGCCTCTTAAATATGATGTTTCTTTAGCCAGGAGGCTGTTTCCTGCTGTTGCTAATGTTACAATAAAAAGTGTGGGTTTTATGAATTCTTTCAGTAAGCTGGTAATTAATTTTTATGAATATTTATGGGAGTAAGGTAAATCACTCACCAGAGATAAGTAACTTTAAAACCTCTCCTACCCTGGTTTCCTTTTTTAGTAAAGAGCTGACATCTGGGAAACTGAGACCCCCAAATCCCCTTTCAAGGGACTAGTTTGAACCAGGCTAACCCAATTCAAACTGGTTGAAAATGAATTGGTGTGCTCAACCCAGTTTCAGCGGGTTCAACATTGTATTGGCTCAGTGTTGCTCAAACTAGATTAAAAACAGTTTCAGACTGTTGGAATCCATGTTATATTGTTCAAATAAACTTGATTCTGTTTTGACCAACTCAAGTAGGCTCCAGTGGGTTTTGCCCAGGTATTTACATGTGGTGCTTATGGTTAAAACTGGATCAAATTGGTTTTCATCAGGCCACAGTAGATTGTGGTAATTCTAATCTAAATGACTAGTTGTAGTATTTTTCTGGAACTAATTATTGGCAGAAAGAGACAACACCTACTCCATGCCCCCATCATAGGGTTGATTAGGTTTCTGATTCAGAGGACTGGACATCTCATAAATAGGGAAGATGCACCACTTTCCTGGGTGGTGGGAATGCCAGGATGGCTTGTACCAGTCACACTGTTCCAGTGAGGTAGGCTCTTGTAGATCCAGGAAGCTCACTTTTCAAAGTATCATGGTGTCATTTGGGCAGGACTCTCTCAGACTGCATAGGGGAATGGTTTGGGCATTAGACTCCCCTGGCTCTTGAGTCTGCCTTCTAACTAGAGGGGATGGTAGTGGAGAAGGATTAAGAAGCACTATCAATGCCTAGGTGCTCTGAGAAGTACCACTCACTTGTAGCATTCCAGAAGTCTCGCTTCCCTAAACCAGCTTAGAAATGTTCTAAACCAAAATCAAAACAATGTGGGATGCCTCAAACCAGTTTTGATGGGCTAAAACTGCCTGTCACTAGCTCAAATCAATGTGGATAGCTTTAATTTAGAATTTCCTGTGGCTCAGTTGGTTGAGTGTCCAGCTCTTGGTTATAACTCGGATCATGGTTTCAGGGGCCTTGGATTGAGCCCCATGTCTGGCTTCACGCCCAATGGGGAGACTTCTTGAGATGCTCTCGCTCCCCCTCTGCCCCTCCCCCTGGTTGCTGTTTCTCTTTCTAAAATAGGTGGATAAATCTTTAAAAAAAGAAAAAAGAATCTCTGTTAGGCATGCCCATGGAGTGGTTGTCAGAGATATTGGCCCCTGGGAACATGAGGGTCTTAAAAACCAGGATGGCTCTACACATCCTTCTTCAGGGGTGTTTCTTACCCTCAGGCTCCCTCTAGCTCCTGGACAGCTGTGTGGACACTTGCAGAAGAGTCCAGCTGGAAAGCTGTATTTCCTGCCTTATTCCTTCTGAGAAAGCAGTCTCATGTCTACTTGAACTTAGGAGGCCTTATGAATCTGAATGTTTAGTTAAACCTTAAAACACCTTGAAGACCAACTCAGCAGTCTTCTCTTTGTCCCTCATCGGCCAGACCTGTGCCACATGACCAGTGCCCTGGACTTTAGGGTTGACTGGAGGATCAGATATTTGGCTTTCCGGGAAGGCAGGGGTGAAAGTCTGGAGATGAGGGAGCAGTTCCCCAATGTCTGCCTATCGGGCGAGTGTTTCAAGGATGAGGGAGCCCCTAGGACTTGTTCAGCCCTTCAGCTGAAAGTCTGAAGAGTTGAGCAGACTTCATATAACTGACAGGAAAGCAGGCTTTCCTCCTCCTCTGGGTGAGAAATCACACTGAAAGAAAACCTCCTTGGAGTTTTAAGGAGGAATGGCCTTCAGTCCCAGCACATGCCTTATTTCACACCTTGTAACTGTTCATAATAATGCAAGATAACAGTAATAGTCATAGGGACACCGTCCTAACCTTTATTGGGCATTTAGTGTGCAAGCCCTAGGGATGTGTGCTGTGCCCCGACTTCATATCAGCCATCATAGGAGGGCTGATGCTTCTCCTCATTTGAGAGGTTAGGAAAAGTGGGGTTCAAGTGACTCATCTGAGGTCTGATGGCTGGGGACCAGGGGCTGTGTCCTGGAGTAGTGAGGAATGGCGGGACCTGCAGGACCTGCAGGATGTCCTCTACTGCAGGACATGGAAGCTGGCAGTGGAATGAGTCCAGGTGGACCAGATGGTTGTCTACCTCTGAATGAGTCTTGTAAAAGTCTAGCTTTTCCATAAAACCAGAAATGGGTTAATTAAAACCAGAAGTTTGGTGCTGGTCCCAAGCAATGAAGCCTAACAGCGGCAGCTTTTGGACAAAACCACAAGGGCTGGTAGATAGAATTCTGCTCCTCATACTGTTCTAATTCAACAGCCAAAGCTTATGTGAGATGTCCTGAAACACTGCCCACCCCACCAACAGCTCTTGCCCTGTACTAGAATGTGGCTTGTCCTCAGGTATCAGGGCCCTGGGATCCTTTACAACCTATCTCTACTTTGTAACTTCCCACCTTTGAGAACGTGGGGACCTCCATCACTGCCATGCTTGCCCCTCACACCTTCTTTCTCTTGGGGGTCCTCTCAGTGATAAAGCCACTTGTTTATTATCATGCCCTGAACACCTATGACCTGACCTCTTGAAAATGGGCAGTTGGGATGAACCTGTTCAGATGAGACTGCTGAACTGAAGGCTGCTCCCATCTCTTCCTCTTCAGCCCGTCAGAGGGGCCAGGCTCCTGAGCCACAGAGCAGGCCTGAGGGGGTGGGTTGGCATGGGTCTGGGGTGCTGTTGGCAGGAGGACCGGAGTAAGGTAAATCCCCAGCACCAGGGGGGCCCAGAGCGTTCCAAAGGGAGTTTATGAAAACCAAAATGACTTTCCTTTTTTACAAATAGTGTTTGATCTTGTCCAAATGGAGTCGTGAATAGGGATTAGACAGATTTTAAAATAGGAATTTTTATTCACTAGAGGTTTGTTATTTCTGAGTACTTTTTAGAACAAGCCAGAAGCCATAAGAATTAAAAATGCATTCTACCCTGGAAATCCTTATTTCCCTTCTCTGTCTTCATATCCCTGTATTTCTCCCTTTTCTGCCTGCACATCCCAGACCCCTAATCCCTTTCTGCAATCAAAGCTACTGTTGAGTCTCTGGTGACTCATCCCAGAAATTTCTTGGACATATACAAAACCATAGATCTTTTTCTTAAAATAGAGGTTACACTTGGACACATGAGTCCTTACTTCTTCTTTTTCTTTTTTCCCTTTTTTGAGATTTATTTATTTATTTGACACAGAGAGAGCATGTACACAAGCAAGGAGAATACAGGTTAACAGGAGAGGGAGAAGCAGTTTCCCTGCTGAACAGGGAGCCTGATGTGGGACTCGATCCCAGGACCCTGGGATCATGACCTGAGCCAAAGGCAGATGCTTAACGACTGAGCCAGACACTCCTGCTTTTTCATTTCTCACTTCCCCTTGGAGATAAGCTACTACAGAGCCTCCTAATTATTAAGTGGCTGCCCAAGATTCAGGTTCATGGACATATGATGGGTACTAATCAGTCCCCAGTGGACTACTTGTTTGGTTCTGGTCAGTGCAGCAGTGAGCAGCCTCATGGATGTGTCTCCATGATCATGTGCTGTGTTCCTTCACAGAAGCTGTTCCTAGGTAGAGCAAGGTTGCAGGCCAGCCAGAAGCAACTTGGGTAGAAATGCCCAAGAGGGAGACGGTGTCACCAACACTGTCAGCCACCAGGCCAGTGGATGGAAAGTGGCATATTGTTGGTTTTACACTCAACATCCTCCACTGGAAGTGAAGCTGGGATGTCTGAGTGGCTCAGTTGGTTAGGTGACTGCCTTCAGCTCAGGTCATGATCCCAGGGTCCTGGGATCCAGTCCCACATCGGGCTCCTTGCTCGGCAGGGAGCCTGCTTCTCTCTCCGCTTCTGCCTGCAACTCTGCTGGCTTGTGTGTGCACTCGTGCTTTCTCTCTCTATCTGACAAATAAATGAATAAATAAAATCTTTTAAAAAAGAAGAAAAAGAAGAAGAAGAAGTGACGCCAAATGCTATTTCATGCATTTGCAAGCCTTTTTGGATTATCTGTTTTGTGTGTGTTGAGTTTGAGGGGTTCTTTATAGATTTTGAATATCAGTCCTTTGTCTGTATTGTCATTTGTGAATATCTTCTCCCGTTCCGTGGGTTGCCTCCTTGTTTTGTTGACTTTTCCTCTGCTGTGCAGAAGCTTTTGATTTTGATGAAGTCCCAAAAGTTCATTTACGCTTTTGTTTCCTTTGCCTTTGGGGACATGTCTTGAAAGAAGTTACTGTGGCCAATGTCAAAGAGGCTACTGCCTATGTTCTCCTGTAGGATTCTGATAGATTCCTGCCTCACGTTGAGGTCTTTTATCCATTTCGAGTTTATCTTTGTGTATAGTGTAAGAGAATGGTGGAGTTTCATTCTTCTATACATATCTGTCCAAGTTTCCCAGCACCATTTCTTGAAGAGACTGTCTTTTTTCCACTGTATATTTTTTCCTGATTGTCGAAGATGATTTGACCATAGAGTTGAGGGTCCATATCTGGTCTCTCTTCTCTGTTCAACTGGTCTGTGTGTCTCTTTTTGTGCCAGTACCATCCTGCCTTGGTGAACACAGCTTTGTAGTAAAGCTTGAAATCAGGCAACGTGATGCCCCTAGTTTTGTTTCTCTTTTTCAAAATTTCCTTGGCAATTTGGGGTCTTTTCTGGTTCCATACAAATTTTATGCATGTTTGTTCCAGCTCTTTGAAAAATACCAGTGGAATTTTGATTGGGATGGCATTGAAAGTATTTCTAGGCAGTATAGACATTTTAACAATGTTTGTTCTCCCGATCCATGAGCATGGAATGCTCTTCCATATTTTTGTGTCTTCTTCAGTTTCTTTCACAAGTGTTCTGTAGTTCCTTGAGTACAGATCCTTTACCTCTTTGGTTAGGTTTATTCCCAGGTATCTTATGGTTCTTGGTGCTATAGTAAATGGAATCAATTCTCTAGTTACCCTTTCTGTATTTTCATTGTTAGTGTATAAGAAAGCCACTGATTTCTGTACATTGATTTTGTATCCTGCCACATTACTAAACTGCTATATGAGTTCTAGTAATTTGGGGGTAGAGTCTTTTGGGTTTTCCATATAAAGTATCACATCATCTGTGAAGAGAGTTTGACTTCTTCATTGCCAATCTCAACACCTTTCATTTCTTTTTGTTGTCTGATTGTTGTTCCTTGAACTTCTAGTACTGTATTGAACAACAGTGGCAAGAATGGACATCCTTGCTATATTCCTGATCTCAAAGGGAAGGCTGTTAGCTTTTCCCCATTGAGGATGTTATTTGCTGTGATTTTTTCATAGATAGATTTTATAAAGTTTGGAATGTTCCAAACATAATCAGGAATGGATGCTGTATTTTGTCAAATGTTTTTTCTGCATCAATTGAGAGGACCATGTGGTTCTTTTCTCTTCTCTTATTGATTTGTTCTATCACATTGATTGATTTGTGAATGTTAAACCATCCTTGCATGTCAGGGATAATCCCACCTGGTCATGGTGGGTAATCTTTCTAATGTATCATTAGATCCTATTAGCTAGGGTCTTGTTGAGAATCTTGGCATCCATATTCATCAGGGATGTTGGTCTGAAATTCTCCTTTTAGGTGGGGTTTTTGCCTCATTTGGGGATCAGGGTAATGCTGGCTTCATAAAAAGAGTCAGGAAGTTTTCCTTCTGTTTCTATTTTTTGAAGCAGCTTCAGGAGAATAGGTATTCTTTCTTCTTTGACCATTTGGTAGAATTCTCTGGGGAATCCATTATGTCCTGGGTTCTTCTTTTTTGAGAGTTGTTTTTTTTTTTGTTTGTTTGTTTTGTTTTGTTTTGTTTTAATCACTGCTTCAATCTCGTTACTAGATATTGGTCTATTCAGGTTGTCAATTTCTTCCTGATTCAGTTTTGGAAGTTTATAGGTTTCCAGGAATGCATCCATTTCTTGTAGGTTGCTTAACTTATTGGCATATAACTGTTGATAATATTTTCTGATGATTGTTTCTATTTCCTTTGTGTTAGTCATGGTTCCTACCTATTCATTCATAATTTTGTTAATTTGGGTCCTCTCTCTATTCTTTTGGATTAGTTTGGCCAGTGGTTTATCAGTCTTATTGATTCTTTCAAAAAACCAGATTCTAGTTTCATTGATATGTTCTACTGTATCTCTAGTTTCTATCTCATTGATCTCTGCTCTAATCTTGATTCTTTCCCTTCTTGTGTGTGGGGGTGGCTTAATTTGTTGTTGATTCTCCAGTTCTTTAAGGTGTAAAGACAGCTGGTGTATTCTGGATTTTTCAATTTTTTTGAGGGAGGCTTAGGTGGCTATGTATTTCCCCCTTAGGACCACCTTTGCTGTGTCCCATAGGTTTTGTACTGATATGTCTTCATTCTTATAGGTTTTCATGAATTGTTTAAGTTCTTCTTTGATTTCCTGGTTGATCCAAACATTCTTAAGCAGAGTGTTCTGTAGCTTCCAAGTGTTTGAATTCCTTCCATACTTTTTCTTGTTGTTGAGCTCCAATTTCAAAGCATTGTGGTCTGAGAATATGCAGGGAATAATCTCGGTCTTTTGGTATTGGTTGAGCCCTGATTTGTGACCCAGTATGTGGTCTATTACATGTGCACTCGAGAAGAATGACTATTCTGTTGTTTTAGGGTGGAATCTTCTGTATATATCTATGAGGTCCATCTGGTCCAATGTGCCATTCAATGCTCTTGTTTCTTTATTGATAGTCTGCTTGGATGATTTGTCTAATACTGAGAGTGGCATGTTAAGATCCCCTACTATTAATCTATTCATATCCATATGACTCTTTATTGATTAACTGTTCTCTTATGTAGTTGGCTGCTTCTGTATTGGGGGCATAAATATTGACCATTGTTCAATTGTTAGGTCTTCTTGGTGGATAGACTCTTTAAGAATGATATAGTGTCCTTCTTTATCCCTGACTACAGCCTTTAGTTTAAGGTCTAATTTAACAATCTGAGAATTGCTACCCCAGCTTTCTTTTGAGGCCCATTGGCATGAAAGATGCTTTTCCATCCCTTCACTTTCAGTCTGGATGTATCATTAGGTTCCAAATATGTCTCTTGTAGACAGCATTTGGACGGGTCCTGTCGTTTTATCCAATCTACAACCCTGTGTCATTTTATGGGAGCATTTAGGTCGTTTACATTGAGAGTAATTATTGAAAGATACATTTTTATTGACATCATATTACCTGTGAAGTCCTTGTTTCTATATATTGTCTCTGTAAACTTCTGTTCTATGTCACTCTTGGTTCTTTCTTCTTTTATGGAACCCTTCTTAATATTTCTTGTAATGCCTGCTTGGTGGCTACATGCTCTTTTAAACCTTGCTTGTCTTGGAAGCTCTTTATCTCTTCATCCATTCTGAATGTCAGCCTTGCTGGATAAAGTATTCTTGGATGCTTGTTCTTCTCATTTAGTGTCCTGAATATTTCTTACCAGTCCTTTCTGGCTTGCCAGGTTGCTGTTCTGACAGGTCTGACGTTATTCTGATGGACCTTCCTCTGTACATAAGGAATCTCTTCCCCAGCTGCCCTCAGGAGCTCTTGTCTAAAATTATGATTCATCAGTCTCACAATCAAGTGTCTCGAGGTCTTTCTAGATTTGTTGATCTTGGGGGATGTCCTTTTTGCCTCAGGGACATGAATGCTGGATCCATTCCCCAGATTGGGAAATTTTTCATCAAGAATTTATTCAACTATATCTTCCAGTCTTTTTTCTTTCTCCTTCCCCCCAGGGATCCCAGTAATTCTGACGTTGGAACGTTTCATGGCATCATCATCATTCATGATGCCATGGCATCATCATTTCATGACATCATTCCCTAATTCTGTTTTCATGGTTTCCAAGGTGTTTCTTCCATCCTTCCTCCTGATCCTTTTTCTCTATCAGTTTTTCCTCTAGATCACTAATTCTTTCTTCTGCCTTGGTTACCTTAGCTATTAGAGTATTTAGATTAGATTGGATCTCATTGATAGCATTTTTAACTTCTTCCCAGGGAGACTTTCACTTCTGCCCTTAGAGATTCCATGTTGTCACTAATGGTTTTCTCCAACTAGCCATTGCCTGGATAATTGTTAGTCTGAATTCTCTTTCTAATATACTGTTTACATCCATATCCAGTAGTTCTGATGGAGAAGGCACAGTCTCCGAATTTTTCCTCTGTTGGGTGCTCCTCCTCCTAGTCATGCCACAATCTAGGCAAGGTGCACCCTCTCCACTGATGTCTTCTGCCCCCAAAATAGATCCTAAAATATATAATCTTAGATCTCAGGCTGATTTCATGGGTATTTCAGAGTGTTCTGGTAGATAATTAGATGACTTTAGGGACTGGTTGAAACAGGGTCTCCTACTTCTCCGCCATCTTGCCCCTCCTCAAACTATCAGCTACTTCTTCCAGGAATATGTACACATTCATTTCTTTCTAATTTTAGGATATAATTCCATCAGTAATGAGAGGGGAGAGTCAGCAGCTTAGATCTGATGGAGATCCAGTGTCTGCAATAAGTGGCTGGTGACATCTACAGAGTCCACAACAGGAAGTAGGACAGGCCTTGCAGAAGTCCCTGCTGGCAAGCACACCCGCATGTATCAGGAAGGCCTCTTTGCTCTTCAGGGAGGTAGTAAGACACACCTGAGGTCTCACACAGGCAGTCAGGCCTGGCCCCAGTGTGTGGTCAATCAGTGGCTGACCCTGCCCTGAGGCCTTCTGGACAACGCCAGCCGCCCCAGCCTGGTGGAGCAAGAGACTACAGTCATCTTTTGATATTTTTGAATTTTTAAAATTTTCATTTAAACCCCAGTTCGTTCTCACACAGTGTTACGGGTATTTTCAGGTATGTAGTATAGTGATTGAACACATCCATGTATCACCGAGTGCTCATCGAAAGTGCCTTTCTTCATCCCCACCACCTGTTTCCCCTATCCCCCACCCTCACCCCTTCAGTAACTATCAGTTTGTTCTATTTAAGAGTCTGTTTCTTGGTTTGCCTAACTCTCTTTTTTCCCTTTGCTCATCTGTTTTATTTTTTTCATTCCACATATGAGTGAAATCATATGGTATTTATCTTTCTCTAACTTACTTCACTTAGCATAATATTTTCTACCTCCATCCACATCATTGAAAAGGCAATATTTCATTCTTTATTACGGCTGAATAATATTCCTCTGTGTGTGTGTGTGTGTGTGTGTGTGTCTACTACATCTTCTTTATCCATTTATCAGTTGATGAACACTTGGGCTTCTTCCATAGTTTGGCTATTGTAGATAATGCTGCTGTACACAGTGGGGTACATATATCCCTTTGAATTATTATTTTTGTATTCTTAGCATAAATACTAGTAGTGCAATTGCTGGGTTGTACAGTAGTTCCATTTGTAACTTTTTGAGGAACTTCCATATTTTTACTTTTTAAAAAATGCATTTTATTTTACTATTATTATTATTTTCAGAGAGAGGAAGAATGTGAGAGTGAACATGAGTTGGGGGAGGGGCAAAGGGAGAACGAGAAAATCTTAAGCAGACTCCATGCTCAGCGCAGAGCCCCATGTGGGGCTCCATCTCATGACCTTGAGATCATGATTTGAGCCAAAATCAAGAGTCAGTCGCTCAACCAACTGAGCCAGCCAGGCGCCCGTCCATATTTTTACTTTGCTGAACATTTTCTGTCATCAATTGTATCTGTCTTTTTCCTTTGAAGCTACTAAGTTTTTGAGATTAGTATGACCTTAACAGTCTTTTTTAAAAAGATTTTATTTATTTATTTGGAGAGAGCATGCAGGAATGGGGGGAGGGGTAGAGGGAGAGGGAGAGACAGCACCTCAAGCAGACTCCATGCTGAGCATGGAGCCAGGCACAGGGCTCGATCCCATGACCCTGAGACCACAATCCGAGCTGAAATCAAGAGTTGGACACTCAAACAACTGAGCCACCCAGGTGTTCCAACCTTTACATTCTTACTATTATTTTTTTTTCCTTCTAGAACTTTTATGATTTTTTTCACTTGAGTTCCATATTTAATATTTCTGGAATTTATTTTGGTATATGGATCCAGAAATAATTACATTTTAATCATTTTCTTGCAAACAGCTAGTCATTTGTGCCAAAACCATTCCATAAATTTTTCCCTCTCTGATTTGAAATGCTGCCTTTATCATATAATACATTGTCCTTTATACCTAGTTCTGTTTCTGGATCTCCATTGAGGTTCCAGAACCAAGCTGCTTTGTTTAATTGAGGATTTATAGTGCATTTTATAGTGCCTGGAAAGCCAATGTCTGACTTCTGTCACTGTCATTTCTGTTCAGAACTTCCTTGGATCCTCTTGTGTATTTGTTCTTCCAATAGAACTTGAGAATTAGCTTATCAGTTAAACAATAAAAACTCCTATTGGCATTTTTATTTGACATGCATTACATTTATCTTTATGTTAGTATATGAAATGGCAGAAGCTTCCATTTGAAACCCCATATGGGAAATCTAGGCCCTGCTGATCTCTCTGTCTCTGGCCAGCAGCCTTGTAAGTGAACTTGGAAGTGGATCCTCCCCTGTTCTGAATGGCTGAAGCCTTGGGAGAGTCCCTGAGCCAGAAGCATTGAGCCTAGGGGCACCAGTGTCCCCCTGCCCACAGAAACTAACAAATCCTTGTTGTTTTCAGCTGCAAAGTTTGGGACAATTTGTGATGCATATATATAGATAACTGATATCCTATGTTTTTAAGATAAGCATGTCGTGTTTCATACTGATTTTAAGATAAAATGCACCATGATTCATATTGTCAGGACTGTAGGGTTTTTACATTTGTACATTTTCCCCATCCTCAAGGACACCCACCTAATTCTGCATTTGTTTTATTCTATCAATCATACAATAGTCTCAGAGTAATAAGACCAACATCACCAAGGACATGTGATTATAGATACAATTCAGGATTCATTTGCATTGACTTTGGTCTTCAGAGGATAGCCCAGGAGGGATGTACTGTTAAATTACTGCATTTTGAAATCATTCAGAATAGTTCTCTTCATTACCATGTCACGACTGCATTCACATTTAGATGCTTTTTTTTTTCTTTAGGAATTTGTTTTTTTCATTGAATTTTGTCTTATAATTATATAAAATACTTACATGGTTCTGAAGTCAAGTATAGAAAACAGGATATCTGCGAAGGCGTCTAATTTGTTACCCCATTACCCCACCTCCCAAATCCTTTCCTCCCTCTGGGGATCACCAGTTTTAACATTTCACCTATTTTTAGTAACTTAGGTGAATCTCCCCTTTCTTAGGTAAATGGTAATGAGTTAACATGCTTATCTTCATCTCCCCCCCCTTTTTTTAAAGACATTTTATTTATTTATTTAACAGAGAGAGAGAGTGTGCAAGTGGGTAGGGGCGGGTAACAGAGGCAGAGGGAGAAGCAGGCTTTCCCCCAAGCAAGGAGCCTGATAACTATGTGGGGCTCAATCCCAGGACTCTGGGATCATGACCCCAGCTGAAGCAGGTGCTTAACCCACTGAGCCACCCAGGTGCCCACCTCCCGTCTTCTTTTTTACACTTAACTCTAAGCCCTGGTGATTATGCTGAGTTCTGCCCACTGCAGAGCAGTACACGGAGGTGCACTGTGCTGTTTGGATGCCTGCGGCGTGGATGGATGTCCCCTAGGCAGGAACATTTGGGTGGTTTCCAGGATTTTGTTCTTAGAAATAGTGCCACAGTGAGCATCTTTATGCCTGTGCCTTTCCCTGTTTTGGGCCAGTTTTTTTATTCGTTCTGCTTTTTCTGGGATGTCATTCTCAGGTCCAAGGTCCAAGTGTGTTTAGGACCTGACTTGGGTAGATCCTATCCACGGAATAGCTTGGCCTTGACCTTCCTTGACTCTTTTTCTTCCTCTGGCAGCTGGTGACTTTATCTCGCTTGTTGGGGGTCTAATGATCCAATCTATGGAACTTTCACATCCTTTCCTTTGGTGATGACCCAGCCTGTCCTGCAACCCCAGGCAGGCCCTTGCCCAGTGAATGTTCCAAGGCTCTGGTTTCTTAGACGGCATTTTCTTTTTTATTGTAGCCCCCTTATGGGGTCCCCTTTAACAGGGGCTTCTGGGAGGCCCAGCTCAGCCCATGGCAGTGGTGGCTATCTGGCTCTGGGATGGGCTGGTGTGTGCGGTGGGGGACTGGTATTCAGGGCAGGTGGAGCCCTGCCAGAGCCCAGAGACCACATCCCAGGTTTGTCGGTAGAAGGTCTGACCTGAGGTCCAACTTCATGACTCTGAGGTTCATCCGCTCCTGCCGCAGCCACTGTTGACAAAGCTTCCCTTCCCCAGACCAGTTCTCGCCCTCATTTCAGTGGCTTGCCTGGCGTGTGGCCTCAGCACTTGGCCTGCTCCTAGCCCCTCCTCCCTGTCCTGTCTCCTTAGAGTCATGGCCCCTCCTCCTAGCTGAGACCAGTCCCTCTCTGTCCTTGTGAACCTCACCCAATTTGATGGGTTTTCTCTCCCATGTCTTACACTCTCCCCTCTGTGGGCTTCTGAGAGTGTCTGTCCTGGCCTGCACGTGTCCATAGCCCGCACTCGACCACACGCCGCAACCCTTTGCCTGGCTCTCCGAGATCACTGCTGGCTTCCTGGTCACTGTGCACAAGAAACGCAAGGGCTCCTTTCTCCTCCTGCCAGCATGGGCACAGCTGAACCTGCCCCTGGGCACAGGGTGCTGGAGCACGGTGGAGCTGAGTCCTAGGACCTCTCCCCACCATGTCCCCCTCCCCTGATGATTCTTCTGTGTCTGCACCAACACGCAGTTTATCAGGACCCCTGAGTCCAGCTGCCTCCTGAGCGCCTTGGAAGACTCCCAGTTTCCTGCATCTAGATGTGCAGAATACCCACCCCCAAGGCCAGCCCCCTCCCCAGCATCCCTTCCTCATAGCTGCAGCTTTGTCCATCCCATGGTACAACCTGCTTCCCAGCACTCCTTCTGTGGAACTGAACCTCCAGAGTGGATCCAGTGTGTCGCTGTCTCTGACACCATCATCATGCTGGTCCACACCGTCACTACTGTCACCGCCACCACTACCACCACCACCATCATCATCACTCACTCACTCACTTGCTAGGAGCAGTAGCTGCAGTAGCCTCCTAGATTCTCTCCCTTCTTCCCCTCTGTGGTTTGCCTCTCTGCGGACAGAGTTGCTTTGTAAAGACAGAGAGGCTGGGCCACATCCCTGACCAGTACTCTGCAATGGCAGTCCTTGGTGTAGCCCCAGGATCCTCGCCTCCAGCTGGCACTCTTTCTGCAGCCTCAGCTTGTTGCAAATGCTGGCTCGCTCCATGCACCCGGGCAGTTTGCATGTTTTGTAGCTTTTGAAAGGTGCTATACTCTGTCACCCCAAGGCCTTTGTACCTGCTCTTGCGTGAGCCTGGAAAGCTCTCTTCTCTTTTCCCTCTGTGATTTTTTGATCCCTTTGCATCCTCCAAGCCTCAGCTCAGAAAGCAGCTACCGCCAGCTTCTCAAGGTCATACTCCCCTGTTGCTTCTTGACAGGTCTAGCATCCTTCCTTCATGGCTTCACCACATGCCACCCTGATGTGTTTATTCGGTGACTGTGGGACTGATTTTGGCCCGTGAGCTTCACATTTTCTGTCCTTATGGGAGGACTCAAAAATCCTAGTACCTGAATCAGTGGCAGTGGTCTTGTGCAAAGTCATTTGACCCCATGGGCACTGTCCTTATTTGTAAAATTGGGAGACACCGAGATCTGCTTCATGAGGGTGTTGAGGACTGAGTGGAACTAGACCTTTGTTACACACAGAGGTCTGGTGTGTCAGGGGTGGGGACTGTTCTCAGTGACCTTTCAGATACACACTCACACGCCCGTCCTCTGCTGTGCTCTGACTCTACCCACCAGTCCCCTCCCCACGAGACAAGCAGAAGCAGGCATAGGCCTTGAAATTAATGAGATCACCTGGATCCGGGCCAGTTGTGGGAAGCCTCTGTCCACCACCCACCTTCAAGATAATTTCCCCCAAAGGTGTCAGGGACAGAGGCTCCAAGGCATGACCCTGTTGGACCTCTCATCCCTTTCCCTGCTCAGAGAGGTCTGCAGGGCTTAGTTTTCCAACAGACATTTCAAACAGAGGATTCCTCCAGGAAGAAGGAGCCTGGCACAGCCTATTTTTCATGTCCAAACTGTGCAGATCTGTTCTGCATACGCTGACGTTTGTACGGTCACAACAAGAAACTCACAACAAGAAAACAGAAGTCAGCAATCATTCTCTGAGGACACAGGATGGCCTTTAAACCTCTTTTTCTTCTTTTGCCGTTCTGTCTCCCTCTGGTGGTCTTGGCCTAGGGTTAGTTCAAGAGTTGAGCCGAAGAAGAATTTACGGCCAGCCTTAGAGGGCCCGCTGCTTTTGTACGTCAGGAGGCTCTGTGATTTGTGGTTCTGCATTTCATGATTGGAGTTGAGAGCGGTGCCTGCGAGCCTGAGACGCTCGCCTCCCCACACCGGCCACTCTTCTCTGCTTCCTAATAAGTGTGCAAGTGCGAGTGGGTCTGACAGGCAGGCAGGAAGCTGAAGGCACAGTTTTTGTTTTGTATGGTTTCCTTTTTGAAAGAAAGAGCATGGCAGGGATGACAAGAACCTCCGGCGGAGGTGGGCAGCGGAGGTGGGCAGCGGAGGTGGGCATCTTTCGGAGTTGTAACAAAGACCGGAATCTTTCTCCGGCCTCTTCCCAGGGAGCAGGTGCCCATGGGTGCTGGCGGTAGACCCCATGGCCCAGGATGGGTGCCCTTCGCACCCCACAGCAGTCTGGGCTCCCAGATCTGCTGGGCCTCATTCGGGGGTGGGGGGTGGGGGGCAGCTTTTAATGTGTCTACTCAGGAACAGGATGTGAATTTCAGGAAGGTCTGGCGAGCTGCTCCTGGCCATTCTGGGAAGTGGCAAGGGGAAAGGCAAAGGGCAGTGGCCCCAGACGGTGGGAGTCTATTCAAAAGGCAAGGCCTAACTTCCCACCCCCAGGGACAGGTTCCACAGAGAGCCATTCGACTCCTGCCCCATAGATAGGGCATGAAGACCCTTGTCCTGGCCCAGGCCATGGGTGCTGGCTGAGGGTGTGGGCGCTGTGGGGAGCAGTTACCTCATGGCTGCTGGCACCATGGGACTTCCCTGCAGAACACAGTGGCACCATCTACTGGTCAGTAGTGGTCATTGCAGGGAGGACAAATGGTTTGGCCCTGCTATGTATAGGGTGACCATCAGCAAATGATGGGGACTTGGAACCACACTTACTGGAAAGAGTGAGGCCTGAGGGGAAGATGGCATAACATAGCAAAAATGGACACGCTTCGGTCAGAAGCCCTGAGGGGCAGGGCGGGAAGTTCCACCGTGGGACTGGCCATCCTCTTTCCCTCTTTGGGGGTGGCACCTGCCTTCCCCTAGTGAGTGACAGGTGCCAGTGGGCCCGCAGTGCACACCAGGGCTGCTGATGCTTGGACAGGGAGGGGCTCCTCCCTCCACGCCCCTTCCCATTCTGCAGCCGTCCCCTCCCATCTCTCACTCTTTTACCACGATGTCGCCAGCCCTGGCCAGCTGGAGGGGGGTTGTCATCTCCAGAGGTAGGACCAAGATGCCTGAGATGGAAGGAGTCACCGGAAACCCTGCCCTTGGGACCTGGCGCTTTGTAAAGAGCCAGCCCTGCCAGGGAAAGCAGGTGCTGGCCTGGCCTCTCAGCAGCTTTGCTCCTAAGATGACAGGGGAAGAAGAGGGCTTGTGTGCTGAAGGTCAGGTTTGCCCAAAGGGGTGCTCTTCAGTGTCACTGGGGCGTGTATGTAATGCGAAATGCCAGAACCCACCCGATGGGACTGGGGCCTCTGCAGGCCCTTGGGCTCTGAACACGATTCTGGACACAGAGGAGCTGCTTGGGATCTTCTTCTGTCCCTCCGTCCCTGACTTCAGCTCCAGGGGTTTTAAATCAGGCACTTCCCAAGGCCCCATAGGGTACCGGGTTTGGAGAGGTTTGTACCACTTTGTACCTGCAGAGTGGGGACTCCCACGTCAATGACAGTGGAGGCCACTGTGCTGGATATGGCTGCCTTATGAGTATGGCCCCTGCTCCGTCCCTTAACATCAGTGTGACCGTGGTGTCCCTTTGTCGTCTGAGCCTCAGTGGGCTGTCAGACCATGTGCCCGCAAGACCATGTGAGCGCACTCACTGGCCTCGGACCCTGCCTGCTGGCATTGCTGCTGTCCCCCTCAACTGGTGCTTGAGGCCCTGCCTCAGCTAAGTGCTATGATGTGTCTTTTGACTTACACGGAAATGAAATCTAATACTTCATTAACTAGTGCCTTTTCCTTTACATGCTTTTAGCATTTATGAAGCTCATCCTATTAATCTTACTTTTGCAAAAACCCTAAGAAGATAGAAATCAGGAGTTCCCCCTCACCCCATTTCACTGATGAATAAATTGAGTCCCCCCAAAAAGAGAGAGAGAGAGAGAGAGATGACTGTTCCAAGGGCACAAAGCCTTTTCGAGCAGGACAGTTGGAAGAGCTCAGACTCCCGCCATGTCCCTGGATCCATGAGCAGGCTCTGTGGGACCCTAGAGGGCTGTCCCCACCTCCTTTCAGACCCTGAGAGGGGTCTCAGAAAACAACACACTCCTTTTCGAGGATTTCCCTTTGCATCACACAGGTTCGTGCTCACGGTGGCTTCTGAGAGCAGCCTTCCCTTTCTTCATCAGATGCAGGCTGCACCCCCGTCCCCCTCACACTGGGGTTTGCTTCCTGCCTCCTAATTCTCATGGTCTGAGAAGACCTTGCTTGTTTGTTTGCTTTTCTTACTCAGCTCTCTAAGAGAGGGCACCTCCTTGCCTTAGTCCCAGTCTTTGTTGTGGTTGTCCCAAAGCCCCCACGGAGTGTCCCTCATCGTTGACAGCGGGAGGGGGAGGGGCAGGTGCCTTCCCTCTCTGCAGAACTGGGGGGGGCGGCCCATTCCACACCCCGCCTGCACAGATACCCCAAGTGCTTGTTGCTGTATTAAAATGCTCATGACAGTAACGTGGCTTGCTGAGCCCTTCTTCTAAGCTCCGGCCCTGCCCTCACTGCATCCTGCATGGGCCCTGGGGTGGGCGGTCCTGGAGTCAGAGGCCTGGGGAGTTGTAGGCTCCAAAATGGGCCCCCTCTCCTGGCCAGCCCTTCTTGTCCTTGGTTCTTTGAGAGTCCTGCCTGCCGTGGGGGGGGGTGGGCACGGGGTGCTGGGCTACCCGCTGCTGGGATGGCCTTCCTCTGGGGTCTCCACAGTGTTCAGAACTCCTTTCTCTTGTATTTGGGCTTGTGTTCGTAGAAGGGCTTTTTGACCTCAATAGTGTAAGGTGCCTGCCCACGGGGGCGCCTCGTTGTATCTGCGGGCCCTGATGTCATCATGGTGGGCACTTGGTCTCGGACCTCCCAGTGGGTGCACAGGCCTGTTTCGGAGGGGTGGCTCTGTGGGCTCAGGGCCGTGTGAGAAGCTTTGTGGACACTCCTGTGTACCTGCATGGGTGTGGGCGCTTGTACACGCATGCACGTGCGTGTGTGGAGGGGTGAGGGCTTGTTGACCCGTGATGGACTCTCGGTGAAGTGAGAGGCTCTGGGAGGAGCCCTCAGAGTCCTCGCACTGAGGTCCCACCACCCAGGTGTCTGCGGGCCCCACCAGAGCCAGCACCAGCTGGAGGCCAGAGTGGGCAGTCCGGGAGGCAATTGGTAGACTGGGCTAGAAGGGAAGGCACCGTCATTCCGCGTGGCCACTTGCACGGACCTTTGGGGAAGGTAGCGGTGATGACAGTTCAGATCAAGGAACGCTTGATCTGAGCATGCATGTGCGTGTGCTTTTCTGGGGTGTCTTTTAAATACTGGAAGGGTGAACTTATAAACCTGCCAGAAGCTAGGGTACCCCCTGGGCCCTCCAGCCCACCTGGCTCCAGCCCCCAACCTCCACCTCTAATCCTTCCCACCACCAGTCCTCAACCCAGAGTTCACCCCCCACCAGCCCCTGATACCCTCGTCTCAAGGCCCCCTGTGCCCACCCCCCTCCTTGGCCTTCACTGACCCCCGGGGCTGTGGAGCCCTTGGACCACCACCCATCTGCTGCCACAGGCAGCCTCCAATGGATCCAGCAAGGCCAGCTGTGTGGGACGAGCTTTCCCAGAGAAAAGGATGTGGTGGGGAGACCACCCAGAGGGGCAGCTCTCCCCCTCCAGACGTAGGCCCTACTTTCTCCTGTCTCCTCTCCCCACCCAAGGCTCCTGAAAGGACCCCTTCACTTGGTTCTGGAACAGAAGATGCTTTCTTCCTCCAGACACAGATGAGGGGCTGGGAGAGGTACTTGGGGAAAGGCTTTGCCAGCAGACTGTGGGAGTCACGGGGGTGTCCATCCTGGGGGGAGGACTAGGTAGGCTCTGTGAGGGCTCTGTAGCCCTCTCAGAGAGGGCTGCCCCAGCCCTCTGAGGGGCGGGGTTTGTTCCCTGAGGGTTTGGGGGAGCCGCCCAAAACTTATCCAAGATCCCTAGAACAAACCATCTGAGCCCCCAAGAGGAAGGGGTGCGTCCTCTGGGCACTGCTAGGGAGGCTGTCAAGGTCAGTGGGGAGCAAGAGAGGGCATCCCCAGGGCAGGGGTGTCAGGATGCGAGGGCCCCCACCATTCTGTGGTTCATGACCTGGGGCGTTCCTAAGGTGGGACCTGCCGGGCCCATTATTACCAACAGATTCCTTTTAAACTTCAGAATACTTGACCTTGTTCTAAAGCAAGGTTATAAAAATCGCCTTTAGTGCAGGAGCTGTGGTGCTGGCTTGAGAGAGAGGGGAGTAGGTCCCGGCTGTCTGACATGTGAGCCCCTGGGGAGGGGTCTTCTGGCAGCCAGTTGAGGCTAATGGACACATGCTAGGACCAATTTCGGAGCTTTAATGGCAAGTCCACAAGCTGAGGCTTGTTCCAGTGAAAGCCTAATGCATGGGTCCCCACCAGACATCTCCCTGTGGGCCATTATTTCCTGTGGTTTGAAGAGAACTAACATTTCAGAAAGTAATTTGAAAAGCCCGCCTCAATCCAGGGTCGGCTGGATGTTCCCATCCCATCTCGGGGTGACAGCCTGCACACAGTGGGCCCCTCACTGAGCCCCTAGTGCCCGAGCAGCCGGGGATGGGCATGTGGGCCAGAGCTGGGGCCCCAGTCTCCGGGGGTCTGCTGACGTCGGGATGACAGAGCCCAGTGAAACTGCCCTTGTCCCCTCACAGGCACGGGCCTCTGACTGGGAGCACTGGGTTTTGGGGCTCTCAGGACATTCTCCTGAGAGAATGAGAGGCCCCATGCAGTTTGCAGCAGGGGAGTTCTAAGAGGACCCTCTCGTGGCAGCGCGGGGAGTCACCTGTGGGTAGAAGGTTCAGGTCTTAGTCTTGCTGCTCTAACCAAGCACCAGAGGCTGTGGGGTTTATAAACCATGGAGGATGAAAGTCCCAGATCAGGGTACCCATGTGGTCGAGCCCCCTTCTGGGTGACAGACAGCCTTCTCTCAGTGTCCACGCATGGCAGAAAGCAGTCAAGGTTGCTCTCCAGTGTCCCTTCTATTTGGGCACAGATGCCATTCCGGAGGGCTCTGCCCTTCTTGACCTCACAGATCACCTCCCAGAGGTCATACTGCTAATCCCATCATGTGGGGCCGGGCGTGGGGTGTTGGGGGGTGGGGAGGGTGCGAGGGCTTCCGCATCAGGATTTTGGAGGGACACAGGCGGTCCACTGCTATTCACACGGTCTAGTTGAAGGCCGTCCTCACGTCCAGGATGGAAGGAGGCAGTGGCGGTGGCAGAACCGGAGAGAGGCCCACTTGGACTGGGAGGAACAGCCTTCGGGGGTAGGTTGGTTATGAGGGAAGGATGAAATGGTGCTTATGCAGTGGGAGAGGGGGCGCTTCTCAGGGGCACCTTTGGGGTCACCAGCATGTTCTGAGGGTATTTTGGGCTGTGAATTTGGAATGGAACCAGTCTGCCTTGTTGAGCGGCTCTGGTTCTTTCCAGCGCAGGCCCGCAGGTAACAGGTGGCTGGAGTTGTTCCTCGGCCCTGGGGCCCACAGGTGGGACGTGGGGCAAGAAATCGTGGGTGTTGGGCAGATGTTATGGGACTGGTGGACAGTGGCATCCGGGCTTTTGGCAAGTCAAAGCTTTTAGCAGCAGAGGGGGTCAGAGGGGAGAACACGGTTCCCCACAGCTGGCTGAGGGTCGGGGTCTGGAGGGGACTGCTGGCCACGGGACCAGCCAGCCAGGCCTGTGGACCGTGGAGTGAGGGGGAGCCTGAGAGTCAGAGCCAAGTTCCCTCAGAAGGAGGGGTCTGACCGAGAGGCAGGCAGGGAGAAAGAAGGCAGAGACTTGGAAAGGAAGGTGGTGGGTCTCAGAGGAAGGCCTAGTGATGGTCTGTGGGTTACAGGCTGTGGACCCGGGGCCAAATGCTCCCAGCCACCCGGGTCCATGTATGAGGTTTTCCAGAGCCTGCTCATAGACAGACGTGCCCGCTCATAGACAGATGGCCTGGGCCTGCTTTTGTCCTCTGGATGCTGAGTTGACTCGTTGGACCTAGACTGCAAAGCCTAAGATATTTTCCATCTAGCCCCCTGCAGAAAAGTTTTGCTGACCTTACCTATCGCTGCCTGTCCAATACAGGAGTCACTATCCACATGTGGCAATTTCTGGGTAAATTACGTAGATTGCATGAAATTTAAAAATTCATTTCCTCTTACAGTAGTCCCACACATGGCTAGCAGTCCCCATATTAAAGAGCACCAAGATAGAACATTCTACATCACAGCAGAAAGTTCCATTGACAGCGCTGGTCTAGAGGCTGCAGGGGGGAGCAAGAGCTATGTCACCCAGCCTGGATCTGAGGTATAGGGAATGAGGGGACCCACCCAGGCGGGCATGTGATAGGACCAGAGCCCTACAGCGCAGACGCGGAGGAGAAGGCCCCAGAAGAACGGCAGGGTAGTGGGCAGTTTCTGCTCTCTGTCCTGTTTCTGGAGGGCTCAGGGGTAAGCCTGGAAATGCTGTCCAGTTTGGGAAAGTTTGTCTCTGGGATTGCAGCATATGGTTGTCACCTTGGAGGCTGAGATGCCCTGTGTGACAGCTGCCCGAGGTCCCGGAACTGTCCTCCCGAGCCATACGTGTGGACTTTTCTGGTCTGGGCGTTGCATTTGCTTTCTTCCGTGTACCGCATGCTGCGTGGCGATGAGGGAAGGAGACTGGCCTTCCTCTGCTGACTGCGGATGGGCCCTGGGTCAGCCCTTTGCTTTCATCCCCGGTCCCTGCGACATTATTCCTTGGTCCTCTGGGAGGATGCTGACTGTACCCTCATCAGTTCCAGGGCCCTGTGAACCAGAAGACCTCATTGATGGAATCATCTTTGCTGCCAACTACCTGGGGTCCACCCAGCTGCTCTCAGAACGTAACCCTTCCAAGAACATCAGAATGATGCAGGCGCAGGAGGCCGTCAGCCGGGTCAAGGTACTGGTGGGCTCAGCAGGGTGTCGGTTTGGCCAAGTCAGCAACACTAATGGGGTCTGGCGGGAAGGGTAGGGGGGGTCTGAGGAGATGCTCCCTCTGGGCAGGATAGGGTCTGTGGATGCTGCCAGCCCCTGGGGGCTGAGAAAGCATGTTGGGCCCCTCGTCTGTCCTCGCTGTCTCCTGACCTTCTTCATGGAGGCACAGGGACACGAGCTCATGGTGGTCTGGAGAAGAGAACACAGCACCCTGGGCCCTCCCGCTCCACACCCCAGCCCTGCTTCTCTGCCCAAGAGCCCGGTGCTTCTCTGCGCTTCCCGGCCAGTGGCATCACTCCGTCCCGTCTCACCCCCCCGGATCCAGGCGGTTGTAGCTGATTCCCAGCGCCTGAGGGACGCGTGGGGGGGCTCCTCGTGGTCAGCGTGTGTGCTCACTCAAGTGGTGGCTACCCACCCCTCCTGCCCCTGTGGGGGGCTTCCCCTGAGCACAGGGTTGGAGTCCCTTGACCCCCAAGACCAAAATAACTTGGCTGCCCCTTCCTTCTCTTCCTTTCTTCCTTCCTTTATCCGTTTTTCTTTTCTCTTACATGCTGCGCAGAGGATGCAAAAGGCTGCTAAAATCAAGAAAAAAGCGGTGTGTAGGGCTGAGGGCTTGGCCTGGGTTTCTGGGCCTCGTCCTGTGCAGTTTGGGAGGGTGCGGTCCTGTTTGCAGGAATACACATCCTGCGGCAAACAGCTTTTTCCTCGTCCCTGGGTAGATAAATAGTAGACTTTTGAACAAACTACAGACACTGATGTGTGGTTTGGTTTTTTTGTTTTCTTTTTGTTTTTAATTTTTAATTAAAAATTAATTTAATATTAATTTTTTAATTTTTGTTTTTAATTTTTAATTTTATCCACTTATGGAAAAATCTAATCATTGCCCTTTTTCCAGATTTCTTGTTTATTCTCTCCCGTGCTAGAACACGGTTAATGCCGCGAAGTTCCTATTTCACGTAGATGTTTTTACAAGTGACATTTGACACGACCATGTGATGCATTTAACACTTAGGTCCCCCGTACAAAATTAATTAAATTGTTCTGATATTTAAAAACTCATTAGGCTTAATTTGTTAAATCAGGATGATGATGAGAAGGTCACTTTGCCCACGAGATGTGTTCCCCACTGGAAAGGGTTGCTGCGGGGCATCTGGGAGGCTCAGTAGGTTAAGCATCCAACTCTTGGTCTCCGCTCAGGTCTTGCTCTCAGGCTGGTGAGCTGAGGCCCCCCATCGGTCTCCACGCCCAGCAAGCAGTGTGCTTTAAAAAAAAAGGGGGGGGTGGGAGCACCTAGTTTCTGGCCATGAGCCAACTTAAAAAAACAAAAACAAAAACAATCACGTTGGCCTCCAATCATGTGTTTGTGAGCCTGGTCACTTAGTAAATGCTCAGTCCTCTCGATATAGGAAATCTCAAATGTTCGGTGTTAGAAGACACTGATTTGCTGCCCTTTAAGCTTGTCTGTCACTTAAAGGGCAAGAGATTCAATCCTCTGTTCACCACTTGAACAGCATTTTCTGGGTCTAGATGCTTACTTCCTCCTGTGATGAGACTTCTCTCCCTATGATGATATTTGCTCTTTGCCCGGTGGTGTCTCCTTGGATTCCTTGAGCTGTAGGAGAGGAAGGAACTCACCCATCTCCCTCCTCCCAGCGAGCCTTCTGCTAGGCACCTCCAGGCAGTGGAGATGGGCCTGGCTTTGCAGAGGTGGGGTATGCTTCCCTCCCAAGGGAGAGGGGCTCCCAGCCTTTGGTTTGTCCAGGGCAACTCTGGGCTGCCCAAGCACCAGGAGGCTGGAGCGGGGCTCTGGTCCTCAGTGTGCCATTCAGGGAGCCCAAAGGGGCTCCAGGGAGCAGGCGGGTCCAGCCCGGAAAAGTCTCCAGACCTGCTGAGGAGAGCTGGTTAGATCCCTGGAGAGCTGTTCTTTCCAAACCCACGGCTCCTATTCTGGTCTGCTTACATCTGGCCAGGCAAGCACTGAGAGGAGGATGCATCACGAGTCTGGGACCAGGAGCAAGCAGCGTCCCCCACACAGCTAACCTGGAGTGACTATGGGGTCATGGCTCCCCATCCACAGACATGACCACCCCGTTGTCTGGTGGCCTCTGTTGGATTCCTGCTGTTGACACACCCCCTTTCTTCCAGCAGAGAGCATGGCGGGGCGAGCTTTGCTGTCCCCTGTTACCGATCTGGTTTTGGCTTTCTCCATTCACCCCCAGTTCAAGCCCAGTCCCCTGCACGTTTGTCCCTCTTCTCCCATCAAGGGCACAGCATTCGAGCTTCCTCCAGAAATTGTCACTAAAACCCAGTCCACCTGCAACTTTTCTTCTTTTCCTTCTTCTTCTTCTTCTTTTTTTCCCCCTTCTGGCCAAACCTACTTTTTCAAGCAAGAGGGTTTTGAGGAACAATCCCATAATATGTAACATTTGAAAGCATGTGGACATACGTGCTTAGACATACATGTTAGAATATAACCCGGTTTTTCAAATCAGAGGAAAAGTAGTTCCTCTACGTTCCTGCTATTTTCTTTTTCTTTTTTTTTTTTTTTTAAGATATTATTTATTTATTTGACCGACAGAAATCACAAGTAGGCAGAGAGAGAGGGGAAAGCAGGCTTCCCGCTAAGCATAGAGCCCGATGCGGGGTTCGATCCCAGGATCCTGAGATCATGACCTGAGCCGAAGGCAGAGGCTTAAACCACTGAGCCACCCAGGCGCCCCACGTTCCTGCTATTTTCAACTGCATTATTTTGAACTGTATTTTTTTCTTCTTTTAAAATCAGTTGAAAGCAGTGTCACTTCAGGGTGGGCTGAAAGCCCAAAAGAACTTTTCCCTTGAAAACTGAGCTGCAATGCAAATATATCAATATTATATAGGGTCTCTCTGCAACTCTGATTTCTTGAGGAATTGTCAGCGGGGGGATTTTGGATTTCAGATTTCATAGCCAGGAATTAAATCCCAGTTTCTGCTCTTTTGAAGTAGAAGATATGTCACCGTGGGCTCTCAGTGACCATAAAGTATTTCTTACCTCAGTGGGTAAACTGAAAGAATTTGTATGTCATTGCCACTGTGCAGTAGTAATTAAAATTCCCATGGTTGTAAAAACCAATGAAAAGCTGTCCTGGTTTAGAGCAGACCCTGAATAAATAGTTCACCCAGCTTCTAGAACATTTCATGGACACATAAGCAATGGCCATAAGCTGAACACACTCCAGGAGATGACAAAACAGGGGCATTTGTGTGACAGCATCTTCTGATTTTTCGCATGTTGCTGGGAGGGCAGCACTGAGTCCTACTGGGGTCTTGCTTCCCTTAGGGTTTTTGGAAGATCAGCATTAAGCCTGCTGGGGGGTTGACATAACTAGGACTATTTAAATCAGAAGAAGATGCTGACGATCTAATCCAACGCCTTTGAAAATTTCTTCCCCATTTCTGGGGATATTTGGAATCCCAAATCCCGGAAACGTGTGCAGCCCGAGTACACAGACCCTGTGCCTTTACCGAGTTTGATAAGCATCGGCAGGCAGGCCTACATTTTAGGGAGTGGAGGGGCTGCGCTTTGGATGCTGGGACCCAAGACCCCAGGCGTCCGGCCCCCTCCATGCTCAGGCTTCCGGAAGCTGTCTCCTCCCTCCTTCTTCACGCCCTGTGCAAACTGCCTTCAGAACTCAGTTCGCTAGAGATTGTGCTGGAAGGCGGCGTGCAATTGAGATTTCCCAGGGCTGCTCCCAGCCGGAGAGGCATTTCCCTCTAGGGGCGCTCAGGGTCATTAGTAAAATTGTCAGGCCTTTGTTCAAATTAGGTTTTTTGTTTTGGGTTTTTTTTTTGTTTGTTTGTTTGTTTTATTCATTTGTAACAGTATCCACTGTCCTATCTTAGAATTCGGAGGGGGATGCCCAGACCCTGACCGAAGTGGATCTCTTCATCTCCACCCAGAGGATCAAGGTGTTAAATGCGGACACACAGGTAAGCGCTTTAAACACCGTTGTTTAAAATCATGTCATTGAACCCCTAACTTCCCACCTCAGGAACCAGAAGAGAACGAGGTCTGGCTGCGGGAGAACTTTCCCTCTGGGAGTGAGCTGAAGGGCTGTCCCTGAGGACAGTCGTTGCGGACCCTGCGGCTTGAATGGGATGTGGTTGTGAAATCTGGAGCAAGCTGCAGGGGGGGTGGCCGAGAAAACCCTGCGGTGTCCTGTGGTGTAGGTGTGCTGCAGCCCTGATTAAGGAGGCAAAATGAAGGGGAAGGTGTGGGGAGCCGGAAGCTGTGTGCTCACCATCAGGGTTCTAGAAGGGCCTTCCGGAAACCTGGGCATGCCAGGCCTGGGGAATGGAGCAGGAGGGTGGAAAGGCCGTGTGAGCCTTTGGCCCTCCGAGGGGGTGGTGCTCCACCAAGGGGGGGGGGTGTGGGGGGGGGGCTGTCTTAAGATTTTCCACCTGTGAACCATTCATTTGGCCAGCTTCTGCTCATTTTTCCTGGGCCTTCATCACTGCTGTTGGTGGGGAAAACAGATCCGTGAGGAACAAGTGAGCCGTGCCAGATAGGCCCACGCGGCGATGAGGAAGAGGGCAGGAGGCCAGCGGCATGGGGCAGAGGGAGGGAGGGGTCGGGAAGGCCTCTGGCAGTGCCCTGTGCCTGAAGTTTGCTGGGGAGAGGGAGGCTCCACTCACCTCCATTCCTAGACCCGTGGGAGGAGGGCCAGATGCCAGGGTAATGACCCCTTTGCTTCTTTGTCCTCAGCGAGTAATCTGTGTGGTGACTGTCCAGATGTGTGGGGACCCTGTTCCCTGATACCCATTTTGCCTGCAGGTTTTGGCACAAAGGATCATCTTGCTTGCGTTGGTTCTAACATTGGAAGTGCAAAAATGCTGCATTTCCTAATTATGTCACACTCTCCACTTTTTATTATTGCACCTGACCCCAGGCAGAAGACCTTTTGTTTCTTTCTCTCTCTCTTCACTGTGGACAGATGGATTTATTTATTTATTTATTTATCTATTTATTTATTTATTTATTTATTTTGTGACTTGTGTTATTCTTTTTGGGGCTCTGGTGATCCCCAGTTGGACCTTTAAACTGGGTCCTGGGTGGTTTGGACATCTTTGCTTTAGTCGCTGATCACGTCCTTGCTTTCTGAGGCAGTGAGCTGTTCCGAGCTCCCCTGATGTTTCCCCAGCCGCAGACCTGGAATCGGCAGTTTCTTTGAGGAGTCACACGCACTTCCTTTCTGTGGGGAACAATATTACAGAAACAAAGATCCAGGCGCTGGCCGTGCCCATGGTCGCAGGGGTCTCATTGTTCCTGGGGCTTTGCCGCGAGCGGAGCTAGACAGTATATGTGTTCTAAAAAGCCCAGAGTTCACACTTGTCCCTCTGTCTGCCCGGGATCTGTGGCCACAGGGTGCTGAAGAGGCACCCTCGGCGGTTTCCGGACCAGTCCCCCTTCCTGAAAAGTGGCTCTTGTGGCTTAAAACCCCCACCCCACCTCACCCCATCCCACCCCACATGGCCTTGGCCAGGAAACAAATCAGCTCCCGAAAGACAGACGCGGGGTAATATCTGCTGTAAAAGTAGATTCTGTGAGGAAGAAAAGAGGCTTCCGAGGTTGCAGAAGCAGCCAAATCTTCTTTTGTGGAAAAAGCACAAAGGCATAAAAGACCAACTGATTAGTTTTTCAGAGCTTTTGTGTGCAGCCTTGTTACATAGGGGTCACAAGCAGGATGCTCAGGGGAGATTCCTGGAAGATGACAAAAACCATCAAGGGTAATGGACCTGCCAGGAGCCCAGGGAATTGAATGGCCAGAGACGCATCGATCAGTCAGGAGAGCTGCCTCAGGGTCCCCTGTCCTGCTTGGGCTCCCCGGGAAGAACTCATCTGTGGAAAACTTTGGCCTCAGAGCCTTCCTCAGCTGCTAGGGAGAAGCACATGGCTTGCAGAGAAGGGACCCCTCTCCAAAGCCACAGATTGCCTCTGCCAGCCGCCCCCCTTCCCCCAGCAGGGACAAGAGCGGCCCCTGACCTTGTTCCTGCAAGAAACAGTGGGAGGGTGCTATGGGGCAAAGCCAGAGTCACTTTGACTGTGCATCACTGCCCTCAAACGCCACGTTTCCCAGAGCAGTGACTGTCAACCAGGGTGATGTTGTCCCCCACGGGGGCATTTGGCAAAGACTGGAAATATTTCTGGTGGCCACAACTTAGCAAGGGGGCAAAGCTACTGGCATCTAGCCAGGAGAGGTCGGGGGTGCCACTAATTGTCCTACAGTGTGGGGGACAGCCCTTCACAGTATAGAAGGACCCAACCCAAAGGGCATCAGCGTTGAGGCCAAGAAATCCCGAACTTGAGTGTGTTGTGATGGCTTGTTCTCCCTAACGTTCCCTAACATGGATCTGTCCCGCTCCTGACAGGAGACCATGATGGACCACGCCTTGCGCACCATCTCCTATATCGCGGACATCGGGAACATCGTGGTGCTGATGGCCAGGCGCCGCATGCCCCGGTCGGCCTCGCAGGACTGCATCGAGACCACCCCTGGGGCCCAGGAGGGGAAGAAGCAATACAAGATGATCTGCCACGTGTTCGAGTCCGAGGATGTAAGTAACTGTGCGGGCACACAGGGCCCCTCCCTGCGGGCCCGACCTCACCACCGCCCCAGTGGCATCCCAGGCTCTTTAGAAACTGCGCCTCAGGTGGAAATCTGGTGCACTATCATTGATGTCTCCAATGGAATCAGAATTTTTTGTTTTTTGTTTGTTTGTTTTTCCTAACATTCAGAGTTTGCGAAGAGAGTGAACATAGTTTTATTTCACTTCGTGAAATAACGTCCTTCAGGGCTGTTTGTAAATTGAACGTGGTTGAACAGGCCAGGGGCGCTAACAAATTACTCCTGACTTTTTGGTGGTTAAGATGTGCATCTTCACACACCAGGCTTGCATACAAAGAAGCAATGTCTGTGCCCAGGAATAGCTCTGCTTTTGCTCATGGCCATTTCTTGTCGTAATTCAAAATACTTCACACTCACTAAGAGACCATGAAACCCTTGACTCTTTCCTTCAGTGGGATGAGAGCATCTTTCTGAGCCTGGAGCTGGGAGAAGGGAACCAGAGAAGGGAGCAGGGGGCCAAGTGGTGAGCACAGGAGACTTTGGGCTAGGTCTCTCTGCTGCCCCCTGGCGGGCAGATCTTGTGGGTGTTGCCAAAGGAGAATTTCGAAAGGCAGTCCTCCCTGGATATTTGGAAAAGGGCATTCTTGTTCACATATGGGCTTGCAGGGCAGGGACCTGAAGCAGAAGGGAATGGCCCCCAGATTTTTATATGTGAAGGCAAGAATGAGGTAGAGTCTTCCTTTTGCTAAGCAGTTGAAGTCATCTAGAAGTGCTTTGAAGCAATGGTATATTGATGGGAGAAGAAATTTAAACACATACCCACTGGTGCACACACAGATTCTTCTCCCCACGATCCAGATCTCCTTGGGCACCTGGATGGGCACTTCCATGGGACTCGGGGCTAGAGGATGTCTTAGAGACCTGGTGGGGAGAGATGCGTCCTCGGGAAGGGCTGTGAGTGATGGGCAGGGCAAGACCAGTGGCAAATGGTGAGCAGCCGGCCGGCAGAGAAGTCACAGGAGCAGGGAATGCCATGGGCCTCCGAGCTGCCAGCCCCTGTGGATGGCCGCGGGCCGAGGGCTAGAGTCAGAGGTGCTGTTGTCTGGAGGTGAGCATGAGTGGGATTCTGAGTGGCCCTTGAAGAATTGAGGGCAGGACCCTCCTGGTAGGGTGTGTGTGGGAATACCCAGCAGTTGCCCAGAGCATAGAACCTGGATGGTGGCTCCGTCCGGGGGGCTGCTGGGGATGAGTAAGAGGTCTGAGGGTCTGCTGGCAGCAGATGGAACACCTGGAGAAAATGAAAAGTGGCAGTAAGGATACCAGGGGCTCATTCTGAGACTCAGTTTCCCTCTATGAGATGGAGCTCAGACACTCCAGGACTGAGGCCAGGGTATATGACCCACACAGGCGAAAGTGCTAAGGCAAAGGAGCGCTGGGGTGTGGCAGCTCCCGTTCCCCCCACCCCACCTCCTGCAGGAGGCTGCCTCTGAGTGCCAAACTGCCAAAGCCAACCCTTCTCTGAGCCCCTTGTACTACCCCCTGCCTGAGCGGGGCTCCTGGCTTCACAGCATTGAACACCCACAGGCCCTGGCTGTGAGCTGAGGGGACAGGGGAGCCCCTTGTCTGCAGGGTTCCCAGTGTGGCCCCCAGGCTGGCTGGGAGGGACACTAGGACTTGGGGCAGATGGGGAATTGGGAGACTGCCCCCAGCTGTTGGTGGGGAAGTGCCTAGAGTTCCTGGATTGCACCCTGGCATGAAGGGCCTCACTGTCCCCAGGAGCTTCTATGGATTGGGGTGGGGCACCCAGGCAGAGCCCTAGACAGAGCCCCAGGGCATCAGACAGCATCACCAGGTGATCCATACAGGGGTGAAGGGAGCCATGCTCTCAGAACCCCTCCCTGTCAGAGGACTACAGTCAAGTGAGGACAGACATGGAGGCCTGGGGGCAGCCGGCAGCAAGCCTTGGGACCCCAGTCGGGCAGGGCAGGTCCTGGGCTCTCATTCACCGCCCCCACCTTCTTCTGGCCTCTTCCCGAGGTCTGACTCCCAGCTTCTGCTAGAGCCCTGGCTGTTCCTCTGCTGCTCTCCAGTGCACCATCTCTGGGCTCTCCACCCTTCAGTCCACATGTGCCCAGGCGGGGGTGTCCCCTAGTGGCCTCCAGGGAAGGCAGCTCTGGCCAGTCCGCCCTAAGCAGCGCAGCCAAAATGCTGGTCTTGGGAGCGAGCAGGGCTTATTCCTGCCAAGTGAGCATTGCCTGTCCTTCCTGTAAACTATTCTGGGCCCAGTGTGGGAGGGCAGTTCAATCTAGACTCCTTACCTATTTCAGGAAAGCTTTCCATACTCCAGCTCTACTTTTATTGTCCAGCCCAGCCCACTTTGGTACAGAGACATACTCATTTGTAGCACTTAAAGCATGCAGTGTATAGAGGGAGAAAGAGATTTAAGCATTTAGGTCAAAACCAGAGGGAAAGCCTGGCCATGACTTTTCAATGTCCAGCACTCTGTAGTGTCAGAAATTCAATGACATCCACACAAGTGGTTCCTTGTAATGGAACGACATGCTTTGCTCTGTAGGGTCTGTACTGGTGTCTCCAGGTCTTGTGCTGTTCATCAGCGTCAGCCTGAAACAGCCACACTGCCCCCCACCCCCAAGAACAGCTGGACATATACCGTGCCTCCCCAGTTGACATTGGGTTCTGTTGCTAAAGAGACATAAATGTTGGGGAGACAGCTCAGTCTCTGTGACCCTCCTCCAAGAACACACAACTTAAGTTTATTTTTGGAATAAGATGGGAAGAAAGAAAATATAGTACATTTTTCAGTTAAAGCAATGAAAATAAGATGTTTAGCAAACAAGCCATAATTTTTCTGGACTTTATTTGAAACTGTGCTTTGTCCTGGATGGTCTGGGACTTAAATGGCTCAGGTAGGAGCAGATAGGATTGGGCCCTGCTGAGTTCAAGACAGCAAAGAGGTCGTTGGGACGCCTGGGTGGCTCAGTTGGTTAAGCAGCTGCCTTCGGCTCAGGTCATGATCCCAGCGTCCTGGGATCGAGTCCCACATCGGGCTCCTTGCTCCGCAGGGAGCCTGCTTCTCCCTCTGACTCTGCCTTCCACTCTGTCTGCCTGTGCTCGCTTTCGCTCGTGCTCTCTCTCTGACAAATAAATAAATAAAATCTTAAAAAAAAAAAAAACTTAAAAAAAAAAAAAGACAGCAAAGAGGCTCCCCCTAAGGTGGCTGACCGTGGGGTGTTGCCGTGAGGACAGCCCATCACCAGAGGAGGGCCTGCAGTTTCTCTCTTGTTGCTTTAAGCCCAGGCAAGGGCCTACCCCAGGCTTACACGTGCCCCTGCACCCAGCCCTGTCACAGCCCCTCCTCTCCTGGCTGCGTGGCGCCTGTGGTCCTGTGCCGGTCGCTAGTGGGCTTCTCCGTGCCCACAGGCCCAGCTAATCGCACAGTCCATTGGCCAGGCCTTCAGTGTGGCCTACCAGGAATTCCTGCGGGCCAATGGCATCAACCCGGAAGACCTGAGCCAGAAAGAGTACAGCGACATCATCAACACCCAAGAGATGTACAACGACGACCTCATCCACTTCTCCAACTCTGAGAACTGCAAGGAGGTGAGACACACACACCCTGGGCAGACCACAGGATGCCACACTGCTGTGGCCCCTGCCACCACCCACGCTGGGCCCCTGCACACTAGAGCTCCCAGACCCCCCGCCACGATGCCCTGGAGCAGCTTGCTCGAAGGGCCCTCATGCGAATCCCCACCCTCGCGGCAGAATGAAGCGCTCCCCGGAAAGTACATTTGTGCCTGCCTTTGGAGCTGAGCACTTGTGTGTGAAATGAGGTGTTGTTGTAACAAAGGAGCTGATTACAGTCAGTCTTAATGACCTTGAAAATGTGCCTTTTAATGCCGCTATTATCATCTACTGGAGCTCAGCACCCAGGAGGTGTTTCTGAAAAGCATATAAGAAGCATCTTCAAAATGGGGAGCTTCAGGGCACTGCCCAGGGGAAGGAATAATCAGACTGCTGTTGAATGAATGAGTGAATGAATGAATGAATGAATGACTATTCCAGACTTAGTGCTGAATGAATGACAGGCAGCTTTCTGAGAGTGAGCCTTGGAGTGGAATGAAGGTAGGACTTTTCTTGATCAGAGCAAGAGCCGGGGGCAGATTTGAGTCCTAGAGTCTATCGTTCTTCTCGCCTCCATGGGTTGGTGGGAGGTGAGAAGAGCAAGAGGTAGGACCTGGAGGCCCGCTGGGGCCTGGAGGGGTCCGTGCCAGGCATGGGCAGGAGGGTGTCTGTGCTCCTGGTTCAAGCTTGGGAGCCAGAGCCAGGCGAGGCCGGAGTGAGGTGGTAGGCGCACAGCTCCCCGGCCCCCACCACGGGCACCTCTCACCACTCATGTCCTTATAGCTGCAGCTGGAGAAGCACAAGGGCGAGATCCTGGGCGTGGTGGTGGTGGAGTCGGGCTGGGGCTCCATTCTGCCCACGGTGATCCTGGCGAACATGATGAACGGCGGCCCGGCAGCCCGCTCAGGGAAGCTAAGCATCGGGGACCAGATCATGTCCATCAACGGCACCAGCCTGGTGGGGCTGCCCCTGGCCACCTGTCAGGGCATCATCAAGGTGTGTACGTGGGGCCCCTGCCTTGTTTTATTCTCACTACCTTGTCCTTTCTCACTTGACACGTGAGGAAACAGATCTGGAGAGACCCCAGCTGCCCTTGGGGGTGAGAATGGGATATTTGGTTTCACTGATGCCATTTCTGAGGGACATGGACCCCAGGCAAGGGCTGAGGACCCCCAGATGCAGGGTGACCCGGTATGTGTGGGACTTTCGCAGACTAGCACCAAGAGTCCCATTTCCTGGGCACATGGGAAGGGTTGGTCACCCTGCAGGGGTCTGAGAGCAGGGCTGGCGGCTCTGACCATCTGGCCCGTGAGCCTGCAGCTTTGGGAGATGCTGAGCTCCCAGTCCCTGCTGGGGGGTCCTCATGCCTGGTTGCCCTGGCTAGAGAAGAGCCTTGGGACAGGAAGCTCAGAGAGGCGGCCCAGGGGCCTGGCGCTCCTGTGCCTTTGTCCTGTCCAGGGTCTCCAGACCGTGGGCTCTGCCTGCTTGGGGGCAGCCCTGCGGCGTCCGTGGGCGTTCTGCCCCCAGCCCCCTGTGGCTTGTTCCCTCCTCACCTGCTACAGTCTTGGTGCTGGAGGACAGGCCTGTGTCCTCATCAGCCTGACAGCTGAAGGGCATTCAGAGGTCACCTGCTGGGCGACCACCTTAGAAGACAGACAGGTAGGCACCGCACAGCCCTCAGCCGCGGGACCAGAGACTTCGTCTGCGGGGACTTATCCTCACAGCCATGGCCTGGGGCACCTGCTGACAGTCACAACCTCTCTGGGGCCTGATGTCCCCCTTGGCTTCAGCTGGCCAAGTCTCACTGTGGACACTAGGTCCTCTTGCTTAGAGATTTTCACTGAGCCCCTCACCACCTGTTTCTGCCCCTGCCATTCGCACATTTTGTTTGGAGGAAGGTTTTCTCCTGGTCCTTCTTCTTCTTCTTCTTCTTTTTATTTTTTTTTTTTTTGTTTTAAGATTTTATCTATTTTTTTTGTCAGAGAGATAGCACATGTAGCCAGAGAGGCAACAGAGGCAGAGAGAGAAGCAGGCTCCCCGCTGAGCAAGGAGCCCCATGTAGAATTCAATCCCAGGACCTCAGGATCATGACCTGAGCTGAAGACAGCCACTCAACCGACTGAGCCACCCAGGCATCCCCCTCCTGGTCCTTCTAAACAGAAGGAGCTCCTCCTGCATCCAGTGTTGGCTGGAGGCCCTTCCCATAACCCTGGTGCTGTCCCGCTGGTCATGCACGGTGGTGGGCAGGGCCTGGCCTCTGTCTCCACGAGCAGCTTGGTTTCATCTGGGTCAGATGGCGTATCAGAGCACAGCGGGCAATGGCCTGCACTGCCGCCCAGGGTAGCCAGCCGCCGCACACGCGGGTTGCACAGAGGGACCTGGAGGCCGAGAGGGGGCTGACCCACCGGCCTTGTTCCCCTGCACCCCCCACCCTGCCCGCTGACTCAGCCTCGGTATGGGCGGGCGAGCACATGCTTGTAGGTGGCATCCGAGGCTCCCTGTGACTCCCGCCCGTCCCACAGGGTCTGAAGAACCAGACGCAGGTGAAGCTCAACATCGTCAGCTGTCCGCCGGTCACCACGGTCCTCATCAAGCGGCCTGACCTCAAGTACCAGCTGGGCTTCAGCGTGCAGAATGGGATCGTGAGTCTGCCCTCTCCGCCTTGGCCACCTCCACTGTGCATGTGTGGGCCTGGATGTAGGGAGCCCGTGCTGGGGGTCGGGGGAAGCTCTCCACCCCCCTGCCCCTGCAGCCGCTTCTGATGGTGCAGGCCCCGGTGGGTGGGCACAGCTGGGCGGGAGCTTTCAGCTCTTCCAGGGGCAGGTCCCTTCCCACTAGGGAAGGAGGGCTGGTGTGTGTCGGAGGAATGAGTGGGTCCCTCCAGCCCTGCTTGAAGCATCCTTGTCCCCGTGATGGCTGGTCCCTCCTGTTTCCAACCACTGCAGTCTGGACACATCTGGCCAATGGCAACATCCTACTCTCTATGTTCAGCAAACAGATATTTACTCATTCACTCATTCGTTCACCCATTCAGAGCCATTTATAAGGTGCCTGCACTGGCTAGGCATGGAGGAAGCAGAGGCCTTCCAGGAGGAGGTGATTCTGGGCTCAAGTGAGTGTTAGTCTACCCAAACATCTGTGCCTATTCCTCAGGCTGAAGCTCGTAGTTCAGGGTTCCTGCCTTTTCTTTAACCCGTCTTTGGCTGAAGTGAATCTGTTTCCTTGGTCCTTTCTCGTGCAAAGGTCCCAGTGGGTAAAGATGTGGCCACAGATGGAGGACAGAAGAGGTGAGGCTGGTCACTTCCAGATTGCTTAAGCCAACTTTGAGTCTTAAAGACCTGAGGAAGAGATCGTGCAGTTGGTGGGAGTCCTGTCAGGGGAGGGGAGATATGTATGGGTGCCCCCATGCGCAAGGAAGAAACACAATGGGAGAACATTCTAGAAAGACAACTGTCAAGGGATCAAAAATTTTCCCTGTTGCTATCCAGTGCAGAAGTGTGGAGAGGTACTTGTGCTGGGGAGAGTCACGGGGCCATTTCTGTCCCTTCTGTGTTAGTGTGCCCTTGCTGGTGTAACAAATATTCTCCAAATCTCAGCATACTGAATTGGTTCCTCATTCAGGTCACAGTCTGCTGTGGGGCTGGGGGGGTGGTCAGGTCAGTTTGCGTGCCCTCACCTGGGATTTGGAAGCCCGCACTTGCTGCTCTACGTCTGGCCGGTAGCTGCAGGAAGATGGGGACGTAGGTGTGGTCCTTGCCATTTCTAGCCACACCTCACTGGCCCGACAGGACTTAGTCCCACACCGCACAAAACATGGCAGGCTGGGAAGGTGGCCACCTGCTGCTTGTGACAAAGAGGGAAAGGGTATGGGGGCATCTAGGCAGCGCTGGCCAGACCTTCCTCGCTGTGTGACCCTGAGCGTGTCAGTTAACCTCTCTGGGCTCTTCTCAAAATGCGACTGTGAGGGTTAATGGAGAAAATCCATAAAGTACACGGAGACATGTAGAGAAGGCCCACTGGTCCCGGATTCTGCAGAGGAGAACGCCCCTTTGGCACTTGCACCCAGGCCTGGGGCTAGGTTGTCTGCAGCCCTCTGGGGACTTCTGTCCAGGTCAGGGCCCAGATGCTGGCTGGGTGGGGGTGTGGCCTGACCCTGTCCTGCGCAGCCAGTCTGCTTACGTTGGGTGCCCTGGGCATAAAGCAGCTGCTGGGAGCACGGTGTGGATGAGCTGGGGCCCCGTGATCGGGGAGGCGCCAGGCGGGGCCTTCTGACCTGCCGCCGACATGCTAAGCACTCACACAGGGCCTGCCTGGGAGCCACGCTGCTGCTTCCAAGGAGCCTCCCTCCCATGTGGAGGAGGCTGCCGTGTGGTGGCGGCTGCCGTGTGGTGGCGGCTACCGTGTGGTGGCAGGGAGAGCTGCCTCTTCTCAGGGACCGTGAGCCCAGGATAAGCCTGACGCCACCCCCTCCCCAAACCCCTGCCTCTCTTCAGCTTGTCTCATTACACCTGCCTGAGGAGGAGTGTGGGTCGTCTTGAGGAGGTGACCGCCACACAGAGAGGCTTAGTACCTGGCCCCAGGGCCCACAGCCAGGGAGGCCCTCAGGGACTGTGGGGGAGAAGGTGGGGGCAGGGGCAGAGGAGAGGCAAGGAAGGGGCGCGGCTAAGTGAAAGGAAGCAGGAGAGGAAGGGGATGCTGTGAGGTGAGGTGAGCAGCCGTGAGGGACAGGTACGGTGGGTCTGAAGGGAAGCGTGAGGCTTCCTTCCCAGAGACCGTGGAATGGAGGTGGCTGAGAAGAAGGCAGGATGGCTGACGGGGGGCTCTCCTGGGGAGGGTGAAGGGGGGTGGTCTCTGCAGGTGGGGACGGGCACGCCGGTCCCTGTCAATGACTGCGAAGCTGAGGGCAGTGAGGCAGGCAGAGGCGCTTCTCTGAGCGCTTGGGAGAGGTGGGGAGAAGGGCAGCAGCAGATCTAGGCTCTGGGGGTCTCAGAGTTGGGGGGGGATGACACCCAGTTATGCAGGCAGCATCGCCTGGGTTGTGCCTCCCTGGTCACTGACGCGCAGACAGGAGTCCTGAGGCAGAGTGCTGGTCACTTCTTGGTGCATCTGCCACAGGTCCAGAGTACATGCAAAGCTTGGGGTCTGGGGGTGACACCATGGATGAGAAGTAGCGGGGGGCTGGTGGCAAAGAGCTAGGGCCTGGGCTGGTTCTTGAGGACTTGCTCCCAAGTATGTGGCAGCTGGCCCTGCGGGCCCCAGGGAGGGATGTAGGTAAAGCAAACAAATCCGCAGGGTCTCTCCTGCCACGAGGCAGCCCCCCGGTGACCCAAAAAATGGGCAGCAGGTGGCTGCACAGATCAGTCCCCCATCTCCACTGGGCCCTGCAGCAGTGGCCTTCGGGTCAGCGGTGCCCAGGCTCTTCCTGTGCCTGCTCCGTGGCATGCCCGTGCCATGGACAGGTGTGGGGTATGGGGGCTTGGCTGTCCAGGGTCAGCTCCCTGTGTGCTCAGAGGCCCCAGGCAGCTGCTGCCACAGCCACCGCTCAGGCCATGTCTCCTCATCTGTGGTGGCTGATGAGGGCCACAGGCTTGGTTGCTCAGCGGGGGCCTCATGGGAGGAGTGTGTTTGGGAGAACGTTCAGGAAGCCCAAGGGTGCTGACTCTTCTCAAGGGCTTGCTCTGGGGACAGAAGAGCTGGCTTTGCCCTTCACAGCATGGTCAGGGTGGACCTTGACTTCCCACCCACCCAGCCTCCCCACAGGGGCCTGGCCTGGTCACTGTCCCCTCTCCTGTAGTCCCCTGCTGCCTCGCAGTAGTGGAGCTGTCCCTTGGTTGGCATGTCTCTCACGACCAGTGGCCTCCCTGTCCTCATTGTCCATGAGGCTCTCAGGGGTCCCCTTCGACCCTTTCCAAGCCCCACACTTAGAGTCCTGGCTCCCAAGAAGCCCTCCACCTCCACCCCGCCTGACCACAGCAAGACCGGACGGTGGCAGGACACCTGACTGGGAGATGGCATTAGTCAGCTCCTGCACACACCCACTGTGGTTTTCTGCCCGATGACTACAAAAGCTTTTCCCATGGCAGGTGGCCGATGCCAGCGTGCAGGGTAAGTGGTTAGAGGAAGGATGTCCCAGCACTGGGGTGGCTCAGGAAGTCTGGGTGCTGTCGCGTGAGAAGTGAGAGGGAGGGGTTCTCTGCACAGCCGTCGGCATGTACATGCGTATGTGTTGCATACAGGCGTGCATTTACATGCATGTGCATGTGCACATACTGTGTATATGTGTGCACGCGCACGTGTGTGTGTTTGGGAGAGGTGCTAGCCTGGGCACTGACTGCCTTCTGGAACTTGGCCTAGCCTGCCTTTTCTCCAGAACGAGAGGCCCTGAGTGGCTAAGAAGCTGTAATGGGTTTTAGAATCAGCCTCCCTCACTTCAGCCCCAGCTTTCTCCTAGAACATCTGTTTCTTCTGTTTGTTTCAATTGTGGTAAAATCGATTAACACAACATTTACCATCTTAACTATTTCCAAGCGTCCAGTACGTTGTACAACCCTCTCGAGAAGTCTTCACTGTGGGAAAGGGGAACTCTGCGCCCATCAAACACCGACTCCGGTTCCTTTCTCCCAAGCCCAGCTTCTGGCAGCCAGCGTTATACCTTCTGTCTCTCTGAACTTGACCTCACTATGTGCCTCCATAAGTGGAGTCAGGCAGTACTTGGCCTTTGGGGACCAGCCTTCTTTAACTCCCACCATAATGCCTTCAGGGCCCATCCACCTTGTAGCCTGTGTCAGACGGTCACTCCTTTTCAGGGCTGAGTAATATTCCCATAGATGACTAGCCCACATTTCGCTTTTCCATGCATCTGTCAGTAGACACTGGGTTGCCTCCACCCCCCACCCCATGGGAGTGAATTGTGCTGTGGTAACTTGGGTGTGTGGGACTTCTGTTTTTCCAGTTCTAGTTTCACTGTTGCAAATACTCCTAGGCCTCCTGGTCCATCTGTCTGGGGCGTCTGGCCATGCATCAGTTCTAGCAACCAGGAAATGAAGCTCTTCCCACAAGCCTCGGGCATCCCTGGGCTGCTGGTGTCTGCAAGACTGGTCCTGTTAGGGAACAGCATTTTCTGTTACCATTTCACAGAGGACGAAGGAATAGGGAGGTCAAGGAACTTGCCCCAAGTCTCCCAGCTGGGAAGTGGCAGAGCAGGGATCAGGCCAGAGGCCAGCAGTTGTGAAGAGCGTGCCCACAGTCCCCGCTTGTACGAGGTGCCAGGGGGCAGTGGGTGAGCGTGTGCACGGTCTTGGCAGCCCTTGTGAGCAGCTCAGAGGCTGATACATTTGTACCGAAGGCTAGGGTGTTAGTGAGCCCCGTACGTGTCCACTGGGCCCTGATTATGGCTTCGGGGCTGGGCCTGCCAGTCTCTCCTCTCACTAAGAGTGCAGGGACCACTGTGCTTCCTGGTGAGTACGTGCCACACAGCCAAGTTCCCCCGAATCCCCCGGAAAAGTTTGCTGACATCTGAGTTAGTCTCGCACAAGTGCTTTTTCCATTTTCAGCTCCATTACACCCAATGTACAATGCATTAGTTTGCAGACAGGCCCCGGATGACCCAGTTAGCGCTATTTCTAAACGGATCCTTCCTCTCTCTTTCCACACCACCATTCAGGACATCAGGAAGTCTCCCGCTGGGAGACATGGGCCTTCCCCCCCCGCAGAAGTGCGCCCCATGAGGTTGGAACACACCTCGGTTCCTGTGGACATGCCTCGTTCGGGAAGGCCAGGACCCATGTGTGTGCATGCACACGGCCTTCTCCTCAGCATGTCCTGCCCCCCGCTTCTGTCTTCTCCCCCTGCCTGCTCCCCAGATTCCGGCTGGCCATTCCTTCTAAAGGTGCAAAGCCATTGTCTCTCCTGCTTCTTCTCACTTTCTTTCCCTGAATCTCCATGACTAGGGAGGAGGCTGCTGGCAGGGACAGAACCAAGATTGCAGCTTCCATGGAGTGTCCCAGCTTCTTTGCTGGGGAGCACGCTGGGCCCTGCCTGACGCTTGGTCAATCTGGGAAGCGAGCTCGGTCACTGTGAACTATCTTCCTTGGGACCTTCGAAGAGCCCGTTTCAGTGGGCACAGAATGCTGTCAGATCGTCTTGGGGCGGGGAGACAAGGAGTGGAATTCTCCTTAATTCTCGTATGGAGAAGTGGGCAGTCAGGCCTCCCTGCGTCCCTCTCTCTGCCAGCCCCCTGGTCGACCCCATCTGACCTGAGTGCTCAGGTTCCAGGACTGTGGCCTGCTCTGCTGCAGGAGTCCACTCGGCCGGGCCTGTGACCTCAGACTGCACATGTGTCCTGTACCGGAAAGACAGAAATCCCGAGGGCTGGGAGGGATGCAGATGGTTGGTTGAGAAAGGCCTGTGGCATCGGTGATGAGGCAAAATCCGCAAAACAAAGGACAGGTGGGAATCCTGCATACGGTGCCAGGGTCAACCTGTGGTCAGTGGCCTTGGGAGTCTGTCTCAGCTTCAAACGTTGCCATGCCAGGTCTTGAGGTTGGGGACAGGAGGAGGGAGAGCAATACTGTCTAAGGGGGAGTGTCATCCCCCATCAGCCTTGGAAATCAGAGGCCCTAGCTAAATGAGCAGGCCAGGCCTGGGGTTGGATGCAAGGTGACTGTGACACTGTGACACAGGCAGGAGTCGCAGGGGTGCAGGCAGGAGGGCCTTCCCTACAAGACCCAGAGGAGAGTCCTGGATAATGACAAGCCTCGCCACGGAATGAGAAGAACCGTGAGGCAGAGAGAGGGCTTGGCTGTCCTGCCTGCTTTGAACACCCCCCCATGGTTGTGCCTCCTGCGGGAAGGCTGACCTTTGATGTCTTAGGGCGCTGACCCGAGTCACCCTTCCTGATTCTGGGCTGGGGTCCCCTGCCGTCTCAAGTATGAAGATGTCTTAAAAAGTGACCAAATCCTCAAGGAGACAGGGGCTGTAATCATGGTGTTTTCAAATTAAGGACACCATAAGGATAAGGCCGAATTCACCATGAATTTGGTGGGGGCTCTAGATGACATGGGGTGGTCCCTGCACACCTAGGCAACAGGGTCCAGACAGCCTAGGCTGCTCCAGCCTGGCTCAGGGCTGGGCCTTCCTCATTCTCCAGCATGGCTGGTGGGGTGCGGCCCTCCGGGGCTGCTGCGCTAATGTTGGGGAGGGGGCACCTGGGGTCTGGCCAGTGCTGGCCGAGGGGCTCCAGGTCAGAAAGAGACCTCCGGCAGTGGGTGGGCCGTCAGAAAATCTCAGCCCCAGAGTCCCTGCTGTTGGACCTATTTCTGCCCCTGCCTTGTGTTGTGGGAAGCAGCATGGGTTTCAGGGACCTGGTGTCTCCTCTGCTCCCTCCGACCACAACATCCCCAGGACTTCAGCATCGGGGTGCAGCTGGCCCCCTTCTCTCCTGAGCCGGCAACTCTCACCCTCCGGTGTCTGCTGCCATCTCCCCGCTGTCTGGGCAGGCATCCACCTTTCTGATGGCCTGATATTTAGTGAATTCCACACATGGGTGAATTTCACAAGCTCAAAGCTTTCCTTGTCCTTTCCCCAAACTCTTTCCGTTTATTGGCTCTTGAATTCATCACCTCCTTGTGAGATGGAGACAGTGACTTCTTAGCTTGTAAGAGGAGCAGAAGGGAGCCGGTGGGAGATCTTCCAGAATGTGCTTCCGCTGTACACACCACCAGCCCTCCACACTCCCCTGACACAGGAACTGAGGCGCTGGGATGGCTGGAGGGGTGGGGGGCAGATCTCCCGAGGGCCCGCAAGGTTCTCCCACAGGCCGTACTGTTGACTTGTGTGTTTTAACCTAGTCCCGATCATAGATGTCCCTGATGGTAAGTCAGCAGTGGCATGCAGAAGCATTTGTCCTGTTGGCCTCTCCCTCTGCGTGCTCAATGTCCCTGCTTCCGGTTTGGGGATGGCAGTGAGCTCCTGGTGGGCGTGGCAGGGACTCGTGTGCTGACTTGACATGTGTCTGCTTAGATCTGCAGCCTCATGCGAGGGGGCATTGCAGAGCGAGGAGGTGTGCGAGTCGGCCACCGCATCATCGAGATCAACGGGCAGAGTGTGGTGGCCACGGCCCACGAGAAGATCGTCCAGGCTCTCTCTAACTCGGTGGGAGAGGTAAGGCTATGCCCCGTCACCTCGCTGGAGTCAGAGCCGGAGCTGGGGCTGTCTGAGCCCTACGTTTCCGTGACCGACCTCTATGCCCCTGAGAGGGTTTCCAGGGGGTGCTCGGGCAAGCCACTGACCCCTTCCTAGGAAAACCCTCCTTCTCAAGAGAGCCTGTCCTTGCTGGGAACTTGGAGCATGCCTTGACCTCTGCCAGTCACTCCCTCTGCAGGGGACCCTGGGCATCTGCTGAGCCGGGGGCTGTGTCTCTCACCCAGGGTGTGCCTGTGACAAGGCTGAGCAGATGGCAGGCGCCATTCGGCTGTTCGTTCTGGCTCTGTGCTGTGGATGGGAGGGTGAAGGTGGTTGACACCAGCTTTGAAATGGGGTCTTGCACGCTCCATGCGAGAGCCCTGCCCTCTGCGGGACTTACCCTCCCGGGCACAAGGCTCTGGTCCAGGGTTCGCCTCTGCCCGCTTCCTGCCATCTTCCTGCCCATGGAGCAGGCCAGCTGTGGCTGCTGCACCCTTTCCTGCATCGCTGGCTTTAAACTTCCTCCATTTCCAGTTCTTTCTGGCAACCAGCTTGAGGTGGACGAGGGTCAGAGCGGAAGGGCTCAGGTTTCCTCAAGACCTCATAAGTGAACAGGGTAATTGGAGATGAGAAGATGCTGAGGCTGTGCAACCAGTGTCTAGAAGGAGGACTCCCCCAGAGGCTAGTGTGTGGGGGTATTAGTGGCAATGGGGGCATGCGAAAGGGAGAGCCAGGACGAACGCGGTGAGGGTCTCCCCTGGAGAGGCGTGGGAGGCCGAGACCATGGCAGAGGTGGGTGGGGAGAGGGACCAGTTGCAAAGGGCGTGGGTGTTGGGTGGGAGTCACATTTGATTCTCAGGGCTGTGGGGGGGCGGCCCAGGGGGCCGTGGGGAAGAGGGTGTGGCTTCCATCTTAGTGACCACAGCTGGGGGGGGAGGGGGAGAGAGATGGAGAGCTTGGCCCCTGGGTGAGTTGGTGGGTGCTGTTTCCTAGGGGGCTTTTGGCCACATTTCCTGGGTTCCTACTCTGAGTTTTGTAAAACTACCAGGCTTAGGGAGGAGGTCTGTTTTCCCAGGGTTCAGTGGTAGCAGATGGCTGGCTTTTAAGATTGGGGTGGGGGGCAGGTAGGCACCATTAGCCTCCTTTTACAAATGGCTTCAAAGAAAGGAAAATCCAATTTTCCTAAGCGGGTGTTTGAAATGGCTGCCCCACTGGGGAGATGAGTCTCACACGTCTACGAAGAAACCAGTCACCGGGGGGAGAAATGTTTCCATGTCTTCAGACTTGGACCTGAGATGAAGTGGTACCCAAAAAGGCCGAGAGGCAGCCGAGGGTGTGGCTGGGCGATGGAAGTGTCTGCCTGCCGTCTCCCAGCATTCCTGAGCACGTGTGCAAAATCAGTCCCTGATAACAAGACGTGAGGTTTTGGATGGGTTTCAGATTGAGGAACGACACAGAATGTTCTGATGGAAGAAGCCACACCAGGCAGTGTTGGGGGCATTAAAATCTAAACTGAGTATGGGGGTGGTGGGGGCCGGCCAGGAGCACGGGACATTGTGAAAACACCCTGCACAGCTGGCCTCTCTCTGGGTTGGTCAGATGGGGGCCTGAGACCTGCTTGCTGGAGGAAGGGTGGCCCTAGGGCGGCCACACCATGCCCCACCCCCCGCCACTGGCTACCTCTTGCTGGGCACTGGGGGCATGAGGCCTGCAGCACCCAGGCCATCCAGATGTCCCAGAGCTACAAGGCCTGAGCTCGGCATAGACCTGGGAACAGGGTACTAAGAGGGGAGCAGAGCAGCAGAAGCAGAGCCCAGCTCCTGGGCTTCCACTGGTTTAACTCTTCCTTCTAGAACCATCACGGTGGGGAAGGGGGTGGCAGAGTGATGAAGGTCCCACAAGCTGAGTCTCCTGGGGAGTTATCTTGAGCCATGCCTGGCTACCCAGCTACTTGGTGCCAGAGAGTGATGGCTCAATGGCCCGTTTGCTAACTGACCCTGGAAGGATAAGGCAAGAGCGAGGCTGCTGGCCCTCAGTGAGCAAGTTCTCCGACCCCAGAACACTCATGTTTCCAGGCTTCCCTGGAAGCTCTTCAGAGGCCTGGGCACCCCTGGCTGAGTGGGCAAACCATAGTTGCAGTTAAAAGTCCAATTTTTTGCTCCTCACCTGTCAGCTTCAGCTGAGGGAAAAAACTAGCTCTTTTTTAACGTGGGTCAGACACCCTGGAGACCCAGCTGGGGAGGCCAGCTCGGAGTCCGCTGTGTCAGGACGCGCTTTCTGAATCTCCGTGGAGATGCTCATTCCTCCTTCACTCGGCAAGCTAGTACTTAGCGCAGAAAAGCCTCAGGGGGTCCCGAAGTGAGCTGGTTGCCACAGTGTTTGGTTTCTGTGGATGGCATCAGGGGTGGGGGGGAGGCCAGTGTGGGCCAGGCGGTTCAGCCCCTGTCTCTCATTGACAGATCCACATGAAGACCATGCCGGCCGCCATGTTCAGGCTCCTCACGGGCCAGGAGACCCCGCTGTACATCTAGGCCCACCCAGCCTGCTCCGCCCAGCCCGCCTGGCTTCAGAGGAGCCGGAAAGGCTGGACCCGGGACCTGACCCCTGACCCCCACAGCCCATCCAAGGACACTGGTTCCTCTGAAGGGCCTGCCCTCACCACCCACTTTTTTTTTTTTTTTTTTTTGGACAAAAAGGGGTTTGTCTTCATCAAAGCAGAGTCACAGGAAGCAATCTCTGTACAAGAGTCACGTGTTTTGCCCATTCTGACCCGTTTTCTCGTTGCGACCAGCGGACAAGGGTGTTTCTTTGTAGCTGTGTGTGGTGTGGAGTATGTCTCCCCTCCCTGAAGCCGTGGAGAGCGGACGTGAAGGGAGCCCTGCGAGGACAGCGAGCTCTGGGGGGCAGCGGTCGTCCCCTCCTGCCCCCTCCTCCGGGGGGCCCTGGGGTGCTTCGGGGGAGGGCGCCCTGCTGCAGCCCGGCTCCCGGGGTGTGAGTTGTAAGTGAGGTCCGGGAACATGTGATTGTATTGAACCAGAGGGGAGACGTTCCTGAGTTCAATAAAAGATGATGGCTACAACATCGAAACTCCATATTTATTTAGACAATGTCACGGTGTTGACCTTTACTTTGAGAAGCCGATCTTCGGACCTGAGGGTTTTCGGATGACCCGCCATCGCAGCCGCTGCTCCTGTCCTCCCCCGAGGCTCCGTGGACTTGAGAGGGCACCCGCCCTCCGCCAGCCTCCTCTCCTCTCCCTCCAGCCCCCCTCACGGTGCGGGGGCTGCTGGCTCGTCCCCCCAGGGACAAGGGACACCGCGGAGGCCCTCAGTTTCCGATCTCTGTCTACACACACGCATCCACACGCCAGCTCCCCTACCCCCCAAAGCCAAAACCCTCTCTGGACGACTCTGCCACTCCCAGGGCGGCCGGCAGCCGGCGCGGATCCCTGGGCCTGCCAGGCGTCACCACGAGCAGTATTAGCGCGTGTAGATAAAGTGAAACGTAGTCTAGTTCGGTTCATTAGAGGTCATTGTTAACCGACGTCCTTTTGTCTGGAAGTCTCTTTTTTTGGCCCCGGCCTCGGAGAATACACTGTGACTTAAGAAGCCTTACCATGCAGTAACTAAAGCTTTAGGATTACTGTATTCAAGGAGTGACCTGTGTGTTGCATGCAGCCGACCCTAGGAAGACTCGCTAATATCACTAATAAAGCTCAAGTCATGACCAAAGCGGTTTGCGTGGCTGGTTTATTAATGCAGGAGCGGATGCCGGACTTCCCCTCAGCTAGGCACCTCACACAGTGCCTCTGGGATGGTGCCCTGATTGCTGATGGCATCCCCTCCAGGTCTGGGGTTGCAGCGGCGGGGGAGGGGGGCTCTTTCTGGGGCGGTGTGGGGGTGGGTGTTCCAGGCACCCGGTGTCAGCCTCCCGCACCCCCCGCCAGCCCCCCATCACCAGGGAGGAGACAGGCTGCTAACTGCCTAAGGAAGAAAAGGAGCCTTGTCATTCTCCTAGTTTAAAACTCAATGATTCCTGGAGAGGTGAGTTGTATGTGTGTGAATCTATGAAACAAAGTGGGACTATCCATCCTAGTGGCATCTGCTGACCTGGAGGGTACTTTGTGGCCTGTCACCTGCTGGAGGGAGGCAGGGGTGAACACGGGCTTTGATCAGAAGGCCAGGGCTGGGGTTCTCCCCGCGCCCCCCACATTGGTCTGGGGAGCTTGGCCTGGTAGGACCCACCACAGGTCCTCCCGCAAGTCATCTACTCTCTGCACTATGAGCTATTGACCAGGGCCTTCGCCCTTGCCCTCGCCCTTGGGTGATGAGAGGGAATGTCACATTAATAATAGCTGGAGGGTGAACCATGAGAGACTATGGACTCTGAAAAACAATCTGAGGATTTTGAAGGGGTGGGGGGTGGGAGTTTGGGGTACTAGGTGGTGGGTATTATAAAGGGCACGAATTGCATGGAGCACTGGGTGTGGTGAAAAATAATGAATACTGTTATGCTGAAAATAAAAAATAAATTAAAAAAAAAATAATAGCTGGAGGGAAAGGGTCCCCCCACTTAGGAGAGCCAAGCGGTATGCCCCTGCCTTGGCCAAGACAAGGCAGGGGAACAGGCTCCGGAGACGAAAGCCGTGGCTAGCAAATGATGCAGTGGTTGGGGTGGAGGTGGGAGTCCCACCAAATGATTCACTTAAAAAATCCAAATGAAAGAGTCCTTGGAGCCGGTGGCCTGCATCCTTCTGGGAAGCCTCTGACGGATGTCGCATGCGGGGAGGCACAGCTGTGGGCCAGCACAGGCGGGCACCTGCCCTCCACCTCTCAGCACCCAGGACCTGCCCTTTTCTGGAAGGATGCTGGGAGACACGCTTGGGTGGCCACGGGGGCCTCACGCTCCCCACCGGCTGCTCGAGCTCCTGGTCTTCAGAGGCACATGGGCTCTCTGCCTCTCTGTCCCAATTAGACCCAGAGACACAGAGGCCAGAAATAGTATTTATTAAAACACGGATCATTATGAAAACACCTTGAGGTACATTAAATAAATACAACCTTCCAGTTGTACAAACAGGTCTCCTGTGGCTTGAAAACAATTTCCTATAAATTCTGCCTAATAGCAGCATCTGTGAATCAATAGAGCTGAGGGGCGGGGGTGGGAAACACGTCCATTGGAAAGAAGCTTTCTGTGACATGGTTTGTTACAAGCATTCAGTTGGCATTGTTGTCACCAGCTGAAGGAGAGCTTAGGTTCTTGTGAAGGATGAGTCCCCCACCTGTTGGCCATGAGATGGGGTCCAGAGCTCACCCACCTCAGTGTTCTTTTGCCACATCCCCGCCCCCCCCCCCCCCCCCCCGCCCACAGGCAAATGGCAGTGTCTGGACAGGCTCTGGCTCCCATGCCAGTTGACCCCATCTGGGTTGTGGGAAAAGTCCGGCAGAGTGTCCAGGACCCAGACTTCTGCAGGTGGGGGGTCCCTGCAGGAGGGGGACCCGTGCCTTAGCTTCCTGGTGCAGCCTGTGGGGCTCTGCCCTAGCCTGCTGATGCTTTATCAGGAGGAGAGGGGGGAGGCAGTGCACCGGCAAGGGGAACCCGCTTTCCTTTGGTCATGCGCCCATATGGTCTGGACTTGGGGTGTTTGCTGCTGAGCTCCGTTGAGCACAGCAGGGTCCCAGGTACTAGAGCTTGCTTGTTCCTAGGGGTTCTAACTGGTGCTTCCCTCTTCCTGGGACCTTTCAGGGAAGCCAGGATCTTGGGCCCTGCTGGAGCTCACATGGGCCACCTGGGGCCCTGAGCAGACGGGCAGAAGGTTTTAGCTCAGTGGTAGAAAACTGGGTACGATCTCCTCAACTGCAAGTTGGAGTTGTTCTGAGAGCAAATATGCAACTGAGCGTGGAAGGGTGCAGGAAGGGCAGGGCCCTTGAGAACATCCGGGACTCTGGGCTTTGGCCAGAGTTCCCGGAGGTACCCACGTGGAGGCTCAGGCTGCCGGAGGTGCCCACGATGGCCAAAGAAACACTGTCCCACTGCAGGGAGGAGAAACAAAGGACACAGACCGCCAGGCTGGGCTCCCAGTGGCCACTTGACCTGGCCACCCATACAATGAAAGGACTGATGGTCAAGCCCCAGCCCAGAGACACGGAAAATGCCCGGATTCAGAAGCCACAAATGCTGTGCTGATGAGCGCAGGGGAGGCTACTTGGGAAAACCACAACTAACTGGACCTGCGAAGGGATCCGCTCGGGGGGGGGGGGGGACTTCAAAAGCCCTCGGCTGAGAAAAACGAGAGGAGAGATTCCCCATTTTGTCATCTGAATAAAGTGCTCATAATTCACCTCTGGGGTTCGCCGGTGGAAGGGTTCCTGTTGGCATCAGAAGGCCCGAGGAGGATTCTTCCGGCTGTCTCACGTCACCCAGACGTGAGGGAGGCAACAACCAAGAACATTACTGAAGCAACGTGTCGAAAGCAAACCATCTCTGCAGGCTCCCTGGACTGTCGGCGTCTGGACTGCAGAGCCTCCCTGCCGGCCCCTGCCCAGCCTCCAACCACACAGACGCGTCCCCAACACTACAGGTGGGGCGCAGAGCAGAGGGAAGGGCAGCACGCAGCCCCTCGATGGCCGGACGCCAAGCAATATAGTGGGCAGCCACCAAATCTTCCCCTTGTGCTCCCCATGCCAGGCCGTTGGGCTCTCGGTTGAGAACTGTGGTTTGTGGGCTGCCTTATTCGTGGCAGGGCCACGGCATGGGTGCTGGTGGCCGCTGTTGTGGATGGCGCAGGGACAGGCGTTCCCACAGCTGCAGAAAGTTCTCGAGGACAGTGCTGCTCCAGGGCCGTGGTGGGAAGTGGCTGCTGTTTAATGTTGCCAGAACATGGAGGGGGAGGGTGAAGAGGGGAACCAAGAAAGGCAAAATGCCCAAGCTGCCACTGCAGAGGGTCTGGGCCTGCCCCCTTCCACATACCCAACGCAGTGGGTGTTGTCTGGAAAGAAATGATTTATAGCCGGTGTCTTCCCGCGCAGGTGCCCAGCTGCCCAGCTGGCTGGGAAGAGAATGCTCTGGGTTGGCAGCGACCCGCTTTCTGAGGAGGTGCACAGGTCCCAGGGTCCAGGCCTCTTCCCTCAGACCTCCACTCGTCCAGGCCATCTTGGGGAGAGCAGACACAGGGAGAACCTCCAAAGGGGCTCACCAGCAGTGTCTGCAGAGGAGGAGACAGGAGACAGCCCCAGAGACAGCGGGGAGGGTGTCCCAGGGAGGGAGGGTGGAGAGGGGAGGTCCGGGAGACTGGTGACCCCAGGCGGGGTGGGGTGTCCAGCAAAGCTCCCTGCCACACCAGCTTGCGTCCCGGAGATGGCCAGGCCACACGGAGGTCCCCTATTGTGATTCACACGCACGACAGCCCTGCCTCCTGTGGGCGGTAGAGCTGGGCTCCCCCCGGCTGTCATCCGTGTCAGAATTACCCATTTTCTTTCAGTCAGCATATGACAAAGGTAGATTACTGACACACACCATAGAAGAAAATGGTCTCATTTTACTTGATATCCTCTACCTGCTCAACACTCAGCTGACTCAGAGGTGGGCAGAGTCTTGCTTTGTGACGGCCCTGACTCTGAAGACACTTAGAGTCTCTGGTGTCCCCGTCGCTGGGTTCTCAGAACGCTGCTTAGGTGCTCCATGTCTGATAAAACCAAAGAATTCACGGTGGCCGCGAGAGTCATTTTTCGGTATTAGTGGAACAGGTAGGAAGGGTCCTCCCCAAGACAATGACGGACCGGATCCTTCTGAAGAGAGGGACAGTAGTTCCCCGCCTGGGCCACCCCAAGATTCTCCTGGGCCACAGGCCCCTCTCCACAGAGCACAGTGACCTCCAGCCAGGATGGTGAGTCCAGGCCCCTCCGTGGCCCTGTCAGGACCCGTGGGCTGGTCACACCTGGTCCAGAACGCCGGCACTGACCACGGCCTCCTCCATGTGGGCCTCCTCAGTGGGGACCACCGGGCCCAGGGTGCCCACCACATGCTGCACCTCGGGAGGGAGGGCACAGTTCGAGTGTTCCAAAAACTTAGCCACCAAAACCCTGGCGTCTGCGTGGGCCTTGCTGTCCACTAAAGAATGTGGCCGCTCTTTGAAGACCGTCTGTAAGGCCTCTGGCTTTCCCCGTGGGTTGGTTTTCCAGGTGTCCCGGGGCCCAGGGGGCGAAAGCGGGTGCTGCCCTGCACAGGCGGCCGTGACAGAGTGAGCTCGGGAAACTAGAAATCAAGGGAAAAGATAATATCTGAAAACAACCAAAACAAAAGGCAGCTGTTAAATGAGTTCTTGACAAAGCAAATGTGAGCCTGCTTGGGACATGCTTTCGGCTGGAATTTCCACATCCCTGGGCTGGTGAGCTGGGCACGTCCTCATTTCCCGTGTCTCTTCATCCCCACTGTGGCCCCTCTCAGCCCTGAGTTGAGCTGGGGTTAACCTAGGGGGGCCACAGCTCCCTGGAGCTGAGGGGCTGTAGGGGGGCGGGCAAGATGCGAAGCAGGAGGGGAGAGAGGGGCCGGTGCAGGTAGGGGTCCCCCTGGGCTTTGTCTCTCTGCTAGAATTCCTGCGCTCACGGGGGCTGGCCCTTCTCAGCCTTCTTTGGCTCAATGACCTTTGCCCTTGTGGGTCTGATGGCATCTAGAGAGGATCTGCCTGAAGACCAGAGCTGGAGGTGACAGAGGGGCAGTGAGAACACCACACTGCCACCAAGTCAAGGGGTGACAGTTGCCACCTTTCAATGGCACCAGAGCTCAGAGCATGCAGACCCTGCTCCCAGTACCCACCCAGGGCAACAGCACTAGCTCCCAACAGGGCCCACGGGGCAACAGCACTAGCTCCCAACAGGGCCCACTACTGCTCTGGATAACCCAAGGGTCAAGCCATGGTCTGACGGTGCGTGCAGAGAAAGCCAGCCCTAGGCGGTCTCTTGGGATCGTCACCCCAAGGACCAGGTTAAGGCCTGACCTGCCCACAGCATGTTCCAAGTCACACAGAAGAAACATGTTCTGAGTGGGCTGCCATATTTTCGGTGGTGGAGGGGCAAGCCTGACCATGGAGGCACTGTAAAGGCCTCACACATAAAGCACATCCCCCCTCCAAAGAGCATCTCACAAATGCGGTGAAGCCAGCAGCCACAGGCCTGGTACAGCAGCTGTAGCTTCTAACACATCTCCGGAGATAGCAGGGGAGGCAAGGCCGTTCTTTCAAAGCCTTCAGCACCCAAGAGCCTGTGCTTCTGGCCGACACTGTGAGGCCAGGTCTTGGACAAAGGCAGCCAAGCACCGGGAGTCCCGCCCCGCCCCCTCTCCCCCCATCTCGCAGCAGGTGTCAAAGTGCTTCAGAAAAGGAGTGTCTCACCGGTCCCCGGAGCAGCCCTGGACAGTCCTGCTTCCAGGTCCTGGCTGCAGGACGGGGTGTGTGAAGAGGCAGTGCCTTGATCAGAAAAAGAATTCAGTTAACAAGTGGCGGGGACGGGAGCCTCCCTCTCTTGTGGCAGAGAACTATCTTTTTGATGCAGGACTCACGGACACATGTGCTTTTCACCTGCGGGACAGTAACTGCTTTGCCAGCTGAGGAGAGGCTGCGCCAAGGGGCTGGTATGGGGACCCGGAGAAGGCCCCGCAACAACTTGTAATCAAACCACCACTTCTCCTCATCCCCACCCCCCAAATGTCATGGTTTGCAGAGCCCAGATTTCCCTGCAGCGGGGATAGGCCAGAGGAAGCCATCAGGGGCCACACGTGCATGGGATCATGCCCCAGACAGGAATGGGTAACAGCCCTCACGGGGAGGAGAGAAGGGCTGAGTCTGGCATATGCATGGGGGAGGTGGGGGTCTGACGGAGTCCTGCCTAGTGCGCTGGCAGCCGGATGTGGGAGGGGAGGGCAGCGAGACAGAGGGATGCGGGCCAAGGAGCCTGCAGGGGCAAATCTGGCATTTCCACCAGGAGGCCCCTTGTAGCCAATGACCTTGGCGGGTTTATGGTTCCTTCTGGGGATACAGTTCTCCTGCGGCACAGATCCTGTCTATTTGAGGTTCAGCCAGACAAGACCACTGAGTCCAGACACCCAGTGGGCCCGGTAGCCCTAAGTCACACTTTACCTGCAACAACACTGCCGCCGACTTCACCCCTCCCCGCCACTCCTGCTCAAGGCAAGCACTGTGGCACTGTGGGAGGAAGTGTGGGTTCTCCAGCTTCAGGGTTTACTTAGGGCCCCTAGGAGGTTGGTGTGAAATGCAAATCCTGGGCTACGGGGCCATAAACTCTGATGCCAGGTCAGAGAGCACAGGGAGGGCGCCGCCTCTTCAAGGTCATGTGGGGGCAGTTTGGACCCAAGCTCCAGGCCACACAGAGTGCTGCCAAGGGGCCTATGACGTGCTATTGAAAACACCCTGTGTCTGCCCGGGGCGGCTCCGGCTGGGAGGCCCCACTTACCCACTGCTGCCCCTGAGGCAGAGCCTTGCCTTACCCTTGGTAAACAGCCCTGCCCCTGGGTCCCAGCAGGCAACGAGCAGGCACTGGCACTTCCCACAAGTTGGAGCCCACACTAGTCCTGGGTAGAGAGCCACCAAGGCTGATGGGTGGATACAGCCTGTGGTCACCTGCCCGACCTGAGTCCCCACCTAGGCCCCAGAGCTGGTGTGTAACTGCCAAGCTAATGTCAGGGGCTAGCTGACCCCAGGAGGGGCTCTCATCACCCCACACCTTCCCTCCCTCCTCCCCTTACTCCCCAGCCAGAAAATAGAAAGCCTGGTGGGTGCTCAGCAGGGCCCCCTGACTGTCTGCCCCACCCTAGGGCTCCCGGGCATTAAGGCCACTTTCCCAAAGTGGCCCCTGAGCACAGGTCCCAAGGCCTGGCCTTGACTCTCAGTTCACTGAGGTCTGCAGTGTCCAGGGCAGAGCAGGGCACATGCTGGGGACCCAGGGGACTGGACTAGCCATACCTGTCACAACAGATGAGCACGAAGTGGGGTCGCTGGTAGAGCGGGCCACACGCCCAGGACCTGGCGCCGCCCTTGTGCCCTGGTCAGGGCCCTCTGGGGGCTCGAGGCCAGGTGGCAGGGGCTGCGAGGCACCCCCAGGGCCTTCGGGGCTCAGGCCCGGTGCCGTGGCACTCTCGGATGCCAGGAGGCTCGAGCTATCTGCAGGCTCTGCAAGGCAAGGGACAGTGTTAGCACCGGTGCTGAGCCACCGCCGCGCCACCCAGGACGGACCCTGTGCCCGCCCACACTCCTGTTGGAGAGCAAAGGTCTCAGCCTCCTGCAGCCCTCCCAGGAGGCCAGCGCCGTCGGCCCTTCACTGCCCAGTCTAGACAAACCTGTAATTCCAAAGGCGTGGAAACACAGAGCAGGTTTACAAGTGCTTTATGGTGCAGGAAAGTTTGGGGGGGGCACCAGACGATCTCCCAAAAATGATCCCAGAAGGGGTGTGGGATGCAGGACACTTACATTCTTCACATTCCATAAGACACTAAAAGTCAGAAACCAGCCCCATCTCCCATCCAGGGCATGGCTTCGTAGGGGGTGGTCTGAAGTCCCGGAAGGGGGAGGCCACAGGATGCTCGAAGCACACAGTCCATGCAGAAAGAGGCTGGCCTTGGAGGGGAGGCACGGCATCCTAGGCGGTCCTCCTGGGCCTGAGAACATGCCTGCTGCACACAGAGGGTACGGCCCAGGGCCCGGAGTGCAAGCCTGGCCCTGGTCTGGCAGAGGCAGGAAGCTGGCTAGGGAGACCTGCCTGGTTCTCGAAGCAGCGGCAGCACTGCCTGGGAACGTGCCCACGTTCAGACCCACTGCATCAGAAACTCAGGGATGGGCCCAGCCATTGGGGTTTGAACAAGCCCCCAGGGGCTTCTGATGCCCCCCCAAACCAATGTGCAACCCACTCTCTATTCCCGTGATACTGGTCAAGTGGGGCTCAGCCCCTCACCACTCCAAGACCAGCCACTTGCTGGAACTGCATCAGAATCTGTCTTAACAAGATCTCAGTGGGCCTGTGTGCACATTGTTAAGGCTGGAGAAGCAGTACTCCCTCTGCTCTTTTATCCCATTAGCAGACAACATCAGATCTGCCTTCCGTGAGGCTCCTCACCCATCAGGCTTCGCAGATTTTTGAGGTGAACGGCCCACTCGGGGGACCCTTTGTAAGAGTCAGAGCAGCCTGAACAACTCCGGGGTGGGGGGAGGGAAGCTTTGGGGTCTGACCCTTCCATTCCTTTCCCTGGGTCTTAGGGGAGGCCTCTTTGTTTCCAGGGCCCTCCTATCTGCAAGCTTGGGTTTCCCGGTGACCTCCCACTTAATCCTCACGGCTCTCCCAGGCTACCACTCAGGAAACACGGCTGAGAGGCCTCGAAGGGAGAGGGTCACGAGGCCACAGGGTGGTGGAGCTGGTTGGAAGCAGCCCCATTCTAGAGCACTCTGGCTTCACCAGCCCTCTGTTGTCTACCCTTGCCCTCTCCATAGATGCTTTGAGACAATTAGTAGTCCATCTGGAAAAACAGAAGGATGAACTGAAACTCTCAAATCCTAGCAAAAAAAAAAAATCTTCAGGACAATTAATCTTTCTATTTTGTATTTTTTCTAGAGATGGAAGAGGCATGGGGAGGGGCAAAGGGAGAGGGAGAGAGAGAATCTTAGGCAGGTTCCATGCCCAGGGCACAGCCCAACTCAGGGCTCGATCTCCCGACCCTGAGATCATGACCTGAGCTGAAATCAAGAGTCCGACATCCAACTGACTAAGCCAGCCAGGAGCCCGAATCTTTTTCTTTTTCTTTTTTCCCAACCATTTTCTTTTTTAAGAAACTAGAAGAATAGTGGTAGAAAATACTGGAGAATAAATCTAAAACCTCGGAGTGAATAAAGACTTTGTAAACATGATAGATACCACAAAGGAAAAGCTTGATAAATCTGACAATAAGAAAAATTGTTTAAAAAAATTGTAAAAATTGTATGGCAAAAGGCATCATTAACAGGGAGGAAGCCAAGTACAAACTGGAAAGGTGTCCCTGCAATGAATAGCAAAAGGGAGAAAATGTCTCTATTTAACAAATATTTTTCTGAAAAATTTATTTAAAAAAATAACCCATAAAACACTAAAAAAAAGTGGACCCCAAACTGACCTATAAGTAGGTAACAAACATGTAAGAAGGTGCTCACACCCCATCTTGTGTGTGTATTGGTCACCTCCAGGGGTGATAAGGATCATCAGGAAAGATGACGTCTTGGGGTATCATAAACAGCTTTCGTGGGTAGGGACACTAGCAGTAAAACCCTTCCAGAACGTCATGTGGCCAACACACCAAAACCTAAAATACCTATTTCCTTGGACCCCGCAAGTTCACTCATAGGAACTGATTCTAAGGGACTGGTTGGACAACCACTCAAAGCTGAATGTATGCATGAATGTATCCACTTCTCTGTATCTTTGGAAGACCTCAAACCAGCAAGCGGCATTATTAACTGTATTAAATCACAAAGCAGCATACTAGAAATATTCTGAATCGTGTGCATCCCTGCTTATTCCTCTTGATCTCCGTTTTCTCTCTTTTTTACAGCTTTATTTTGGTATAACTGATAAACAAACCCCCGTGCAATTTTAATATGTAATATTTGATGAGATTGGACATAAGCATATGCTTGATCCTGATTTTCTTAATGTCAGTGAGAATCCAATGGCTGAGTTCTTCAGGGAAACAGAGTCAGAGAGGGAAATGTGACTTAGTTCCAAACAGTTGGCCTTAACAGAAACACAGAATTAAGGTAACATGACCAGGAAAGCTCATAGGTCAAGACATTCTTGTTCCCGCTCACCAGCTTTGCTGTTAGCCTGTTTACAGAGTACCACTTGTCCCAGCTTCCAGCTTTTCACCTAACGGATCACAAGCATTTTTCCTAACTAATGTAAAATGATATATATAGTGTATGTATCATATTTTCCTTGACTCTTATCAATGGACATCATTATCCCTATAAGTTTTTACTCTTATGAAAAATGCAAGTGATTTTTATGGGTACAGTTCTCTTTTCTTTTTTCTTTCTTTCTTTTTTTCTTTCTTTTTTTTTTTTTTGCATTATTCCCCTAGGGCGGTTGCAGAAGTGTGATCACCACATCTAATGGCATAAACATTTTTATGGCTCTTTATCAAGATGCTTTGCCAAAAGGAGTGGGTTGATTTGCAAGCTGCCCATCAGGGTTGGATGAAACAGCTTCCCTCTGGCCTTGCCAGCCTCCATGTCCTCATTATTATTTTATTTCAGTAAGTGAAAAACAATTCCAGCATCTACCCCCTTCCAGGCACCCGCACCCCCAAAATTCTAGAGCTCTTACGTGAGTCCAGCAAGGTTGCAGGAGACCATATGAACACACAAGAATGAATGACGTCTGTACTGCCATTGGTCACGTGTACTAACAATGAGTGTGCAGAAACCCAAGTCAAAGAAGACCCAAATCCATGGGGAGACAGACAAGAAGGCTCAGATTTGCAAACATAGCAATTCTACCCCAGTTGCTCTGTGGGCTTAATGCCATTCCTGCTCAATTCCCAGGTCGCATTTTTTGAGGACACAGACAAGTGGGTTATAAAAGGGATATGGAAACGCACAGGCCCTAGACTAGGACCTGGAACACTCCTGACGAAGCGGAGCAGAGTGGAGGTGTGGCTCCCAATGGGAACACTTCCCGCAGAGCGCCCAGTCATCAGAGCAGACGGACTGATGCACAGATGAAGGGAACAGAATACAGGGCCCGGAAATACCCCCACGCATTCTGCCGGGCTGACTTTTGACAAAGGTACCCGGGCAACGAATGATCTGGAGCAGCTGGATATACATAGGCCAAAAAAATGACATGGACCGCAACCTCACCCCACCCAGAAACTACTCGGCGGGAGGCATCTTTTTTTTTTTTTTTTTTTTTTTATGCTTCATTTTTTAATAAAATGCCAGACTCTTCTGGTGTGGCTTTTTTTTTCTTTTTATATAAATTTTTATTTTTTATAAACATATATTATTAGCCCCAGGGGTACAGGTCTGTGAATCACCAGGTTTACACACTTCACAGCACTCACCAAAGCACATACCCTCCCCAATGTCCATAATCCCACCCTCTTCTCCCAAACCCCCTCCCCCCAGCAACCCTCAGTTTGTTTTGTGAGATTAAGAGTCACTTATGGTTTGTCGGGAGGCATCTTTTCTAAAGTGAAACCAGCTTGGCCTGCTGTCCCATGAGTATGTCTGTCCGTTCTTCTCCATGTAATCCTGCCAACTTCCAGGTCTGGCCCCTGGGCCGGAAGTCAGTGTTGGAGGCAGCCCTGAGCTTCCCAGTGGAGCCCAGTTAACTGTTCAGCTCCTGGGCAGTGAGGAAGGCCCCGCCCGGATAAGTTCCTGACTCTTCTGTCCATCTCCACCTGCTCTGGGCTCTGGGAACCACTAGGCTGCTTGGCCTTCCCTACCATGCTTTCCTCCAGAATTTGCATTTTGGGGAGTGGTTGGAATGGGGAAATAGACTTCCATCTCTGAATAAACCCATCCATCTGAGCCCACCCAAGGGCCCAGCCCCTGCCCATTTGCTCCCTGTGCAACCTGGGGTTGTCTGCTTTTCTGACACCTCAGACGACCTCCCTGCCTCTGGTTCCAGACAGTGGCTCCCACCTCACATCTGAGAGATGACCTTCCGCATTTTTCCTTCAATGTCCGCTAGGATACCACTTCCAGCATCCTTCCCCCAGCCTCTCCCGCCAAAGCCAGTGGGCCCAGGGGCCCAGGCCTGGCTCCCTCCTGATGGAGGATCCCTGTAGACAAGAGCCTGCTATGGTTTTAGCCCCAGAAAGGGTCTGTCCCAGATCAAGTCAAGCTGCTCTTCAAACCCATATCCCTCACGTGGAGGAGAAAGTGCTGGGGGAGGGGCAAGTCCCCCCAGAGAGAGCATGAGGCCCCCAGGTGTACTGACTTACTTATTACTGCATGTGGCTAAGGGGGGGGGGGTGAGCTTTGGAGTACATCCATGGTCCTGAACAGCAAAGCCTGTAGCAACTTCCAACCACTTAACAAGTAAGCAATGGAGGGAGGGCAGGAGCAGGAAGGAGACAGAAATAGGAGGTTGAGGAAAGGGGACATGCTTTGAAAAATATACACTTACTTTAAATGCTGAAAAAGGTTAAAATTACCTTGTGTGCTGAAGCCAGCGGTGGCATCTGGGTCCCCGGGGCTGGACTCGGTCACCTGCTGATCCACACTTGTAAGCTACAGCGAGAAATGAGGCATCAGATGGGACATTGCAACAGGCCCCAGAAACCGAGGCTGACTTCAGAGCTCATCTTCTAGAAGACATGTACGTGCATTTCTGCTTTTCTCCTCTAAATTTATGGAGTCAGGCTGTGAGGATGCCAAGGTCAAAGGATCACTGCCAAGGTCAGAGCTCGTCTCTCTGACCTTCTGAAAGCCAAGTGCCCAGCTCTTCCCGAGAGCCCAGCCACCCTGAGCCCACTCACCTTCCACTTCCAGGGGCCCTGTTGGAAAACGATCAAGGCCACACAGGGTCCTCCAGAGTCACTGTAGGAGGTAGGACAGCCCCTGGCCTCGCTTCTAATTGCTCCCTCCCAACTGCTCTCCTCCTTGCTTCCCCAGCAGGAAGAATAAAGCCCTGGGGGACAGACATCGTGAGACCCGTCATGCACAGCCTGCATACAGGGTGGACTTTTAAGAAACAATCCTGACCTCTGTGAGCCCCTAGATTCCCCCAGAGTTTGCATCAGCTCCCTTCCCTTTTGCCTTCTGCAGATGGAAGCCAGAGGTTGCTCCCACGGCTGCCTGCCCCGCCTGAGCCTGAGCTCAGAGCCCAGGTCCACTTAGGCTGTGTGCTTGGTTGAACGTGGGCCCCATGGCTCCGGGCACACTGTCCAGTCCTGGGGGAGGGAATGGCCGTGAAGACTGCATCATGTTTGGAAGTCGTCATGCTCCTGCAGATTTCTTCTTGAACGGACCATTCTGCCCAGAAAGGCCTTGGGGAGTACTGGGTGGGCGGTGGTGTTCTGGGAAGACCAGACCTCCTCTGCTGGTGGGGGATGGGTCATCTCTGCTCTGCGGCCCTGACGTCACCTGCCCATCCTCTGCTCGCACGCTCGGTTCCCACCCCGGGTGACCACATCTGTTCCACTGCTCCTTTTACAGGACAAGGGCCCCACACAGGCCACATGCCTGAATGTCATGAACACCGCACGCGTGTGCCCGTGTGCGATCTCCAAAAGCAATTTCTGCATCCTTGTGTTATTTCAGTATGGCTCTGGGGACCTGCTTGCAAATAATGAGCTCTGGGGGAGGCCCAGGAAGGTGAGGTGGGCCCCTGCGGCTTGGTCCCATTCCAGCTCAGGTAATCACATCCCCACCTCCCTTGTCTCCCGCCACTTCAATCAGACAGCTGCTCGCCTTCATCTAGTCTTTCCACCAGGCTGGAGCTGTGGCAGGTGCTGGGCGGCAGCCCTCCCACCAACACAAAGTGGGGGAGGCATGCCCGTGCCGGGGACCCGCGACAGGGTTTGGGAGGCAAGAACGGCACCTGCGGTGAAGACCCAGTGCCCCCTAACCGTTCCCTTTGATCCCGCTTCCGTGTAAAACCGCACACACTGTGTTCCTTCCTCAGCGCACCGTCCGCGGGGGAGGGAACCGGGGAGGGAGAGTCCCATGGCCACCAACGCTCACCTGCTTTTTCACTGAAATCGCTATTATCTGCCTACAAACTGATGTAGGAAATCTCTGTCCAGAATATTCTGCTAAATCACATGAAAAAGAACAACGGCCTCAAGGTTCATTCCCTTCCAATACTCTTCCTGACTCTTCAAACACCTTTTTTTTTTTGCAGGCATGGGTGGCCACTCCGACACTCAAGGCCTGAAGAAGAGCTTCTAGTAATAAAGATATATAAATAAAACAAGAGAAATAAAAGGCACAGTGGGACAAGGTCAGGAGGAAATTGGATTCATTTCATATTTCGCAGCCACGGTGCTGGCTTCCCTCTGGCTCCCGGTCAAATCTGGTTTTGAGAAGAGACAGCTCCTGGCAGCGTATCTATCACATCTCATAAGCAGGGTGTCAAGGGTTTAATTTGAATTTGGCCCTCCCTGACGGCCAAGGCCACCTTGCCTCCCAAAAGCTGGGGACAGAATAGCTGTGAGGTCTGCACGGCATTTTCTATTAAATATAAAGGCAGCAGAGAAGGCAGGAGAAGGCATAATTTAAGTTGAAATCTGAGTTTAGCAATAAAGGCTTATAATAGCTCTTGTAGGAGAGGGTTGCTGAGAGGTGAGGCTGTGCCTATGGCCTCATGTGGGACACCCAGAGGCTGCCTTTGCTTGGGCCCAGACACGCTATACTGACCAGTTGTTTTCATTAAAAAGTCCTTTGGGAGGCGCCTGGGTGGCTCAGTCGGTTCCTCTTGAAATCAAGTGGTTCCTCTTGATTTCGGCTCAGGTCAGGATCTCAGGGTTGTGAGATCGAGCCCCACTCTGGGCTCCACACTGGGCAGGGTGCCTGCTTGAGATTCTCTCTCTTCCTCTCCCCCACTCCCCTGCTCTCACGCACCCATGCATGTGCTCTCTCCCCCAAAAAAATAAAAATTAAAATTAAAAAAGTCCATTGGCATTGAACAAATAAGCCAAATCTCCGTTTCTTTTAGGAAGCTCTGTGGCTCAGACCCCCACATGGAAATCCTGCCCTATTTCTGCAGTAAATTTCCTACCCCCGGGGTGGGTCAACCAGCAAATAATCTGATATTATCAGATTTTCTTCGGAGGCAATGTGAAAATGTGAATTAAGATCTTAGGCTAGGGTCCCAAGGCAATCTTTGAAGCAGCTGTGCTATCCAGATTTTTAAATGTAAAGATGATTTCATTTGAAATTATAAATTCTAACCTTTAGGACTTGTGGTTGGCTGCACCTTGGCCATGTCCACTGCCTTTCTCACAATTTCTAGTCTCCTACCTCAGGTTTCCCTCCTGCCTGCCAGATGACCACCAAATTAAAATTCTTGAAGTACTGCTGGATCACGTCAACTCTAAACGCCGAACTCTTCAAAGGCACTGCTTGTAGTCCAACATCCAAGGTCATAAAATCTATACCCAAATTATTTCCATGAAGCTCCTTCATTATCTCAAGCTCCCCAGCCGGGCTCCACGCTGTCTCACCACGGTCTCTGCCCAGGCTGTCTCTTGATGAGCTTCCCCATTGTTCACATGCCCAATCCCACTCAAACTGTCAAGGTTGGTTCCTCCCCGGAAGCCCCAGAGAGGTTTCTTGGAGTCCGTCCTGTCACTACACCAGACTGCTAGTTCCGCGAGGAAGGGACTCTGCTCTGTTCGCAGTTCCATATCCCACAGAACACGGCGCAGTCTTCTGTGGTCCCTGGAATGTAAGACTGTCATCCCTATAGGAAGATCAAACTGGCAAATTCTCGGGAATTTTCTTGTTATAGAAAAGAATGCACCCCTTTTGATCCTGCCCTACAGTTATGGTCTTGAGCCAAGAGAAAGAGAAGGTCATCACAAACGAAGTCTCCAGTCTGGGAGAGTGAATGAATGGGTCAAAGTGAGTGTGCTTGGTCAAGGGGTGTTTTTTCTTCCTGTATTAAAAATCTCCCCCAAATGAGTGGCCTCCTGCCCCTGTACAGACCTCCCATAACACACGTCCTGCTTTTCCTTCTTCTGTCTTCCCCTCTCTACCCAGATGAGTCCTGATAGGCAATTTACATGCCATTTGTCCACAAAGGGAAGTAATTAACCTCTCCCTCCCCCTGGGAGAAAGGATGGTGCTGGAAAGGGGGAGTGGTTCCTTGCTGTGTGCAGGTGGGAGGGCTGCCCTGGGGGAAGGGGCAGCTGGCCCTGCAGCCGTCCCTCTATGGAGGGGAATGGGTTTTTATTAGCTTCCAGACTCCCAGAGGTGTCTGTGGGATTGAAAATTGCTGCCAGACCATGGGGTCAAAGAGGACAGGCCCAGTGAGAGGAGAATGGAGGTGGCCCTTCAATCACGAGCTCCTCACCCAGAGGGGCCGGCCCAGAGAAAGGCCATGCAGACCCGCACTTCTTCCGCAGATCACATTTGCGGAGGGCCGTGTAAGCAGGTGGTTTCTGAGCCGACACAATGTGAGAGAGGCCTTATCAGTGCATTTCAGCTGGGCTGGGCTAAGCTATGATGGTTGGTAGGTTACAGGTATTAAGGGTATTTTCAAATTACAAGGGGGTTGTATCTCTGGTTGTAACCCTATCATAAGTCAAGGAAGATCTGTATTCCATGTTCCAGAAGAAAAGAGTAAACCACATATAAAACACACACACTCATCAGTATCCTTGGGGTGTGCAAGTGTAGGGTAGATCCAATGTTACATGCAAATCCGGAGGCCCCTTCCCACCATCTAGGGTCCTTGATGGGCTGGAGGGGGTGTTTCCCATTCCCATGATAAGGACAACTGTTGGGGGGTTCTCACCATCAGGACTGGAAAGCAAAGGGCTCTGAGAAGTCTGGCTGCTCCCCACAGGGTAGTGGGCCCAAATCACTCATCCTTCCGTGGCATTCTGTGTTCTGGAAATGGGAATGAAACCTCACAAAAGGGAGGACAGAGAGGTGGGCCACAGCTGGTCCCCAGAATGGAGCTAAATTTCTGTGATGGCAATTAGCAGCAGGTGGAAGGGTGACACAGAGCTCCTTCTTCTGCCCAGGGCAGCTGTGGAGAATCACACACCTCTGGGCTTATTGGGGTCTCAAGGTCCATGGATGGCCCTGCCTGGTGTCCCTGCTGGTTACAGGGCAGAGCAGACCATCTGAGGCTGGGTTAGTCTCCCTCTCCTTGCCCCTCTGTGGACTTCCCTCCCCAACCTTGGCTCAGCTGCTCCCAACCCCCAGGCCCTTCCAAAGCCCCTTGGTAAGTCCCCACGCCCCAGGCCAACAATCCTCCTAACTATCTCCTACCTTCTCTCCTCTTGGCCAAGTGTCTCACAAGAGTGAGCAACTCCAGTTCTCAGGGTATCCCTGGAAAAGCAGCCCTGCAGGAGCTAGAGCTTAGGTAGGAACACAAATTCTCAGCAGGATCCCCTTCCCAGCTACTGACTCAGAAACTCCCGGGGTGGGCTAAGCCTGGGATGCCCACTGGAGTCCAAAAACTACTGGCTCACATCCCTCCTACAAGTCCTGATGTCCCATCCCCTCCTCTGTCCTTGTAGCTTCTCAAAGTATTGCCATTCTGTAGGGCTCTCCCTGCAGAACCTCCCAGTTCCCCAGAATTGGTGACCATCTCGGTGGCTAACATGGATCTCTCCAAGGCCCCAAGCTATAGATCCTGTCACCTGGTGGACACCTGCGTGGATGTTCTGATGATCTCAGAACCAACTGGGCTGCCTGGGTAGGTCACCCTCTACCCATGTCATCCTCCTTGCAGATTCATCCTGAGCGGCTTTCTGTTTGAGGATATGCATGCTGCACTGTTCCTCCTTTTGAGTCTTGTGACCTGCCACCCACTTAGCCTGAGCCTTCAGCTCACATAGACTTCCTGGAATTCCCCAAGTAGAGATGGATGTGCCTGCCCAGTGTCCTCCAGCAGGGCTTGGGGCTCCCCTCAGAATACTTATAACTTCCTTCACAGGAGACAGTTCCCCTTGATAACACTGATCTGAATTATTTTTATCATAAAGAGGAAAATAAATCACTTCAGAAAGGCAGAATTTTCCACTCAGCTTTTTACAGAATTCAAGAGAAGTTCAATTATTTTAAGTTTAGAAATAAGATTTCACAGTCACACTTTGCATCTCCACTAATGAATCCCACCCCAACCCCAACCCCAGGCAGCTCCTACACAACTGCTTCTACTGTGGATAGGAAAAAGGTCAAGAGTCCTTGATCACTCCCGGTCTGCCATCTGCAGCTTGATGAGCTGGTCCAGGACATTTCAGGGCAAGAGGTGGTGGAGAAGGAAGGCCTAGGGGGTCAGGTGGTGAGCACCATCGCCTGCACCAGGGTGGGCTGGGGCAGCCTGAGGAGTCCCGCCCAGGTGACCCTCAAAGAATATCTTTCTTGCAAAAAATGTGTAGCCAACGTCCTGCTGGGCACAGAGGTAAGCACTTCTTGCCTTTTCTTCCTGTCCCACAACTGTCAGGCCTGCAGAATGTGATCTCCCTTGTGGATGTGATTGTTTCTAGAGGCTTGTGGAAGCTGAGTCTGAAAAGCCATTGTGTAAAACCATTTCTCACCCACAGAGGTCCCTTAGGGCCAGGCGCTCCTCTGTGGGGGGCTGAGGAAAGGACAAGCACTACCTCCTGGTCTTCTCACCACATGGCCTTGAGACCTCAAAGGGACAGGGCGGACATCAGAAGGTCTGGGCTAGATGTGAGACCCGCACTCCATCCTGGTAGGTGACTTGGGATCCTGTCTGAAGGTTCTGTGCTGCTGAGAAGCCCATAGGTATGTGGGTCCAGATGGGTTAGGGAGAGCTCAGTGGTGCCCTTCAGATGCTCCTGGTTCTTGTTTGCATACCCTCTTCTGCCCAGGGCTCAGGGCCCAGAACTGGCTGCAGTCCCCATTCTTGGCAGGATTTCTCAGTTCCCCTGAATGTGCCCCTTCTCAGCTTGACTGCTGTGCTCACCCATGGGCCCCCAGTTCTGGGCCTTCCCCAAACCCTGACCTGCACTCAGGTGCTATGTGAATTTTGAGAGTTCACATCTCTCTGCTCTGGCTTGTGGCCTTCGATATTCAGGAGTGACAATTGTGATGACGACAATGATGATGACAATATCATAAAAAGGGGCAACTAATGTTTGCTGAATCAGAACCTACTCTATGTCAGGTGCTGTGCTGGGTCCATTCCACACATTCCATTCCATCCTATGTGCCTGATACTATTATCCCCATTTTATAGGTGAGGAAACCAAGAATCCACCAACGCATCCCCCCAGTGCGTGCCCATTGTGGGTCAGGGACCCCAAGGCAATGGGAGTGCCTGACTCACCAGGCTCAGAGGAAGCCACCTACACCTTGCCTGGTGGCTCAGGCACTTTCCTGGCCTATGGCCGCCAGGCCTCATGCAGGACCAGGGATCTGGCATGGCTCTCTCAACTCCCCAGTAGACAATGACAGAGGTATGTCACGGACACAGGCCAGAGTCCCCTGAGTATTCAGTTCATAGCCTGAGCTCTATCCCTAGGGGGGTCTCTGCTCATGGCTTTTAACCTGTATCAGCTCCTTCTGCACCGTGTCCCCAGACACACCAGCCAGACTTCAGCTCAGGTGCATCTGAGAGGAGCCAAGGGAGAGAAGCTCAAACACTGGGACTGGCGTCCTTGGACTTGGGGTGGGGTCTCTGTAGGTCTGACTCTCTGAGCCTGCTGCCTTCTCTCCACAAGATCACAGAGAGAAATACAAATGCAAGGAGTGTGTCTTAGTACAGTGAACTGGCTTGTCTGGGGTGGGGAGGTCTCACCTGGCTGGTGGTGGTTGGGCCCACCACGGCCTCGTAGGGTGGGGGAAGTTCCGTGGGGTAGAGCAGGCCAGGACTGTTGATGGCAACATCATACAAAGTGCTGAATGGAGAGGGAGCAAAGTCCAAGTGGAGGCCCCTGAAAAGGCAGAACCATCCCATTGTCACTCCTGGGATGGGGGAGGGGATCCTGAACTGCTGACCTTTCTCTTAAAGGCAATCAGAATGTCTTTTGTCAGGGTTTCCCTTGGTCGAATACTCATTTTGTTTGTGAAATAAAAGTCTCATTCCCTAGGCAGTTTTACCTTTTTTTTTTTTTTTTCCCCTGGAGAGAGGTCGACAAACCCTGTCCACTGAAATTAAAATAATCATAGAGCCGATTAAATCTTTAATTAAATTTTACAGGTCCTCTTAATGACCATAACTCAGCGGCAGTTTTCTTTCATGAGAACGTAATGGAGCCGTTCTTGTGGGGCTAGGTTTGCTTTTGTTGTTGCACGGCGGCAATACCAAGAGAAACGTTCTCTCTCAAAGCCAACATTCTCTCTTTTCACTGTTCACGCTCTGGTCTTTAATCAAACATGCTCTCTTATGTTCACTCTCCTCTGCTCAGCTGCCCCACTGAAAACGAGGGTGGCTGTTGCAAGTTCCACCTCCCCTACTGTCCGCATAGTTCACTGCCACCATCACCAGAAAGACCAACCTGTGGGCTTCGGCTGTGGGCGTGCAGGTGTACTCTGGCGGGTAATAGGGTGGAGGTGGGAGTGGGGGTATGAACTCATCGAAATCCAGGGTCTGGTGGAGCACGGTGCCATGAGGGGTCACACAGGCCGGGCTGGCAGAATGCACCCTTTGTGGAAGGAACTGGAAAACAGAGAGATTCAGAGTTATTTGGGACATCTTGTGTGGCTTGTGTCTAATTAAGCTAATTATCCATAAGCTTTAATGATTCGTTTGGAACTTATGTAATTTAAACTGTTGGACTGTGACGGCAAAACACACACTTAAAGATGATGGCTCCGTGAGGAATGCCTCGCCCCCACAGCTTCTTCGTTAGGCTTTGTTTCTCACAATGCTACACAGAATGCCTCCATTCTACGGAGAAATGCAGTCTGGGAAGTCTTTAATTCCACCCCCACCCCTAAATATTTCTCTTTAGATTATACTACTCAAAGCCTGTGGGTTAAAATGGTGCCTAATGTCCATGATTTAAGATAGCACTTCCTTAAGTGCATTCATGAGAAAACACCAGCCCCTCAAGATGTTCCTCTACAGCCCCTCCCAAATTCCTACAGTGAAATAAATTTGGGAAATGCTACATAGTGTTGTACTCCCTTTTTGGTGCCTTGTAGTGCATGTTTGTGTGTTAAAGCTCCTGAGAAGGTCTGCACCAATAAATTAAAAAATACATAAATAAATAAATAAATAAATAAATAAAATCTGTTTAATCCATTAAAGGAATATTCTCAAATATTTCATTATGGGTCCTTTTGGACACATGGTATCTATGAACACTTCTCAGTCCTAGAGATTCATAAACTCTGTAAAACACTGCTCTAAAGGAAAAGAATCATAAGCTCCAAAACATCCTGTGGGGCAATCTTAAAACCAAGACACTGCTTGAGCAAACTGAGATAAAATTGCTTAAACAAAAAGAATCCTGCCTCTGCCTAGCTTTCCAGTCTGAGCCATTGCTCCAGTTCCAATCAACACTTCACTGTGAGTGCCTGCAAGTACAAGGAGATCTATGCTACTCAAATGCTACACTCTGGGCTATCCACCACATGAACAGTGAGACAATCAGCTGTGTATGGCCAAGCAAGAACAGTTCTGCTAGTAAACAAGCTCTCCAAGCACTGTGTGGGGGCCTGGAGTCTACAAAGGGTTAATGAAGATGACATCTGAACAGGTCTGACGATTGGGAGGTAGGCTTACAAGAAGGTGCTCTAGGCTCAAGAAGAACAGGTGAGCTAGTGAAAGATGTGTTTAAGAAAAGCAAATTTACATAAGACCCTAGAAGTTAATACTGGAGGCACTGAGGCGGGGGCTAGGGAGTGTGCTGGAGCTGGGAAGCAGTGCTATTAAAGTTGTGTGGTAGGAAGAACCTTCTGGCAGCTGTGCTTAGGGTAGTCTGGACTTCTTAGGAGGCTGGGATGGTAGGATATTTTTGCATGAGCAAGGGTGAGGTCATGATTCTGAATATGGCCAAATACCATTAAATCCAGACTTAGAGAGAAAGAAAAGTGACCGTGTCCACATATGTAATGCATCAGACTGAAATCATCTCATGTGGCGCTTTTTTTTTTTTTAAGATTTTATTTATTTGGCAGACAGAGATCACAAGTAGGCAGAGAGGCAGGCAGAGAGAGAGAGGAGGGAGCAGGCTCCCTGCTGAGCAGAGAGTCGAATATGGGGCTCGATTCCAGGGCCCTGGGATCACAACCCGAGCTGCAGGCAGAGGCTTTAACCCACTGAGCCACTCATGTGGCTCTTCTTAACACACAGAGCACATTCCTTGCCTTTTCAGCAGGTCTGAGCTGTGGCTTTAATTGTCTGAAACAGAGGTGAGTCAGTGGCTAGGAGCTGGTCGAATGTGTGTCTGTCATCCTGTGCCTTGGAAAGCTGTCAGCCCTGATGTGCATTGCACAAAGCTGAGCAGTTAGGACAAGGCCAAATGTCCTTGAAGTCTAATAGGGACATATTTTGAATGAGTCTCTATCAGAAATTAGAAAAATCAATAACAAACTCAAGCATGAAATGCAAAAGTCAACATGCTTTCTTATTAAAGGTACAATCCCACCAGGAGCGGGAACAACAAGCATTTTCAACGAGAAAGGCAAGACACTTCAGATGATCCTATTAGCCGGTTTAAATGCGTAGATGCTGCCATACACCAGAGGTGTTTTAAAAGCTAAATGACAGTTTTAACCACTTCTGCTCTAAACGCCAGATCACCTTTCCAGTGGTGTGTGGCTCCATTTTCAGGGAAGTGACTCAGACTCAGCTTATTGCAAACTGAGCTTTCACCTAGGTTCCTCAACCTTCCCAGGAGGAAGTCTGCAAGTAACTCTTGACATACACCCTCCTCCACAACAAGGTGGGGTCTGTCTTCAAGTCCAAGGTTACCTGCTTAGAACTCTTCTTTGAGATGTTAGAGCTAGAAGTCTGCAAACCATGTTTCCCAGACTCCCTTGTCAGTTGGCTTCCTGTTGGGCTCTGCCTACAGGGGGCACTAGAGGGAGAATGGAAGAAGACCGCTACTGGTCTGCTCTTTCCCCACTCCTACCCTTGTGTTCCATGGAAGCTGCCTCCGTGGCTGCTCATTTCTGTGTCTGTTCTCTCTTCCCGGATCCCCACTTCCCTTTCGCCTGGCAACCTCCTTGTCATCCTTCAGGACTGACAGGAATGCTTCGTGCCCAGCCCACACCTCACCATGCTGCGTGTTCTCATGTCTACAGATCAGTGGCCAGGCTCAAAGACTGAGCCTGCATTGGGCTGTGGTGGGTGGAAAACCGGCTCTGAATCACCACTTCTTCCCCAGGTGGTCCTCCCTGTTCTGGGCCATCTGCAAATATTTTGTTTGTTCCATGTATGGTGGAGTGGTGTTGGTACCCAACTGAAGTGTTCCCACACCTGATGTGAGCATTATTATTGCCCAGCACTCGTCATCCACAAAAGAGGAGTGTGCATTTTTTTTAAAGATTTTTTTTTTATTAGAGAGAGAGATTGAGGGTAGGCGGAGAGACAGGTGGGGGGTGGGGGGGAAGCAGGCTCCCCGCTGAGCAGAGAGCCTGACACGGGGCTTGATCCCGGACCCTGAGACCATGACCTGAGCTGAAGGCAGAGACTTAATCCACTGAGCCACCCAGGCACCCCAGGAGTGTGCATTTTAGACCCTGCTGGAGACAAGCCCCTCCTCATCTGTCTGCTCTGGAGAGGGAGTCCCAACTTAGGGGCTACTGTCCTTCCAGGCGCACTGGAACCAGGGAAGAGGGCTGGGGGTACATGGGCCTACAGCAGCTTCCCAAGGCCCACTTAGGAAGACCCTAAAATTTGGTTCTATAAGAACAGTCCATACTCTGGGGTCTCAGAGGGGATGTGAAGAGGTCAGCGGGCCTTGGGTGGCCCTGCCTGATCACTGAGGGTCCATGAGCACATTACTGACCTCTTCGAGTCTTGAACCCCTACTTTGACCTCATCCGGCCTGACAGGGTCACACTGGGAAACACCATTTCTGTCACAGACCCAGATGGTGTGGCTTAAACAAAGGACCGTATCACTGATATTTGCTCTGCAGTCCCTACAACTCCCTCTCCTGCCATGCAGGAAGAGGGAGGAGTGAGGAGTGAAGGGCAGGACAAGGGGCTGGTATTTCCAGGACGTCCTCTGAGTTCTGAGCAGCTTCTCCTCTTCCAGGCTCCAGGACGGGTCTGCCAGCCTCTTTTCACACCCCTCCCCAGACTCCTGAGCAGAGGCGGCCTCTCTGGTTCACTGGGGAGCAGAGCACACTCTCCTGGCTTCCCCGCCACACTCCTGAATGGCTCCTGAATGGATCACGCACATCTCTGAGATTTCCCATAAGGACTAAGAAATACAGGGCCACAGCTTTCTTCCTCTACCCTTGCTGACTCTTGGGAGAAATATGCTAATATTCCTTAATTGACCTCGCGTTGCCAACCGACTAGATGAGCTGGGCTTTGTCTCCACACTCCAAACACCGGAGTCATGCCCACCAGAAACACATTGCTGCTCTCTGGTCCTGCTACCACCCCAGGGACGTTCCCTTCCAATTCAGGGCACGGGGTGCCTTCCCCAGCAGCTAATGCCTAGGTTAGTTACGACCATAATCTATAACGAACTATGAATGCAGGCAGAAAATCTTGCTTGTGCTATGAGAACCAAGTTGAATGCTTTGGGGAGACTTGACAAAGGAGCACAGCTGAGTAGAAAGTGCTGCCAAGCCGGGTCCTGGCAAGGCAGGCATAAGGGAGCAGAGAGGAGTCAAAACATCCGGGGGAACTCTGCGTTCTGCTCACTTTGCAGGTGTCACTCTAATTTAAAGGAACGGAATCTGGAAATTACAGACGGTGCTGTTTTCCATAAGTTTATACAGGAAATATAACTTGGTACACTGATATTCAGATCCCCAATCAAACAGAAGGTCTTGGCCCCAGATCAAAACCCTGGTAGACAAATGTTCATCTGCATATTTAAAGTCACAACGTTTGCAGCATCTACACGTTACACTGTTAGGATTGTCTGTTGTAACTAGCTTTTTGACACAAATCAGGGAGTGCCTGGGTGGCTCAGTCAGTTAAGCATCCATTCTTGATTTTGACTCAGGTCAAGATCTCAGGATTGTGAGATCCAGTCCTGCATCAGGCTCTACACTCAGCACAGGTCTGGATAAGAGGTCCCCCCCCGAAAATAAATAAATAAAATCTAGAAGAAAGAAAGAAAGGACAGAGAGAGAAAAAGAGAGAAAGAAAGAGGAAAGGGAGGGACAGAAGGAGGGAGGGGGACGGAGAGAAGGAAGGAAGAAAGATTGATTAATCAGACATCCTTTGGTCCTAGTCTGATAGATAAGTAGCATCTACCAGATAAATAAAATCTTTAAAAACAAAACAAAACAAAACAAAAAAAAAAAGGAAGACATGGAGATGTTTCCGGTAAACCCAGACCTCAAGGAAGGTCACTATGGGTCCAAGAAGGGCCAGCCTCCATGAGGCGCTAATGAACTGGGGTGAGCTGGAGAGGTGAAGATGCTGGTGAACTTGAGTGATTCTGGGAGTTCCAGGCTTGGGGGTGTCCCTGACCGCAGCACCCTTTGCTAGCTCCATGGGCAAGCCCACAGTTAGCACACCTGTGAAAGTCTTGGCACTCTGTCTGCACTTTCTGGAGGCCTTCTGCTTGACAGGGCACACGACTCATGTTGAAAACATAAATGACAATAATAAAAGATAAAGTTCACAAGCAAGTGCCTAATGGAGATGCATGTAATAGCATATGATGTCCCTTAGGGTAAAGTGGCTGGTAATAAAGTTCATGGGGAGGAAAAGAGATGAATAGAGAAATGGAGAAAATGAGATTACACTCAAGAAATAAAACTAAAAATGTGAGATCAGAGGTACTTTGGAGGTAAAAGCTTTCTCCGCTAAACTGTATCAATAAACTGAATTTTATCATCAGTTTTCCTTTTATCACTATTTCCAAAACGTATTAGAGTGCTCTAGCTTTATAAATTCTGATGCTAAGATGCTGGCGAGGATGTGGAGAAAGGGGAACCCTCCTACACTGTTGGTGGGAATGCAAGCTGGTGCAGCCACTCTGGAAAACAGCATGGAGGTTCCTCAAAATGTTGAAAATAGAACTGCCCTATGACCCAGCAATTGCACTATTGGGTATTTACCCTAAAGATACAAACGTAGTGATCCAAAGGGGCACGTGCACCCGAATGTTTATAGCAGCAATGTCCACAATAGCCAAACTATGGAAAGAACCTAGATGTCCATCAACAGATGAATGGATAAAGAAGATGTGGTATATATACACAATAGAATACTATGCAGCCATCAAAAGAAATGAAATCTTGCCATTTGCGACAACATGGATGGAACTAGAGCGTATCATGCTTAGCGAAATAAGTCAAGCAGAGAAAGACAACTATCATATGATCTCCCTGATATGAGGAAGTGGTGATGCTACATGGGGGCTTAAGTGGGTAGGAGAAGAATAAATGAAACAAGATAGGATTGGGAGGGAGACAAACCATAAGTGACTCTTAATCTCACAAAACAAACTGAGGGTTGCTGGGGGGAGGGGGTTTGGGAGAAGGGGGTGGGATTATGGACATTGGGGAGGGTATGTGCTTTGGTGAGTGCTGTGAAGTGTGTAAACCTGGTGATCACAGACCTGTACCCCTGGGGATAAAAATATATGTTTATAAAAAATAAAAATTATATTACAAAAAATAAAAAAAAATTAAAAAAAAAATTCTGATGCTAGGCATAAAGCTTTTCATCTCATGTATACATGCCTTCATGATGAGCTCCAAAAATGGTTAATTATCCCAACGCGCAGGCCCTCAGAAGCAAGGAAGGAATTAGGGGTTCCCTCCATGCCAGGCTAACGTCCTTGCTCTGAGTCACTCTGAGGTCTGGGGTGCCCCATGGTCTTTGGTGCATAAATGAATTATCTTGCTTCCCGTTTCTGTGTTTTGGGAGCAGAGCTGGAACTTAAAAGTACTAGTAAAACAATGTGTGTGCAGACACCTCCAAGATCTTTAAAACTTTGTATCTCAATCCCTCATGACTGTCCCACCCACACTGAAATAGAGAGCAATTGATCTAGGACCCTCTTTCACTCAATCTTTCCAAAGCACTCATTTTTTTTTTAATTTATTTCTTTTCAGTGTAACAGAATTCATTGTTTATGCACCACACCCAGTGCACTCATTTTTTAAATAAGAGAGACAATGATCCTTTTTGACACTTACATTTCATTGGCTTCTATAATAGTACAATATGCACTTATAAGCCAAATACCACTGGCTTAGACCGTTTTGGGGACAGCTACAACTGACACTTAGAAAGCTTGTGACCCAACTGCTGGGAGCAGAGATGGCATGTGGGTGAACCAGAGAGGTTGCCGGTGGGTAGCTATGCTGTGGGGAGCAGGCAGCACATCTTATATGTGGGATGGAGAACCGTGGCTCTCCGGCCAGTGGGTTCAGCACAGGTGGACGAAGGGAGCTATAACTGTATGCAGAAGGAGCTTACAGTAGTGCCATCTGCACAGGACTATCAAAACCAAAATCAAAACCGAGAAACCACACAAGCATCCACACATAGAGAAATGGCTCATTAACGTTGCATGCACAGTATCGTTCAATATAGACATGAAGACATTGTTGTGTACATTGACCTAGAGGGATGTCCTTTATCATTTCAGGTTACAAAATCAAGTTGCAGAGCGATATGAATGGTATGATCCCCTTTGGTTAAAAGGAAGGCATAACATGGGGTACCTGGCTGGTTCAGTTGGTTAAACATTTGCTTTTAGCTCAGGTCCTGATCTCAGGGTTGTGGGATCGAGCCCTGCTTTGGGCTCCCCTCTCAGCAGGAAGTCTGCTTCTCTCTCTCTCTCTCTCTCTCTCTCTCTCTCTGATAAATAAAATTTTTAAGAAACAAAAAAAGGAAGACATAGCAGAAGGAGGAAGAGAAGGAAGAATGGAGAGAAGCAAGGAAGGAGGAACAAGGAAAATAGACTATTTGTATATGTTAATATAAACACTAAGAAATCAATAAAGAAATGGAAGGATTCGCTGCAAAGTTTCCTTAGGAGAATGAGGAGGAAGAAAGTAGCTTATTAACTTTGTCTTTATATATCTCTGTATTTTACTTGTTTCAGTGATCATATATTACTTCTTTAATTCAACAGTCTAATGAAATAAAGTAAGGAAATTAAAGTCAATTACACCTGAATAAAGCTGAAAAAAAAGGAGAAGACTTTTCTAAAAAGTTAAAAAGAGCTGCTGAAGCATGCTCATGAATAACTCGATTCCAGGTTCCATCCCTCAGGGCGAACCATGAGTCCCTGTGCCTCCTCACTTCTCCTTCTTCCAGGGTGCAGCCTGTGTAGCCAGCCTTGCCCAGCCTCTGACCCATGTGGTAAAAGCCAACCTTCTCCAGGTGGGCCACCAGGGTTTTTCAAAGTCCACGCACATGGATTATCTGATTCCTCTCTCAGCGGCCACTGAGGACAGCAGAGCATGAAGAGTCTTGCATAGAGCTGAGGAAACTGGGATGAAGAGGCAGCCTAAGGTCATGCACAGGTCATACAAAGCACCATGGTCATATGCCCCCAGTTCCCTTTAATGCCGCCGCCTCACCCCCCAAGACACTGCAGGTCAGCAGCATCGCCAGAGACTTTCAAGGAGAGTAGAGCCTTGTCTGGTCCCACAGCCCTAGTCACAAAGGGAAAAAGACTCGCCAGCAGGAACTTAACTGATTTCTACTTCTATGTCAGGGGTTAGAAGCGAAGTTACCCACAGATACTCAGCCATGGAACAACCATGGGCTCTGAGGGCAGCTGTTGTCCTGGTGACCACACCTTACCTCCCTGTGGTATTTTACAGTCGACAGAGTACATCAAGGACTGTGGCATTCACAGTCATGGCTCCAGGACATTCCTAATAACAAACCAATATTCCCCTTGCATTTAAGAGTCAAGTAGGTCACACTTCTTGAATGTTCACCAGGTATGCCATTCGGTCCATCTCAGAGGTGAGGAAACCGAGGCTCAGGCGGGTTCGGTGACATGTCCAGAGTCACTTTCTTCATACACAAAATAGGTGGGACTCAGATGAAGACACAGCTGATGCCAGGCCCAGGATGGTAGGCCCGCAGGTGAGCCACATGGTGGAATGATAGCGTGAGCCTACATCAATGTGATCACAACTGCATACACCATCACGGCTACCGCACGCCTCCTTCGGATTTAGTTGGTAATTTTCATTCTAATGCTTCAAACCGGGGAAGGCAAACTTTTATATTTACAGCCCTTTGGTTCTGTTAGGTTGGTCAAATTGGTATGACGTTTACAGATCAACGGTAAAATCTGCAGAGGTGAGTAGAACCCCACGGTACTTAACCTTTTCTTTATACAACAGGCCGGAGAAAATCACCAACATGAGGCCTCGGTGAGCGAGGCCAAAAGTTCATTGCCACTGAATAACTGCTTAATTAAATCCCTTTCAGAAAACTGCCACCCCTCTGAAAGGTCAGGCCCGGCTGTGACAGCTGTGTAGATATACACTGAGACAAAGGGACGGACGTTGCATGTGATTAGAACCAATGAATTTTTAACGTCTTGGTAATGATGCTTTCTGGCCCTGTAACTTGAGGAACTGATGTATTGCCATGGGGTAGATGAGAAAAAGTAAATCAAACAGTCCACTGCAAGAACAGCTTGCTTTTTCATTCATGCGACACATAAAACATTGAGGGGGAGGCAGGGCGGGTCTCGAAGAAGCAAAGAGACACACACACACACACACACACACACACACACACACGATTTCTACCCTTAGCCTTAGACAACCATGTCTTCCCATCAGTTTTTCTTTATCGTGCTGATTTTAGCGGTAACATACTGAGAACTGTGGGCTGTGTTTTATTCACGTTGAATAAATGAAGAGCCTTCATTATTAATTAAGCATGTACTTATAGACGTGTATTAATAAGTGTGTGACCCTTGCTCCTGGTCTCATTCCTCTCCCTTGGGAGCGGCAGTTCTTCAGCTGTAAGGCTTTGGCTGGGTGGGGGGAGGGGAGCAAATGATGGCCAGCCAGTCACTCTGCCACTAGATTATGAGCTCAGGGTTAATGAGCAAATCTAAAAAGCGCAGATGAGCAGGTTTTTTTCTTTCTTTCTTTCCTTTTTTTTTTTTTTTAACTTGAAAAGGACTCATTTTCTAAAAGCAACTTCCTTTTATTAAAAGAGAATTCCAAAGCTGGAGGAAGGCACCTTGCTCTGGAGGTCCTGGACCCAGAGGATGTCTAGGGCTATCTAGGACTGTCTCTGAAATTGCTCAAGAGCACACACTGGGGGTCATCTAGACAGGTATGACGGTGCCTGGACTCCGTTAACACACAGTTCCAACAAAGCCTAAAATAAATACATTAATGGCACCAAATGTATAGGTCCTCGGTCTTCCAGAGGACAGCATGAGGTGACCACCAAGCTCCACGGACTCTCAGAGTCTGTCATCCCTGGGGCTTCTGGTTGGAAGCCAGAAGAGTCCACTCTCCTTTAGTTTCAAAAAGGCTGGAGGAGAAGGGGGTCAGTGTCACTATTTTGAGTGTGCTTGGGAAGGAAGGGGCCCACTCACCATCTGGAGGACATCGGAAGAGACCATCTGCATACAGCACATGGCCGTGGCCAACGCACACACGATGGTGGAGAGGACATTGAGGGCACACACGCTGAAGAGGAGATCCTGGGAGAGAAAAATGCAGCAGAATGTCAGTCTCCTCTCAACAACCCAGATGGCAGATCCTTAGCTTTTCCATCAAGGTCCAGAACGAGTGTGACCAGTTGCCCTCCACTTCCCAGAGGTTTTCTTTTGGAGTTTGTTTTAATAATCAAAACTGGCCTTTAATATAGACACATTTGTTTACCCTTCTACAATGCTGACTGAATTATTCTTAGATACTGAAGGATGTATTTCACACTTTTGGTCATTATTAGGCACTCACTGTCTAAGAAAATCTTGAACTCACCAACATTTAAGTAGGGGGCAATTGTTTTCAATTATACAATGCAACTTAAAATCTTGAAAACTAGTAAAATGCCAAGTAAAAAATTTTTTTTCTTTTTATTTATTTGACAGAGAGAGAGAGATCACAAGTAGGCAGAGAAGCAGGCAGAGAGAGAGGAGGAAGCAGGTTCCCTGCCAAGCGGGGAGCTCAATGCGGGGCTCGATCCCAATGACCTTGAGACCATGACCTGAGCCAAAGGCAGAGGCCCCAACCCGCTGAGCCACCCAGGCACACCGCCAAGTTTTTAAATTAAACTTTTTGCCTTCAGGTAACGGCAGATTCACAAGCAGGTGTAAGAAATAATACAGAGAAGCTCTGTGGACCCTTTGCCCAGGTTCCTCCATGGTAGCATCTTGTAAAAACCATAGTGAAATATCACAACCAGGATTGACGGTGATGCAGTCAAGACACAGAACATTTCTGTCACCATGAGGATCCCTGCCCCACGTTGACCTTTCAGAGACACACGTACTTCTCTCCCCTGCTCCAGCTCCATCTCCCATTACCAACCCCTATCAACCATTAGCCTGGCCTCCATTTTTATAATTTTGTCCTTTCAAGAATGGTACACAAGTGGAATCATACAGCACGTAACCTTTCAAAATTGGCTTTTTTTACTCATAGTAATTCCATCAAGATTCACCCACACTGTTGCATGTGTCAGCAGATCATTCCTTTTTATTGCTGAGCAGTATTTCATGGTGAATGTACCACAGTTTGCTTAATCAGGCACCAGATGAGAAATATCTGTGTGGTTTTCAGCTTGGGGCTATTACAAATAAAGCTGCCATGAATGTTTGTGTACAGGTCTTTGTGTTCGTATAAGTTTTTATTTCCCTGGAGAAAATGTCCAAGAATACAATTGCTAGGTCATAGGGTAACTAAATGCTTGGTTTTATAAGAAAGTGCCACATTGTTTTCCAGAGTGACTGAACCATTTTATGTTCCTACCAGAAATGTATGCATGATCCAGTTTTTCTGCTCTCTTGCCCATATTTGGTATCACTATTTTTATTTTAGCCACTCTGATAGGTGTGTAATGATATACCAGTATCATTAAAAAATGATACTGGTTTTAATTTGAAGTTTCCTAATGGCTAATGCTGCTGACTATCTTTTTGTGTGCTCATTTGATCTGTCTATCCTCTTGGGTGGAGTGCCTATTTGTATCATTTGCCCATTTCCAACAGAACCATTTGTTTTTTATGAATTTTGAGAGTCCTTTATGTGTCTTAGGTCTTGGTCTTTTGTCAGGTATGTTGTTTGCAAATATTTTTCCCAGTCTGTAGCTTTTAATCCTCTTCACATAAGTTTTCACAAAACAAAAGTTTCATATACCTTAGGTCCAGCTTACTAATTTTTGTTTTTATGGCTCATGCTTTTGGTGTCAAGATTTTCTCTTATTTTTTTTTAAAGTTTTTATAGTTTTACATTTTACATTTAAGTGTGTGATTCACTCTGAAGTAATTTTTGAATAAAGTGTGGGTTAGGTTGAGGTTTATTTTTGTGTTTCTACTTTTAATCTTGACGTGTTCATTGCTAGATATAGAAATGTGGTTTATATTTGTATATTTATCTGGTATCTTGTGACCTTGGGATTTATCTAGACAATGAGGTCATATGCAAATATTCTATTTCCTCTTTTCCAATTTGTATACTTTTTAATTTTTTCTTGCCTTATAGCACTAGATAGAATTTCAAGTTTATGAATAAGAAGATGAGTGAGATGGTGAGAATAGCTATCTTTGTCTTGTCGAATTTTGTGGAGTTTTAACTCTCCAAGTACAATTCATTGCTCCTTGGGAAATTTGTTCTCTAAAAATAAGCATGATTTACAAAAATGATACAGGAATACCTTGTAGATATCTGAGGTTGTGTTCCAGATCTTTGCAATAAAACAAATATTGCAATAAAGTGAATCAAATGCATTTTTTGGCTTCCTGGTGTATATAGAAGTATGTTTACACTATACTGTTGTCTATTAAGTGTGCATTTATATATGTTTAAGCATTATATCTAAAAAATGTACATACCTTAATTTTAAAATACTGTATTGCTAAAAAGTGCTAAATATCATCTGGGGTTTCGGCAAGTTGTAATCATTTTACTGGTGGAGGGTTTTTCCTCCCTGTTGATGCCTGCTGACTAATTAGGGTAACAGTTGCTGAAAGCTGAGGGGGCTGAAGCAATTTCTTAAAATAAGACAACCAGTTTGCTTCATTGATTAATTCTTCCTTTCATGAAATATTTCTCTGTAGCATGTAATGCTGTTTGATAGCATTTTATCCAAAGAACTTCTTTCAAAATTGGAGTCAATCAATCCTCTCTAACTCCATTTCTGCTTCATCAGCTAAGTTGATGTATTATTCTAAATCCTTTTTTTTTAATTTATTTTTTATTTTCAGCATAACAGTATTCATTATTTTTGCACCACACCCAGTGCTCCATGCAATCCGTGCCCTCTATAATACCCACCACCTGGTACCCGACCTCCCACCCTCTGCCCCTTCAAAACCCTCAGATTGTTTTTCAGAGTCCATAGTCTCTCATGGTTCACCTCCCCTTCCAATTTCCCCCAACTCCTTTCTCCTCTCTAACTTCCCATGTCCTCTATGCTATTTGTTATGCTCCACAAATAAGTGAAACCATATGATAATTGACTCTCTCTGCTTGACTAATTTCACTCAGCATAATCTCTTCCAGTCCCGTCCATGTTGCTACAAAAGTTGGGTATTCGTCCTTTCTGACGGAGGCATAATACTCCATAGTGTATATGGACCACATCTTCCTTATCCATTCGTCCATTGAAGGGCATCTTGGTTATTTCTACAGTTTGGCAACCGTGGCCATTGCTGCTATAAACATTGGGGTACAGATGGCCCTTCTTTTCACTACATCTGTATCTTTGGGGTAAATACCCAGGAGTGCAATGGCAGGGTCATAGGGAAGTTCTATTTTTAATTTCTTGAGGAATCTCCACACTGTTCTCCAAAGAGGCTGCACCAACTTGCATTCCCACCAACAGTGTAAGAGGGTTCCCCTTTCTCCACATCCTCTCCAACACATGTTGTTTCCTGTCTTGCTAATTTTGGCCATTCTAACTGGGGTAAGGTGATATCTCAATGTAGTTTTAATTTGAATCTCCCTGATGGCTAGTGATGATGAACATTTTTTCATATGTCTGATAGCCATTTGTATGTCTTTATTGGAGAAGTGTCTGTCCATATCTTCTGCCCACTTTTTTGATATGATTGTCTGTTTTGTGTGTGTTGAGTTTGAGGAGTTCATTATAGATCCTGGATATCAACCTTTTGTCTGTACTGTCATTTGCAAATATCTTCTCCCATTCCGTGTGTTGCCTCTTTCTTTTCTTGACTGTTTCCTTTGCTGTGCAGAAGCTTTTGATTTTGATGAAGTCCCAAAAGTTCATCTTCGCTTTTGTTTCCTTTGCCTTTGAAGACATATCTTATGTCTTCAAAGGCAAGAAGTTGTTGTGGCTGATATTGAAGAGATTACTGCCTATGTTCTCCTCTAGGATTCTGACGGATTCCTGTCTCACATTGAGGTCTTTTATCCATTTTGAGTTTATCTTTGTGTACGGTGTAAGAGGATGGTCGAGTTTCATTCTACATATAGCTGCCCAGTTTTCCCAGCACCATTTATTGAAGAGACTGTCTTTTTTCCACTGTATATTCTAAATCCTTTGTTAACATTTCACCAATCTTCACAGCATCTTCTCCAGGAATAGATTCTATCTCAATAAATCCTTTCTTTATTCATCCATAAAAATCAACTCCTTCATCCATAAAAATCAACTCCTCCTTAACTCAAGTTTTTTTTTGTTTGTTTGTTTGTTTTTTTCCATGAGAGGGAAGCAATCCAGTCCCATCTTCAGGCTCCACTTCCAATTCTAGTTCTGTGGCTGTTTCTACCACATCTTCAATTACTTCTCCACCACCGAAGATCTGAACCCCTCAAAGTCATCCAGGAGGGCTAAATCAGTTTGTATTGATGTATGTATTGATATTTTGATGTATGTATTGATATTTTGATCTCTTCTTGTGAATTATGGATGTCCTTAATGGTATCTAGCATGGTGAATTCTTTACAGAAGGTTTTTAGTTGACTTTGCACAGATCCATTAGAGGAATCATAGTCTATAGCTGCTATATAGAAGCTTATGAAATTTCTTTTTTTTTTTTTACTGTTCTGAAAAATACTTGATTTTTTATTGTAATTATAGTATCATTAACATACAGTGATATTAGTTTCAGATGTACAATATAGTGATTAAAAATTCAATACATCACCCAGTCCTTATCATGACAAGTGTCCACCTTAATCCCCATCACCTCTTTCACCCATCCTCCCACCCACCTCCCCTATAGTAACCATCAGTTTGTTCTCTAGAATTAAGAGTCTGTTTCTTGGTTTCTCTCTCTCTTTTTTCTTTGGTCATTTGCTTTGTTTCTTACGTACCACATATGAGTGAAATCATATGGTATTTGCCTTTCTCTGATTGATTCTTTAGCTTAACATTACGTTCTTCAGCTCCATCCATGTCACTCCAAATGCAAAGATTTCATTTTTTTTAATGGCTGAGTAATATTCCATTGCATATATACACACACCATATGTTCTTTATCTATTCATCTACCAATGGGCACTTGGGCTGCCTCCATAATTTGGCTACTGTAAATAATGTTGCTATAAACACAGGGCTACACTAATGAATTGTGTGCCCATTTGAATTAGTGTTTTTGTATTATTTGGCTAAATACCCAGTAGTGTGATTACTGGGTCATAGGGTAGTTCTATTTTTAACTTTATGAGGAACCTCCATATTGTTTTCCAGAGTGGCTGCACCTGTTTCCATTCCTACCAAAAGTGCAAGAGGGTTCCTTTTTCTCCACATTCTCACCAACACTTATTGTTTCTTGTGTTTCTGATCTTAGCCCTTCTGACAGGTGTGGGGTGGTACCTCACTGTGGTTTTGATTTGCAGGAAATATATTTCTAAGAAACAAGACTTGAAAGGCAAAATTACTCCTTGGCCTGTAGGCTGCAGAATGGATGTTGTGTTAACAGTCAAAAAACATTAATTTCATTGTACATCTGTATCAGAGTCAGTCTGTCTTCTGAATCTTTGAAACCAGGCATCAACTTTTTTTCTCTATCTATAGAGGTCCCAGATGGCATCTCCTTCCAGTAGGAGGCTGTTTTGCCTATATTGAAAGTCTACTGTTGAGCATCACCATGTTCATTAATTATCTGAGTTAGATCTTCTGGATGACTGACTGTAGCTTCTCCATCAGCACCTGCTGCTTCACCTTGTACTTTGATGTTATGGAGACGGCCTCTTTCCTTAAACCTCATGAAGCAACTGCTGCTAGCTTCAGACTTTCCTTCTGCAGCTTCCTCGTCTCTCTCAACCTTTGCAGAACTGAAAAGATTTAGGGCCTGGCTCTGGATTAGGCTTTTTGCTTAAAGGAATGTTGTGGCTGGTCTGCTCTATCCAGACCTCTGGAACATTCACCATATCAGCAGTAAGGAAGTTTTGCTTTCTGATCATTCATGTGTTCACTGGAGTAGCACTTTTAATTTCCTTCAGGAACTTCTCCTTTGTATTCACAAACTGGATAACTGGTGCAAGAGGCCTAGTTTCTGGCCTATCTCAACTTTCAACATGAGCTTTTCACTAAGCTTAATCATCTCTAGTCAAAATGAGCCGGGAAATCGCTGGTCAGTGGAGCAGTCAGAATACATATATATTTATCAACTAAGTTCACCATTTATGTACAGGCATGGTTTGTGATGCCCAGAAACTATCATAATAGTAATATCAGAGATAACTGCTCATAGGTCACCATAACAAATATAATAATAATGAAAGTTCGAAGTATTGTGAGAACTGCCAAAATGTAACAGAGACATGAAATGAGTGAATGCTGCTGGGAAAATGATGCCAATAGACTTGCTCGATGCAGGGTTGCCACAAACCTTCAATTTGTAAAAACACAGTATCTGAGAAGTGCAATAAAATGAAGCATAATAAAAGAAGTTATGCCTGTAATGATATGTTCTCTAATTCAATCTTAGTCATACAAACTTATTCAGGCAAAAATATACAAAATATTGTACATACTCAAAAAGCTATCAGGAAAAATGGATCTTTCACCTAAAGACAGTGGTATTAAATAGGCTAGTTTTAATAATTTAACCAAGGGGTTGACAAATCCTCAAGAAGAGATGGGGAATATCACTGTATTTCCTCACTGAATGCTTCATAGATGCATTAGGTATGTGTCCAAATGACTTTCTTGTCTGGGAGATCCCCAGGATCTATTTACTCATAGATACAGGAACCCATATATTCTAATCTATACCATCCTTTAAAAAGGTTCCCCAATCTCCTGTAAATTATTGTGATCACAAAGTCTCTGCAAGCCCTTTCCCTGATGATTATGATAATATTATAGGGGACAAAGTTAACATAGCGTGTTTAAATATATCCCCAAGGTTAAATCATTCAATGACAATGTGAAGACACAGAAGAGTCTTGTTTATAAGATTTGTTAGGCAGAACTGAGCAGGGTTCAGTCTATGGCTAATTATCCCCCACTCCTGAAGTAAGAGTGTTCTGGGCACTCTGAACAATATGGGCACGTGTGCTACTCTCAAACCTGCATCACACACTGTTTCTAAACCTTCTTCCGTGGTTCTTTTCTAAGACAGTTTCTTCCCATGCATGCGCTAATCAATGTCTAGCTGAATACTTCAGGGGGATCCTCTGAAGATCCCAGAGTTCTCTCCCTCCTATTACTCAGTCCTAGGAACTCTAGTCTCCAGGTTTTAGTCTCCCTAGGACTCTTAGCTCTGTGTTCCCAACTCTGGGAGTCTGTAGGGATCCTCCTGAGCTCTCCATCCCTGTGCTGTGACCTGGAGGCTTTTGAAGCTATAAGTTGGGGCTGCCATAGGGCTCACCTCATTTGTTGGCCATATCTCAGGATCATTGTCCCTAGTTGCCTGATATATCTTCATATTCTATTTTGGTTTCTTTTGGCTGGGAAAGTGGGGAGTTGTTTCAAGTGGGATTCTAAATCTAGTTCCTATAATTCCATCTTGGCCAAAAGGTCTTGGTAACTTTCTGGTTTCCATTTCCTACGTGGTTGTAGCAGGGCTTAGACAACTGCTTAAGTAATCTGTGCAATATTACTGTGGTCATCTCAAGTGTCCTCCCTGCTCCTGTAGCCACTAAGGATGGAGCAGGATGGGAGCTCAGCGGTGTTAAAGCACATGCACAGATATGGCTGGAAAGAGTCTAAGGAGCTTGGGTTTTATTTTCTAAGTGATGAGATACCTCTGAAGATGTGTGTTGATGTTGGGAAAGAGAATGCAGCCTATTGTCACAAATGATTGAGAGAGACACCTTTTGTAGGGCCAAGCACAGAGGCCAGGATTTAACAGGTGCTCAGTAAATATGTGTTGAAATGAGAGACTGGCAGCATGGGGGTGATCATCTCACCACTGCTACAGAGGGTTGAAACCAGAGCACATGAAGGAAGCATGGAGACTGGGAGTCTGAGAATGACTTGAAAGCTGAAACCAGGAGAGCATGGTCATTGGTTGGGCACAGACGGGGATAAGGCAGAAGAAAGGAAATTACTCTGAGGCATAAGTTGTAAGTGGGAGCATGATGCCAGCAGTGTGCCTGGGGCCTGAGGGAAAGGAGCAGTCTTCACAGGCAAATAACCAATGTGGTCTGTGACATGTAAAGCTGGTTGCCAGGGACCTGCCCACAGAGATGTTCATAACCACTTGGAAAGGTGGGTCTAGTGCTCATGATGGAGGTCAGGATGGGAGATGCAGACTAGGTGTCATCCCTACAGAGTCGAGATGTTCCTTCCCCTGTGGGTGCCCCTGATATATCTGATGGCCTGGGTTTACTCATTTTCTTCTCCCCCACCAGACTGCAGAGTATTAGGGTGCTCTAGATTTCCTAGAGAAGAGGGCATTCTTGGATGAAATTACAATTCTCACCTTAAAGATACATCAGAGAATAACCCGAGATAGTACACAGAAACTATATATATAGATATATATGTATGTGTATGTATGTGTATGTGTGTGTGTATTTGTGTGTGTGTGTGTGTGTGTGTGTGTGTATATATAATATCTCTCAGGGGGCAATTCAAAACTAGAACCAATATAGGGACATCTCTTAATGGACCATAATCAAAAATATAATCAATACCCTTAATTTTGTCCTCAATCTAAAAATTTCAACTTTATTGACCATATATTCCACTGTCATTAAAACAAATGCCTTTCCGAAAAGAACATTAATTTTGTATATACTTTCATTTGCAACCAAATAAAACTACTCACAGAAAAAAATAAACACAACACAGATCACAACTTTTTTTGAATAGGCCTCATGAGGCAAGTGCTGCTTTATGTTTCATGGAGTGTATTCATTTGAAATACACACCAAAGACTTTTTTCCCCCTTCTTCCAGCTGTTAAAATGCTTGGCTTTTCTTTCTTTCTTTTTCTTTTTTTTTTTTCTAGATAATGGCACACCACCTGAAATCATGCTTATGTGTTTCTTTGGAATTCTCTTTCTGGCTTAAATAACGCCTTTACTTCTGCCCTTTGACAGCTTTATCAGAGAATCTTCTGCAAGTACTGAAATCCATGTTCTATAAAATATTTTTATAAGGTCATTCAAAATGGCAAGTGTGAAAACAAGGCAGGTCTTCACTGTGGATGCTAAGTTTTGCTGCCAGCCATCAGGGATACTTACGCTAATAAAATTTACTGTTGTCCAGAGGACGAACTGTTTTACATTCATTCCAGTTTTTTTTCCCCCTATGTGTTTTTTTCTTTCTTTGCATAAAGAAAGAGATCCCATAGGAGACCATTATCAGTCAAAGTGTAATGATGGAAGGTGAGGAAAGTCTCTTAGCATAAAAACTAAGTGATGAGACCATAGCCAACAGTAATTTTGTGTGTTGTAATTAAGAGATGGGTGTAGGGCTTTATCAGAATTATCCTATTGAAACTTATCAATTACTCAATGCAAGGATGTCTGTCTTAATGAGTCTTTCATGGCAGGAATGGGACTCCAATGTAGAAAAACAGGATGTTAGGGCGCCTGGGTGGCTCAGTGGGTTAAGCGGCTGCCTTCGGCTCAGGTCATGATCTCAGGGTCCTGGGATTGAGGCCCACATCGGGCTCTCTGCTCAGCAGGGAGCCTGCTTCCCTCTCTCTCTCTCTGCCTGCCTCTCTGTCTACTTGTGATCTCTGTCAAATAAATAAATAAAATCTTTAAAAAAAAAAAAAGAAAAACAGGATGTTAGAAAAGGCAGGTGAAAGCAGTGGGGAGTATAACCAAACAAACTATGCTTGTGGACATCCTGCTCTGTGTTCCAGGTGGGTAGGTCCAAGATTGGTGACTTCCAGAGCTTAGAACCTCCAGCATTAAAACACAAGATACACTCCCAATTAGATTGTTCTGCTTTGAACATGAAGCAATTATATGAAGACTTCAAAATTCTGGACGGGTTGTTCTCATGTCACCAGCTTGAACTGAAGCATCCTCTGTAGGGCTTTTCCATGTCCCTCCCCTCCCAAATCCAGTGCCTGTCCAACTCAGGCCTTCATTAACACACACGTTCCTGGGTAACTTACCCCATCTTCCCAACCACTCATTCCCTGATCGACCCTACCTAGTGGAGTATTTAAAAATCTCCTCTAATTATAATTCTTTCTTATGCTTCTTTGCCTCTTGGATCCAGAAGTGACTCCACTTTCAAGGTTCACGGTGAATCTCATTTCCTTCAGTGTCTTCTCCAACAGCTGATATCCCAAGGAATATTTCCTCCTTTGAACCCACAGGGTGGCCTGCATCATATATTCTTTATTGCACTGTGATGTTAGACCCTGGTCATGGACTATTACCTGGCATTTAATGCAGAACTATATTGGGAGAGGCAATCTGCCATAGGCCCTGAGCATGCCTGTAAGTTCCTGCTGGGCAGGTTAAGAAGATAAACCTTGACTCCTCTTTACCCATCCCATTGCTCAGTGTTTTGTTTACAAAAAGCAACCTTGAGGAAAGAGGTAGCATTGCTCCTAGACAAAACATAGGCTTATTACAGATGCAGCAAATTCTCCAGGCTCAATGTTTCTCTCCCATAATGTGGTCCACTGATTGTGCAGGCATCTGTGATGGACAATTAGCATTGTTCCAAGAGACTTGGGGAGCAGAGGGAACTGACAAAAACCAACATAAATCTCTGGCAATACTTTTGCCATGAGTAATACCCCCTGAACCAGGGGGTCTTGTGTCTTCTACCACAGAAGTAATAGTAAACTCTAACAGGCCACTTTGTTAGCTTGAAAGCAGGTAAAAATCTCAGACCCTGCACAGTTCCTGACAATGTATTGCCAATATCATTTTGAGAGGACAGCAAGAGTAGAGAACCAGTCTTCTGTTATTGTCTATAGTAGAATATCTCATTCGAAATAACCAACTAGTAAACATTTGTTTGAAAATGTAGGGGATATTTCATTGTTCTCTTCTGAATTTTAAATTCAGACTGGAAGGAAATGATATGTTGACTTTCCAAATTTCCAACCACACACAGAGAAAAATTCACCATCACCCAAATAAATTAAAGGATAAGCAAGATTCTGTACAAGAACTCTTGATGGTAGTATGGTCTGTGTGTGTGTGTGTGTGTTTAAAATTTGTGACTTCTATTTTCCATAAAATTTCTCAAGTGATGAGCACATCCTGGAACATATCCCAGGCCATTTAATTTGTCTCCATAGAAAGTAGTTCTTACAGACAGAGGTCTTCATGGCTGGCTTGAATACTGATCACAGTATTCAATACTGTGATCTGTGATATACTGATATCTGTGATATACTGAATACAGCGAAAATTAGGCTGTCATATGGAGAAGGTAAGTGATTCATGGAGGAATCTGTGAAAGTTATTATTTCAAGATGCAAACATTCTACTTAGGATCCCTACAAATTTAAGTGAATTTTGGCCTTGCTCTGGTCTCTCAGGCACCATCAATAACACAAATGCTACTAGAAGACAGGTTTGCTTCTCATACAATATGTGCTGTTTGTTCAATGGCACTTTTAACTTTGAGCAAGGACTTATGAAGAGATTTACACTCTCCACAATGGTACAGAACTGTGCCTTATTTCGTAATTCAAAACTGCTCCTCAGCCCTCTGAAGCAACTGCTTTTAGTTTCTAGTTGGTGGATATAAATTGCTTAGATAACTATATAAATAATTGTAATTTGCAGACTAATTATTTTCTTACAATTCTATCAAATTTTAAGATCAAGAAAATAATCTTCAATGTTCCTGAAATTCAAGAAAGGGTAATCAGGTAAAAAATAAGTTTCTCTACCTATGTGTGTGCATGTATGTACATAAGCACATACATGTATCTTTGTATATTGTATTAATTTTTTCAAAATTTCCTTTTAGGATTTTTCTCCTTGACCCAGTGTTTGTTTAAGAGCATGTTAGTTTCCACATATTTGTGAATTTTCCTGTTTCCCTGCCACTACTGATTTCTAGTTTCATTTTTATCATGGTCAGAAAAGATACTTGGAAGGATTTCAATCTTCCTAAGTTTGTTAAGACTTGTTTCGTGCCCTAACATGTAATCTCCTGGAGAATGTTCTGTGTGTTCTTGTGCTGATGAACGAAAAGCTCTGTATGTGTCTGTTAGGTCTATTTTATTCAAATCCACTGCTTCTTTATTGATTTTCTGTCTGGATGTTCTTTCATTATTGAAAGTGACATATTGAAGTCTACCATTATTGTTTTGCTGATTTCTCCTTTCAAATACATCAACATTAATTTATATACATAGATGCTGTGATGTTGAGTGCATATATATTTACAACTGCTATATCTCCCTGTTGAATTGACTTTTATCAATAACCCTTGTCTATAAACAGTTTCTGACTTAAAGTCTACCTTGTCTGATATAAGTATAGCCACCCCTGCTTTCTTTGGTTTTCATTTTCATGGAATATTCCTTTTCATCCCTTCACTTTGAACCTATGTGTGTCCTTGAATCTAAAGTGGGTTTCTTGCCTAGCACAGAGATGAATATTCATTTTTTTATCCATTCAGCCACTCTCTATCTTTTTATTGGGGATTTAGTCCATTTAGATTTAAAGTAATTATTGATAGGGAAAGACTTACTAATGCCATTTTGTTAACTGTGTTCTGTTTGTCTTACAGGCCTTTGTTCTTTTCTCTCTCTCACACGGTCTTCTTTTGTATTCTAGTCTTCTGATTTTTGTAGCGATAGGTCTTGATTCCTCTCTCTTTTTCTTTTAACTTCTATAGGTATTTTCTTTGTGGTTACTAAGAGGCTTACATAAAATGTAGTTCTGACAGTATGTATATGTTTTATAAAATATTTCTTTCCTATATATTCCTTTATAACGTGTATTTTTCCTATAAATTCTGAATTTCTAAAACTTACTGTGATTCTAATTAACCTCTAGCTTTAAAACAATGTCAAACAAAACATAACTGTATATTTATATGAAAGAAAAAATAAACAGGTGTTGTCAAGAAATCTTTGGAAAAGGAGAGGGGCTTTGCATACCTCAAAACATACCATACATTTACAATCACAGAATAGTGTTGCACTGACAAGGGAACGGGAGAGCCTAGATACAGATTCTTATTATAATGATGGTATATTACATAACTTGTGTTGAGATAATTGGCTGTTAAAAAAAAATGAAGAAAACAAATCTGGATATGAAAAGAACAAGAGGAAACTTCTTCCTTGTGAACCTAAAGATAAAAATGCTAACCAAATTACTGAAAAACTAAATCCAATAACATATTAAAAAATGCATTATGAGGGGCACCTGGGTGGCTCAGTCAGTTGAATATCTGACTTCTGATCTCTGAGCAGGTCTTGATCTCAGAATTATGAGATCAAGTTCTGCATTGGGCTCCACACTGGGCATGAAGCCTACTTAAAAAAAAAAAAAACAACAACATTATGACAAGTTTGTTTTATTCTTCTGTTATAAGGGTGTTTTAACACAAGATAATCTATTAATGTAATTCACCACATTAAATGAGAAAAACCATACTTAATCTCAATAGTGCAAAACATCAGTTGCTATTTCAACACTACTTTAGAAGCTCCCAATAACTGGAAATAGATGAATGCTCCCTTAATTTAAGAAGATCTATAGCAAATATCAGGAAGGAGATAGGGATGGCTACCATTATCACTTCTGTTCAACACCGTTTAGCAGATCTCAACCATTAGAATAAGACACTAAAAAGAAGTAAATTGTACAGAGTTACAAAAGAAGAAAAACTGCCACTATTTACATATGATATGATTATTTACATATAAAACCCAACATTTTCAAATGTTTAAATTAAGTAGGATCGTTGAGCAATGTTGCTGGGTATAAGATCAACACACACAATTATAATTGTATTCTCATACACCAGCAACAAAAAGGAAGAATAACTTTTTTACAAGATGTGATTTAAGGGCACCTGGGTGGCCCAGTCAGTTGAGCATCTGACTCTGATTTTTAGCTCAGGTCATAGTCTCAGGGTCATGAGACTGAGCCCTAAGTCGGGCTCTGTGCTTAATGAGAAGCCTGCTTGAGATTCTCTCTCCCTCTCCCTCTTCCCCACCCCCTGCTCCTGTGTTCTCTCTCTTGCTTTCTAAGAATACCAAATACATAAATCTTTTTTAAAAAGTATGATTTTTATAGTAGCAACAAAAAATACTCAAGAATATAGAAAAATGGATGAAATGATAATACATTGAGAAGTAATAAATGGTGTGATAGGAAGACTCATTAACATGTTAATTCTCTGCAAATTAATTTAGACACCTGATGGAATCCCAATAAATACTGTTACAAGGTTCTGTGTATGTGTGCACAGACTGACAGGATGACTCTAAAGTCCAGATAGCAGAGCATAAGACCAAGAATAGCCATGGCAGACTTCCACTTCAGGTAGTATGGTTAGCAGATTTCCTGGGATGGGCTCCTGCTGCAGAACAGATTCCAAACAATGTATGGTTCTTGATGCATTGCTGACCTTGCAGAAAATAGAGGAGATCTCCAAAGACTTCATTTCTACGCCTCTTTCCAAATTTAAGGACCAACCTATGAACCAAAACTGGAGCTGGAAAATGTGAGCAGAGAGCAAGATTGTGCTGAAGGTAATTGCTAACACCAGCACTCAGATCTGGTTCTTTGGGCTAGCAGTAAAAAGGGTCAATTGAATAGAAACTCCACAATTAAACTCAGACCTTGAAAGAAACTAAAATGTGCAGCAGTTCCAGGCTTCTAGAACACAAAGATGAATTGTTTTTGGAGGAAATAGTCCTCTGCTTAGGTCCACAGAATTCCTATTCATTAAGGTCAAGCAGATAGAAGTTCTCAATCAGAAATCATCCTATATATGAGGACATGAGCCACCCACCAGTGGGAGGCATCAGAAAGAATAAACTACAGATTTAGATTCTAAAGGAGTTCAAATACCAGACTTGTTAGAAACATGGAGTACAGAACAGCTATGTTTATGTTTAAGAAAATATTAAAAAATGGAAGCACAATTATGAATGATGAATAGAGACGACTGAATTAACAGATTTTTTTTTTTAAACATTTCTTTTTTGCAGATGGAGGTCAGCTTTTGGTTGCCTAAACCATCTCACCGAAGGGTCAACTCTTATAAAGGTACAAATTTGGACTTCACTTCTTTTATTTCCCCTTGTATGGAAAAATACCATAAATACTCAATCATTGATTTGGAGGACACTGGTTCCTTATTAGTTTTTTAAGAGTCATTATCCAAGTATGCTATTGGCTTGTGAAATTCACACAGTAAAACTGCATTAATATGCAAAGATAAAAAAATGAATAGGTAGACCTAAAAATTATTTAAAAGGTTCAACAGATTTGCCTAGTTTTGATAGATTAAGGCAGACGTGAGATTTCAAAGATTTAACAGCTGGTACAACTTGAGCACAGCCAATGAGATGGAGCCCAGCATGGGCAAGGTACCAGCCAGAATGCCCTCGAGGCTGGATCCTGGAGGGTCCTGGGATCCAGAGAAAGGCTCAGGGCAGAAGGAGTGGTGGATATCAAATGTAAAGACTACATATTAGCACTCATGGAAGGGAACAATAGCTTTACTTTGGGATACATTTATAAGTTTAAATTCCTACCAGCTATCAAGACTTATGATGAAACTACAGTTATTGAGAAAGTGTGTTACAAACGGAGGAAGAAAAGAAAAAGATTCATTCATATAAACAAAATAGTGAGCCTGGAAGAAGATGCAAATAAGTATTAGAACTTGATGCATGACAGATGGGACAAAGAAGATTTTTGTGGAAAGAATGAACTATTCAGTAACCAATGTTAAAATAATTGGCTATTCATACATCATACTCAAAAATCAATTCTAAATGGATGAAGAAAGACATAAATATGAAAGGAAAAATTAAGTGAAATAAATATATGAGAACAGCTTTATGTCTTCAAAATAGGGATGGATTTCTAAAACGAGACAAAAAACAAATCTCATATAAATCAATTAAAAAGACAATCATTAGAAAAATAGGCAATAAACATGAAAGATAATTCTCAAAAAAGGAAACATAAATGACAACTATCTAAAAATATGATCTACTTCAGCAATAGCTGAGAAATCAAACTGAGATCATAAAATACCTTTGTATGTCTGTTAGATTGGCAAAATATATTGAAAAATGCCAAATGCTGGTGATGTGGATTAATGAGGATTCTAACAAATTTCTGATGGGAGTAGAAACTGATACAATCACTTTGGCAAAAACTTGGCACCATCTCCTAAAGCTGAATATTTGCAACAATCCTATTCCCGCAACTATTGTAAGAAGCTCTTACCATGTATACCATGGGACATATGCACATGTGTCCATTCTAATAATAGCAAACAACTGGGACCCACTCAGTGTCCTTCCACAGGGGAAGTGATGAATGCATAGTGTTATGTTCACAGATAGAATGTTCCACAGCCATGAGAATGAATGGATTACAGCAATACACAACAACATGGATTAATTTTGGAAAATAAGTAGTAAATGATTATGCAACATGCCACCTATAAAGCTAAAGAAAAAGCATAAAACTAAACAATATTGTATATAGGCATATGTGCCTATGTGATTAAACTATAAAAAAAACAACAACAAAGGAACAAAAAGTGTAAAATTCAAAATGGTAGTTCCCTTTGCTGGAGAAGCACACAGGTAGATGCCAAGGACTGGTGATATTCTAGAGTTCCAAGTGTTCATTTTATTATTATGCATTATAATCTAAAGAATACTTACTCTATTGTAGTATCCATTATTTTTCCAAATATTTATTTTTTTATTTGAGAGAGAGAAAGCATGAGCAAGAGCATATGAGTGGGTGGAAGAAGCAGGGGGAGAAGCAGACTTCCTGCTGAGCAGGGACCCAAAGCCAGGCTCGATCCCAGGATACTGAGAGCATGACTTGAGCCAAAGGCAGATGTTTAACTGACTGAGCCACCCAGGCACCCCTACTGTATCCATTATTGCATTAAAAGATACTAGAGGGATATTAAAGAAAGCAAGGTGGAAGAATCTTCCCCCACAAGATATCAAGATCTGTCTTAAAGGTGGAGTGATAAAATGCAGAAAAACAGACTAAGGGAGCAGAAGAGTTCACAAAAAGAACCACATATATGGAAAATTGACATATGACAAATCAGTAGGAAAAAGGATAAAAGTGTGATAAATGGTACTAGGAAAATTGTTTATCCATAAAGAATGATGATTTATTATACAACCATTCACCAATGGGAATTTAAAAAATCTAAATCTAAAAAACAGAACTCTAGAACTATTAGAAAATGTAAGAGACTATATCTTTATAACTTTGGGTAAGGTAAGTATAGTCAATCCTCATTATTTATAAATACCACATCTACAAATTCATGTACTTGCTAAAATTTATTTATGACCCCCCCCACACCCAAATCACCCACTGTAGTTTTCTGGTCATTTGAGGACATGCATATAGCGGCAAAAAAATTCAAGATGCCTCATGTGCATGTTTTCCAGCTGAAGATGAACAAGGGCATGTTCTGCCTTCTTGTTTCAGCTCTCAAAACTGTAAACAAGTATCCTATTAATGACCTACTTAGTGCCACATTTTTTGTTTGTGCTTTTTGTGGGCAATTTTGCTATTTAGAATGGCTCCCAAGTTTGGTGCTAGAGTGCTGTCTGCTGTTTCTTAAAGTTCAGGAAGGCTGTGATGTGCCTTATGCAGAAGATACGAGTGCTAGATGAGCTTCAATAAGACATGACGTCTGGTGCTGTTAGCCTTGAGTTCAAGGTCAGTGAATCCAATAAATATTAAATAGAATCCATAATATTATATTAAGTAGAAAGACACATACAGCAAGGTTCTGTGTTGATGGGTTGATGAAAATTTTGTGACCAGAGACTCACAGGAACCTAACTCTGTATTTCCTCTAGGAGCAATGGTTCAGTATTCGCTCATTGAATGTCTGCAATGACTTTATAGAATACCAGTACTGTGAATAATGAGAATCAACTGTATTTGCTACACAAGACACCTGCCAATGCCCTGGAGGGACTAGGACCCCAGGAGGATAGGACGGAGTTGCCCCAGGCCTCACCTATAGCTGTGAGGATAAAGAGAGTACAGAGGGACCACCACAGCGAAGGGGGCACCTGACCTGCACGTGGAGTGAAACTCTGAAGGAGACCAAACTCAATGTCAAGAGCTAAAGGTCAACAGAGGTGCAAGAAACTGCCCAAGCATGTCATTTCAGAAAGGAGCATCCACGAGGCTGGACACAGTGATGGCTGCTGACCCCCGAGCTCTCAAGTCACATGGGGGAGCTCTGTAAGGCATGGGACCCAATGCCCTTGAAGGTGGCACAAGGGGCGGCTTGGAGGGGGTGAGACAGAATGTCTCAAGTAAAATGACAGTGCGCCATGAGGTGTTTTCTTTGTTTTCATGTAAAATGGTTTGCAAGGGAAATCTCAGAAAAGAAAAAGACCAACAACACTGTGGCTTCTGACATTACATGGTGTACTCATTGGAAAGCCACTTAGAGTCTTCTTCTGTGTGAAACCACTCTTGTCAATTATGAGCCTGACTGTGAAGGTCTGGAAGCCAATACTGACCCAGTGTAAGAAAGGCCCCTGGCGCGGAGCTGCTGGGCACATGTTGCTTAACCTTGATTGACTTCAATTACTGTGTCTCATCTCCTACGGCAAAATAATTCTCCAAGGAGACAAAGAGCAGTGGAGGGTTTTTGCTCATGAAATTACCCTTAATGGACCTCTTTTGCTTCGGAACTGAAGACCAATTAGATTAGAGCCTGCTTAAAAGAAAATCTTTTAGGAATCAATTAGTTGGCCCTATGCATCCACACAGTCACAAGGAATGGGACCAATGTGGATTTTAAGAATTAGATCAAAATGGCAAATTGTGACTCCATCATTATTTATTGATTTAGCTTTGATTATGAAGGACAGTAACTGATTGAGCTACTTCCCTGGGCAAGCGCCAGACTAATGTAGTATCCTTTTGGTATCTCTCTTGTTAAATTCCATGGACAGTGGCTCCACAGCCACCTGGAGGGTGTGGGTCTAGCTGAAGGGGGAGGTCAGCAAGTGGGGAGATTTGGTCACATAAGGACCCAGACTACAGTACTTGTTCAGACACCCACACCCTTGAGGGAGGGCAGTGAGGTCACAACTGGTACAGGCCAATGGGGAAGAAGAGAGAAAAGAAGTAGGAGCCCCATGACCAAGGCATGGACAAGCAGAGTCTGTTGGGGGAGAAGGAAAATGGAGTGTGGAGAGGATCATAGGAACAGAGGCCCTCTTGCCTTTCTACAATGGCCTTTATTCTTGTTTAATCAAAATGCCATCTGTGTGGCTGGTGAAGCCCAAATCCTAGCGGCATCCTTGATGCCACTTGTCCCGAATACCTCATGTCCAAACCTGCCATGGTAGCTGTCAATACAGCCACCGAGGTCCCCAGAAATCTGTTCTCTGCTTGTCTTTCAGAAGACGCTTCATCCTAAGACTGGTGTGTGGTGGGCGGTGGGGGTCTCCTGATTCCCCAGGATCTATTCCCGCTAACTGCAGTGCCCCCTCCAAGAGTTTCCAGGGTACCTGCTTCTGGTCCCTTCCAGCTTAAAATCTATGAAGGATGCTTGCAGCAGCTGGACAAAATCTATGCCTGTGGTCTGTCCCTCTCTCCATCCCCCTTTCTGCTTCACCACCATGAGTGAGCTCTCCACCTCACGAGATCTCCACCAGCCAGCTCCTAGGTAGCCATGACCAAAATAAGCAAGTTAGTATCTGTTAACATTATGAAGCATTCCCAGGATTGAACACTTAGACTAATCACCTGTATTTATGCTACTTCCTAACGTTAATTAAATTTTTAGTTGCTTTATTTTTTTTAAAGACTTTCTTTATTTGACAGAGAGAGAGAGTGAGAGCAAGAGAGGGAACACAAGCAGGGAGAGTGGGAGAAGTAGAAGCAGGCTTCCCGAAACAGGAAGCCAGATATGGGGCTCAATCCCAGGACTGTGGGATCATGACCCAAGCCGAAGGCAGACACTCAACACCTGAGCCACGCAGGTGCCCATATAGTTGCTTTAAAATGTTTTAGAATCTCTTATTTAGCAAGTACAGAAGCAATTGATTTTAACTATTCATAAGTGAAATCTCTATAGTTAAAATTAATCTCTTCATAGCTGAAAAAGAAAGAAAGAATGAAAGAAAGAAAGAAAAGAAAAGAAAAAAGGAAGGAAGGAAGGAAGGAAGAGGGAGGCAGGGAGGGAAGAAAGGAGGGAGGGAGGAAGTTTCATTCATTTAGGTGAATGGAGAAATATTGAGGATTCAGAAAATATAGAAGACTTCATTTCAGGCATTACTTTAAAAGGAAAATAGGATAATCATAACCCTCAAAGATTTGTAAATGAGGGCTTGTTAAGATTGTAATTTCCTGAATAAAGACATCTACAGATATGACTTGGTTATTAGCACTGCCCCTGAGTTGTGGGATGTGACCTCACTCACTAGAAGAATCCCACGAGTCACTCACATGTGTCAATCTGGATTTCATGAGGATGACACATCATTTTCCTCCAATGTATCAAAATGACAATTTACTCCTTGCATGACAGGAGAATGGAGCTGCAAGGTAACATCACTGATATTTTATTCAGCTGGTAAGGAAGGGACAAACTGTCTTCCCCAGGGGTCTATCAAAACCAGAATCACCTCACACCCGGAGCCCTAAAGCTTTGCTTGGAAAGCGAGAACTTTTCTTCACAGACTAGTTCGGAAGGAGAACACACAACACACTAAAGCCTTTCACTTGGGCTGCTTGGTAAAGGGAACTCATGCAACACAGAATATTCTGTTCAGAGGGTATTATTTCATGTGTGAACCATGAATTTGTGATCAATTTTCACAGAATTTTTTTTAAAGGCACTCAACATAAATTAGAATGCGCATCACTTAGTTCTTGGTAATTTAGAAAGTACTGGTTTGTGGGGTGCCTGGATGGCTCAGGGGTCAAGTGTCCCACTCTTGACTTTGGCTCAGGTCATGATCTTGGCGTCGTGAGATCAAGCCCCACGTCAGGCTTTATGCTGGGCATGGAGCCTGCTTGAGATTCTCTCCCTCCCTCTGCTCTTCCCTCTTCAAATAAATAAATAAATCTTAAAAAAAAAAAAAAAGCAATTGGTTTCTTGTTGAAGCTTGTTTTGAGCATGCGTGTTCACTGTCCTGTGGCTAAGCCATGGTCCTGGGTAGCAGGTCTACTTGTCCCCTGAAGATGGTAGTGAGAGCCAGGTGTCTGGAGCTAACTGCCTGACCAGCAGGGATCCCTTAGGGTCTGTGTGACCTTGGGAGGTTGTTTCATGTCACTGTGCTTCAATGTGCTCATCTGTAAAATGGGAAAAATGATACACCTCACAGGCTGTCGTGAAGGGTAAGTGAGTTCATAAATGCTCAGTACTGAGAACAATGCCTGGCACACAGCAAGGTTCAGTCAACACTGGCTACGATTTTCACATGTGACTGGTCACCTGAGCGCCTCCATTTGATTAAAACCACAAGCACCAGGGGCGCCTGGGTGGCTCAGTGGGTTAAGCCTCTGCCTTCGGCTCAGGTCATGATCCCACCATCATGGGATCGAGCCCCATATCAGGCTCCCTGCTTGGCGGGAAGCCTGCTTCTCCCTCTCTCACTCCCCCTGCTTGTATTCCCTCTCTCGCTGTGACTCTCTCTGTCAAATAAATACATAAAACTTAAAACAAAAAAACAACAATACACAAGCACCAGAGGATAAATTCACCAAAGGACCTTACAGCCTAGTCCATGAACACTTTAGAAAAGTAGTACCAAAAATTATTAGACAGCCACCCAAGAAGATACTTCTGCATTCTAAACTGATCCTATACTGTAGCTCTTTTTGTTCAATCGATGGGAAAGAAAAGTCCACTTTTCATTGTTCTGCTATTTTTCTGTGTCCTGAAAGTTCCATCCCATGGCGGCTGCTTTGTCACCCCACCTCCTCCAGCCCTCAGCCTCGAGGTTAAATGTGAAAGAAAGCCCTTTGATTAGAGCCCAGGCAGATCAAGATGAAGTTAAAAGGAATGGAGAGACTCGTGGGAAATACTGAATAACACGCAGAAGTAATTTAAATGATCTCATTAGCCTTTGCCTCTTGTGTACTTGGAGCTACTTATAATCAGAAGTAACATTTCTGATCTGTACTTACCTGATACTCTGACATTTCTTTAAAGGTGTAGGCATGCCACTTTTCCTATCTGGCCAGACTAGATACTTTTCCTTAAATCCCAGAAGCATGTTTGGATTAGAACCAAGAATCACGTCCTAATTCTGGAGGAGGAAGAGGACTCCATCAAGACGGGAATGGCCAGGGCACCAAGAGCAGCTGGGAGTATTGGTGGACAAAGCCACGTGCCATGGAGGTTTTAACACACCTGTCTTGGCGTGTCCAGCAGGCAATTAGTCAGTGAGGGAGGACAGAGAAGAGCCAAACAGGCCAGATCTAATACACCTGCTAGAACCTTGTTCCCAACATGATAGCTGGGACTTTTACAAAGAGTCACCACAAACTTGGGCACAAAGTCAAGTTCAACCAACGGACACCAAAGGCACAGGCTCATTGGCTACCTGACTACAGTGCCAATGTACACTGCTATTGTTACATTTGCTATTGATTTCAGAAGAGAAGCAAGAAAACCCTCCGTATGTCTGCACAATTCAAAATACACTGCTAAGTAACGCAGGGATTGAAAAAGAAATCATAATGAAATCAGAGCACCCTGGGAACGGGGGAAAAAAAAAAAAAAGGCCGAAACATCAGAATTTGGAGTGTGCAGGTATAGACATCAAAACCTTACATCCTTATAGGAGAGAAGAAGACTGAAATTTATAACAAAGCACACAACCTGGGAAGGGAACAAAAGGGAAAGGAATTTGGAAGGAAAGAATCAATGAGAGCAGAAATGATGGTGATGCGAAAAAACAACAATAGGATCAATAAAACTAAAGCTTGTTTTTTGAAAAATAAAAAATAAAATGGGCAAGTCTCTGACAAGGCTGAATAACAAAAGAAAGAAAAGGAACAAATTACAAACACCAAAGACATAATTATGGGCACAGTACACACGTGTCAATGACTTAAAAATGTGAACAGAATGGACAATTCCACCAGAAAAATAAAATATACTGACTATCTCAGGAAGAAGGAGGAAGATGATATGAGTAATAATGACAAATGCTTAATAAAATATAAGCAAAGTGGGTTTGCATAATCACATAAGAGATTGTGATTGGGTTTTATCCCAGAAATATAAGAATTCACTAATGTAATTCACTATATCAACAGAATGAAGTTATATATGTAACTACATATATATTCACATATATGTCTATCGAATATATTAAATATATTAAAGAGTTTTAAGTCTTAGTCTTAAGAGTCTTAAGTCTTGTGTCTGAGCATTATATTGTACTGAGATAAATATGCATTTATGTGTTTGTTTATTCAAATGTGTGTGTGTGTATATAAAAACACACACATACATATTTATTTCTAGAGATGTAGCACTTGATAACTACTTTAACTTTAACTGGCAAACACTATTTAATACCAGAAAATTTCAGCAAACATTACTAAATATATGCTTAACTATTGAATATAATTCCTCTAAAATCAGGAAGAGACAAGGATGCCTACTGCTTTAATCTCCCCTCAATAATGTACTAGAACCATCACAGCAGTAAGAGAAAGGATGAGAATCACAAGATAATTTCAATACATGCAGAAAAAGCATTTGACAAAGTACAACATGTATTCATGATAAAAGCCCTCACCAAAGTAGATATACGGAGAACATATCTCAACATAACAAAAGCCGTATATGAAAAACCCACAGGTAATATTATCCTCAGTAGGGAGAAACTGAGAGCTTTTCCCCTAAGGTCAGGAACAAGATAAGGATATCCACAGTCACCACTTTTATTCAACATAGTACTGGAAGTCCTAGCTGCTGTAATTAGCCAAGAAAAAGAAATGAAAGGCATCCAAATCAGTAAGGAAGAAAGTAGAATTTTCACTGTTTGGACATGATACTCTATACAGAAAACCCAGGGGTGCCTGAGTGGCTCAGTCAGTTAAGTGTCCGGCTTCAGCTCAGCTCATGATTTCAGGGTCCTGGGACTGAATCCCCTGTTGGGTTCTTTGCTCAGTGGAGAGTCTGTCTCTCTCTCTGTCCCTCCCTCCTGTTCATGTGCTCACTCTCTCTCTCTCTCAAATAAATAAGTAAAATATTAAAGAAAAAAGAAAACCCAAAATCCTCCACCAAAAATCTGCTAGAACTGATAAAAATTCAGTCAAGTCACAGGATCCAAAATCAATGCACAGAAATCTGTTGCATTTCTATACATCAGTAATAAAACAGCAGAAATAGAAGTTAGGAAAACAACCCTATTTAAAATTGCACTAAAGATAATAAGATACCTAGGAATAAACCTAACTGAAGAGGTGAAAGATTTGTACTCTGGAAACTATGAAAACACTGATGAAAGAAATTGAAGGTGACACAAAGAAATGGAAAGATACTTCATGCTCATGTATTAGAAGAACAAATATTGTTAAAATGTCTATACTACCCAAAGCAATCTACACATTTCATGCAATCCCTATAAAAATACCAACAGCATTATCACAGAACTAGGAAATCACAGAAGTAGGGAAAAAATTCCAAAATTTGCATGGAAGAACAAAAGACTCCCAAGTAGTCAAAGCAATCTTGAAAAAGGAAAAGCAAGGCTGGAGGCATCACAATTCCAGACTTCAAGTTATATTACAAAGCTGTAGTGATAAAAACAGTATTGTACTGGCATAAAAATAGACACATAGACCAATAGAACAGAATAGAAAATAAATATAAATATATATAAATAGAAATAAAGAGAAATAAACTGACAATTATATGGTCAATTAATTTTCAGCAAAGCAGGAAAGAATATCCAATGGGAACAAAATCTCTCCAAGAAATGGTGCTGGGAAAACTGAACAGCAACATGCAGAAGAATGAAATCAGACCACTTCCTTACACCACACACAAAAATAAACTCAAAATGGACTAAAGATCTAAATGTGAGACGTGAAACCATAAAACATCCTAGAAGAGAACACAGGCAGTAATGTCTCTGACATCAGCCGTAGCAATATTTTTCTAGATATGTCACCTTCTGAGGCAAGGGAAACAAAAGCAAAAATGAACTATTTGGACTACATCAAAATAAAAATCTTCTGCATAGCAAAGGAAACAGTCAACAAAGTTAAAATAAAACTGACTGAATGGGAGAAGACATTTGCAAATGACATATCTGATAAAGGGTTAGTATCCAAAATATATAAAGAACTTATAAAACTCAATGCCCAATAAACAAATAATCCAAATAAAAAATGGAAGGAAGACATGAATAGACATTTTTCCAAAGAAGACATCCAGTTGGCCAAGAGACATGTGAAAAGATGCTCATCGTCACTCAGAAATGCAAATCAAAACTACAATGAGATATTACTTCACACCTGTCAGAATGACTAAAATAAAAAACACAAGAAACAACAGGTGTTGGCCAGGATGTGGAGAAAAGAGAAGCCTCTTACACTGTTGGTGGGAATACAAACTGGTACAGCCACTCTGGAAAACAGTATGGAGTTTTCTGGAAAAGTTAAAAACAGAACGACCCCCTGATCAAAATCACACAACTGGGTATTTACCCAAAGAATACAAAAACATTAATTCAAAGGGATACATGTGCCCTTATATTTATAGCAGCATTTCTTACAATAGCCAAGATAAAGCAGCCAAGTGTCCCTCAGATGATGAATGGATATAGAAGATGTGGTTTTATATACAACAGAATACTGCTAAGTCGTCAAAAAGAATGAAATACACAGCAGAAGGATAAATAAATGAAGATATATATTTAAAATGACAATTCTCACCAAATTAACCTAAAATGCAACGCAGTTATGAGCAATGTTTTTTTGTGCAGGTGGTGAGTGGGGAGGGAAGGGGAAAGGGAGGAGGCAAAGGACCCAAAAGAGCCAAGACAACTTTGAAGAACAAAGTTGGGAGCTTATCCTACCAAACACAAGACTAATAAAGAACTAGCATTTAATACGATGCAGTACAGACAAAGCATCAAGCCATACGCCAATGACAAAGAAAAGAAACCTCAGGAATAGAAGTCTTCAAATACAGAAACTTGATACACGACCGTACAAACAAATGGCCCCAGACCGGTTCTGTTCTAACCGATGTTTCTATGTAAAAAATAAAATAAAATTGGATCTATATCACATACCAAGTGCATAATTAAACCCCATGTGGATTCATGAACTAAATGTGAAAAGCCAAAGACTTCAAACTTACAGGAAAAAAAAATAATACAGGGTATTTATATGACCTCCAGAGAGGAAAACAGTGCTTAAATGCAACACGAAAAAGGACACATCATTCTGGGAAAGAATTTGAACTGCATTAAAACTGCAAACTTCTCTCTGACAAATGCTACCCAAAACATAACAAAACGACCAGTCACAGACTGCACGCAAGAGGTTTATGGCTAAAGGGGTCATTTAGAACAAAGAACAAATTGCCCAACAGGCGAATACACAAAACAGGCAGTTGGCTGGTGAGAAACCCAAAGAGGCAATCATCATATGAAAAGTCTGAACCTCAAGGATTTTTGGCACCCACGTGAATGGAGCAAGGGCACCCCTCCTGTTGGCAGTAAGAGCGGGCAGGTGCAATTTCTTTGTAGAGAAATAGGAGATGTCCTCTAAAAGTGCAGACACCCCCCCCCCTTACACCCTTGGATTCTGCATGCACGTCAATGAGAGCACAGCTATCCCTTCAGCACCAAACTGAAAACACACTAACGTCCATGAACATGAGACAGATAAGCGAGGTGCAGAAGTTTAAAAGACAGAAGTAGGGCTACCCATACCCACGATCCACATGGATAAACATCACGATGGTGGGTGAAGACAGAAGTTGGCTTATGGTACTGCTTCTGTCAAATTTTAAGGAAAACCTTAGCCCCGTATGAGAACATACATGGGACCAGCAAAATTCACTAATCTCAGGATAATGGCTGGCCCTGGGCACCTTCTCGTTTCAGACAGACAGAGGGGGAGACCATGGCTGGGAGTTCAGCTGAGTTTATAATAATATTTAATAACATATTTCTTATTAAAAATATTGGAAGCAAATATTATAAATCTAGGAAGATTGGGCCAGTCTGGGTGGTATTTGCTACATTATTCTCAGGCTTTTTGGTACCTTGAACTGGACTAACTTTGCAGGGTGGAGGGGCCACTCCCACATGACCATCAGATGAAGAGGACAAGGGCCTATCTAGGACATTGTTGTTTGGACAGAAATGACCCCGTGCCAGTCACTGCTCTGTCTCCACCTCCTCCCAGGGGGACCATAGCGGTGGTGGTGGAAGCCCCAGATCTGGCATTAAAGACAAAACCTGGATCCACCACCGGGTAAGAGAATGCAGCTCAGTCCCTGCACGTGCTGGAGCCATTTTCTCATCTCTGACATGTCCACAATCAAGTCAGCCTCTCAGACCTCACTGTGCCTGGAAGAAGGGTGGAGAAAACAACATGGCAGACCTAAAGAGGCTCTTTGCCAAAGAGCACAACAAGGACCAAATGTAAAGGAATACAATCATGCAATATTCCTCTGGTGGGCGGTTTCCTTCTCCATATGTTCTGCTCCTGAGCCAAAGGCTCTCTGTCCTGGGACCCCTCTCATCTTGCCCATCTCCACTATGGCTCCAAACGATTTCGCTCAGCCCTGCCATGATCACACTATTCCAAGTTTCTGCACCCAGTTGCCTATTCATCTCTGGATCAAATCAAATGCCCTAAACCGAGCTTCGAGTTCCTGCATCATCCCGTCTTTTGTTTCTTGGCCTTTAATCCCCTTCTTTTGTCCTAAAGACATTTAACAGTTGTACTGAGGGGCAACTGATGTACGACACAGCACACATATTTTAAACATACAATTTGCTGAGTTGGAGCAAATTGGATCTATATCTGGCACCCGTGGAGCCAGAACGATGATCAAGACAGTGAATTTATCGGGGCACCTGGGTGGCTCAGTGGGTTAAGCCGCTGCCTTCGGCTCAGGTCATGATCTCAGGGTCGTGGGATCGAGTCCCGCGTCGGGCTCTCTGCTCAGCAGGGAGCCTGCTGCCCTCTCTCTCTCTCTGCCTGCCTCTCTGCCTACTTGTGATCTATCTCTGTAAAATAAATAAATAAAATCTTAAAAAAAAAAAAAAGACAGTGAATTTATCTCCTGACCTCAAAAGCTGGTAAGTACTTTCGTGCTTTCATGTTCCCTTCTGTCATTCCTTTGCATTCGTTCTAATGGTCTCATCATTGGGTTAAACTGAAACATTTCCCATACTGCATATTTCCCTGTCCATACTCACCTCCTCCCAGCATCCCTGTATTAATTGAGAGTCCTGAAAATAACTGAAGGCTTTAGAAATAACCTCTCATCAGCAGTGGTCCCCATGCGGTCTCCTCCAGTTCCCTTGTGTAAATCCTGAGTGTTTCCACCACTCTGTTTGTCTCCAGACAAGGCAACAGCACTCCTCCCGGAGTCCCTGATTTTATTTGGACACCAGAGCAGGATGCTCTCAAGAGTGAAAATGCTGTCTATTATTACTTACACTGCGATCGTCCCAGACAAACCAGTGTGTTGCTAGTCCTAGTCAGAACGCTTCCCCCCCAGATCTAGAAGTCCAGGCTGTGCGACCTTTGCAGACATCCTGCAGCATGAGGGAAGAACGAAATGGGCCAATATGTCTTTGCGATGCCTTAGCTGAATGTGCCAAAGACCCTGGGTCCCAGTGTGGGGTGCAGAGGCATCCAGGTCCTAGAGTCTCCCTGAGAAGCTGCCTGTAATCCTGCTTACTTCACAGCCACCAAAAAACCCCAAAGGCAGCATATCCCTTAGTGATGGTTCTAGACTGTCTAGGAGGCTCAGGGCAGCAAGCTAGGTGGCACCGGGGTGGGGCTGTGGAGTGGATCCTGACGCTGTATTTACAAAAGCACATTGCATCAGACCTTTAAAATGTCTGCTGTCCATTTCAAAGAATGGGAGTGCAGCCCATGGAAATGATGGGAGTTGAAAACACCCCTTGGCATCACAACTGATTCCAAATCTGCCCCACCACACCCTCAGCTATCAGTCCTTGCTTTTCAAAATTAGGACACATTCCTAAGGTGGAGGATGGCTTCCAGTGACTTCTCAGAAGACCACACGCAGATGAGCTACAAGCTCAGTTGTAAGCAGCACCCCTCTTAACCATCTTTTCTGGGACTCACACCAAAAAAAATTCTGAAACCTTCTAGACAGGTTGGGTTGATACCCTTCCTTCACGTCCCATGTGATGCAGGCTTTTCCCTACTATGATGGTTAATTTTATGTGCCAACTCGACTGGGCTCAGAGAGGCCCTGAAGGCTGACAAAACAATATTTCTGGGCGTGTCTGGGAGAGCATCTCCAGAAGAGATTAGAACTTGAATCCATGGCCTGAGAAAAAGATGATCATCTTCCCCAGTGTGGGCAGGCATCACCCAATTCACTGAGAGCCTGAGTAGAACACAAAGGCGGAGGAAGGATGAATTCACTTTCTCTGCTTCCACTGGGATATCAGCGCCTCCTGCCCCTGCCTGCCTCTTGAGCTTTCAAAATCAGACCACAGCTCACAGCATCGCCAAGCCAACCCCCACCGAGTCTCAGGCCTTTGGACTTGGACTGAATTGTACCGTGGGCTTTCCAGGCTCTCTGGCTGGCAGATGACAGGCTGTGGGATCATATACCTCCACACCTCTGTATTTATGTCTATACTTATGTCCCTCTCTACCCTAGTGGTTCCGTGTCTCTGGAGAACTAGTCCAATCATGATTATAGGTCTTCAGTCATTTCTGTCAGGAATAAGTGGGGTATGTGTGTGGCAGCTGTGGGGTGCGTGTTTGGGATAATTCAGCAAAAGAAACCAAAATATTTGTTCTTTCTCTGCACTCCCCCAGTTTCTTAGATGTCACCAATTCTGTCCTTAGAGCGAACCCACCCCAAGATCTGCGTGTACCTAAAATTTTATCCGTTACGCCACTCAACAAATCCATTATGCCCTCCCTTAGGACAGAGTGGAGGATTGAAAATTCTTTTATAATTTAATATTTTTATTTCCTCTCACAGTGGAAATAAGACAGTGCACTGAAATTGCTGCTATACTTGTGATTTTTCCCCACCAGACCTGGTGGGAAGAGTCTGTCTTTTATTTTTGTACATCCAGGGCCCAACTCAGGCATGAAGAAAAAAAAAAAAAAAGGTGCTCAAAAAACTTCCTGAATGAATGAATTAAAAACTCACCGATTTCAGAAACATTTAAGAGTATTGATCATGTCGTGCCCTTCCCTGGAAGTCACAGCAAGCCAAAGATACCATTCTTCCCTCACTGAGCTTACTGTCCGGGGGCGGGTGGGGTATTTATTAATTCATTGCAAAAAGGCACAGTCACAATATGTGATAACTGTCACATGAAGATAAAGTACAAGGCATTATAAGAATTTAATGCAAGGGTGACCTGGTCTAGTCTGAGAGGAAAGGGGAACACTGCAGGGTGGGGAGGAGTAAGTTCACTGAAATGGGGAGAAGGAATGTTCTGGGCACAGAGAACATCATGAACCAAGATTATGGTACAGAGACCTTTCTGGGGTATCCTGGAGGCTACCAGAGGCCAGTGTGACTGCAGGAAGGGGAGAAGCAAGAATGTCACAAGCTGAGGCCAAAGAAGTGATAAGGACTCTATAAGACAGGCTCAAGATTTAGGTCTCCACCCTAAAAGCAAGCGGTGACCCAATCGGTTGTGCAATTTTAACATCAGTATGGGATGGTGTGATGCAGGGGATAGAAAATGCACTGGGACCAGGGTGGAGGAGAATGGGATAGTTAATTTTGTGTGCCAACTTGGCTGACATGGTACTTGTGTATGGGGCCAAACATTCTGGATGTTTCTATGAGGATGCTCTTGCATGAGACTAACATTTAAGTCAGTGAACTCAGAGCATAGCAGATTGCCTTCCAAAATGTTGATGGGCCTCATCTAATCAGGTGAAAGCCAACTAAACCAAAAGACTGAGCTGCCCAGAGCAAGAAGAACTTCTTTCAGTTGATGGCCTTCAGTCTTGAACTATAACAGTGGCCCTTCCCAGGGTCTCCAGCCTCCTGGTTCCCCCTGCAGATTTGGACTTGTCAGCCTTTACAGTCATGTGAGCCAATTCCTTAAGATCTCTCTCCCTCTCTGTTTATGTGGTGTGTATATATAAGTAGTATATATGCGTGCGTGCGCACACGCATGTGTGTGTCCATTGCTACACACATCTTGTGAGGTCTGTTTCTTGGGCGCAACCTGACAAATACTGGGGAGATTTTAGAGTTGAGGAATGAGATGGCTAGAGGAGTGCTGAGCAGCGCAGCCGCCAGGTGGGGCTGGTGACCCCGAGCATAAGGCCTCGTGGCAAGGTCTGCTGGTCTTGTTGGTCAGGGTGCGAGTGTGAGCTGGCTGTGCTAGCTGGAGAGGTGCTAGGAAAAGACAGACAGGGTAGGAGCTCTGGGGCCCTGGTCCCTGCGTCCGTGACGCAGTGGATACAGCTCAAGGACAGGGAGAAGGATGGTATCACACAGTACAGTCTAGCTGAGACTGAACAGCAGGCCCGGTGGGGGTGAGAGATGGACAAACTGAAGGCAACAAGGCCTGAGCCAGAGAAACTGGGGAGCCCTATCAAGCCATCCTGCGGGTGGCAGGGCTCAGGGAAAAGCCCAGATCATGTGGTGACCTTAGAGGGGGCCACTGGGCTGTGTGGAGAAGGTGGGTTTGGAGAAGGGGTGTTCAGAGCCAGAGATGCCAGAGCTTTCCATGAGACATCTCCCTGGAATGCCATGTTTCTGGGGAGACCAGAAAGAGAAGGCGACTGAGGGACAAAGGCTAGGGACTGGCACCACAGAACGTGCCCTGACCCCCAGCAGCGAGCAAAACCTTCCTGGGCCTGCCTTTTCCATGCTTGGCCTGTCACTGGACTGACCGCCTAGGAGGGTGTGGGTGCTGCTCTGCAGATGCCAGTCCCGAGAGACCCTGAGAGGGAACCAGTCCAGTGAGGCCATGTCCATAGGATGGGACTGCTATGAACAGATCACTGAAAATACTTGCACCTCAATATCTGAGTACCTTGGACCCTGTTCCAACTCAGCAGCAGGGGAGGAGTTATTACCCCCTTGCGTAGAACCTCTGATCTGGAGGATTATTTCAGAGGCTCTTTAGTTGAACTGAGGCTACATGCGTTTGTGTAGACATGCCACCAAACCCAGGATCACAAGAGACCTCTAGAATCAGAGGGTGGCAAGGCAGGGTTTCAAGGGTATTGGAAACCAGGGGCAGACATGCCACTCAAGGCACGGTGGGCATCCCCTTCTCCACAATGAGTCCTGACAGACATAAGTTGTGTTCAGTGGCCAAGAGAACTCACTATTTCTATTTATTCCTTTACATGGGTCCCATGGTTGCTAGTATAAGTGGGAAAGCACAGAGGATCCCACCTGGCCAGAGGGACCATTAGTTTCCCTTAAGAATCCCGGGGTGAGAAGAAAGCTGTACAGAGATAGAGACATCTGTCTTACTCGGGGTAGCTGCCCACTTCTGAAAATGTCAAGGTCATGTCTAGCAGGTGTGTGTGTGTGTGTACGATGCTGCACACTGCCAGTCCAGGCTGGGAGTTTTGTCACAAAATGTTGACTATTCACTTATGCTCAGAATTATTTTTATTTCTTTAGCATGGTGAAGAAGGGGTGGAAGAACAAAGATTAAATGATGAGTTCATCTCTTAAGTCCCTTGGTTTTAGGAAATGATCTTGCCTTTTTTTTTTTTTTTTTTTAGAGACAAAGATAAAACATCTGTAAGATAAGACAAGAAACCACATAAACTCGATAACTGATTTCTTGGGAAACTTTTATCTCCTTGTCCATTGATAATGTTTCTTTGGGTAATTTGGTTTCCTATGGCTCAATAAATTAAATCCAGATAGATGAAGCAAGAAATAGATTTTTAACTCTGTTCTGAATTAGAATTGCATCATTATAATAAAACCATCAGGACATTCTGGGATCTAGCAAAGAATTAAAGCTGGGATGGATATCATATCAGCATATGATGAAGCATATTCCTTCCCCAGTTAATCATTCTGAGTTTTGTAACCTTTTAAAAATTCTGTTAATACGGATTGGAAAATATGTCACAATCTTGTGCTGGGTTTGACTTGGCACAGGCGACTGTTCAACTACCCAAACATCTTTTATCATTTATTTGATCATTTATCTTACAAAAGCCTAGACATTATTTTATCAGGAGAAGGGATCTGTAGACTTGCTCCTTTGGGGAAAATTGCCCACCATTGTCTATTGCTTTGTTAGAGCAGAGACTGAAATCATTGAGTTCTAGGCCCTGTTTATGGATCATTCATAATGGGATGCCCATAGCCAGGTCCCATCATCAGGGAGCAGAAATGGGAATCTTGGAGAATCAGACCCTCTGAGGAGCCCTGCCCATCACTGGACTTGCTCAGGACCAGCAAGGAACCGTCTGACCTCACTCTACCTACACAATAAGCTGCGGGACAACAGGGCGCTCCATCCCTCTGGTTCTGCCATCCTGGGATCCCACCATGGCCCGATGGAGTTCGAGATCCCCGCTATCCCCTCTGCCCTGCCCTCACCCCTTGAGGGGACAGTAGCAAACTTTAGCAGGGCGTGAGGCATTATGTTGAAGTGGCAATCAATCAATATCCTTAAGAGAGAAGCTTGGGAAGGACAGGAAAGAGACCAAGGGAGAGGGGGCTTCTCAGGCCCCCAGGCCATGGAAAATAATCTTAGGGCTGCATCATCTTTTGGATTCCAAATACATTATTCATTAGCCAGGAAACGTTTTGGTTTCTGCTTGCTTCCTCTGATGACAGACTGTGTGTGTACAGCCTTCCAGGATTAGGTGGGGAGTGGGGTGGGGGGAGGAGGGTGGCCCATTGGTAAATGAGTAGTTAGACCAATCTCATTAAGTCACTATCAGTTAACTCAAACACAACTGAAATGAAAAAAGCGTTGATTCCTAAACAAATTGCATGAGATTTTCCCAGCACAAACTAAGTTCATTAGATACAAAGTATGGATAATCCATAATTTAATATGGAAATTTAGGCATGGAGTATTACTAATCAGATAACTAGAGCCTCAGATCAGACTATTAAGAGACCCAATGAACCTGCTCTAATTGCTGACCAAAAAAGAACAGGCAAGGGAAATGAATGAAAACAATATTCCCCTTTGCACCTCCTTTGGCTAAGGGTTGAGAACATCTATAAGGTATAGGAAGGGGCTCCCATGGAAATATGCTTCATTTTATAAGAACACCTCCTGTGTGTGTTCTGAGAGCTTTTTTTTTTTTTTTTTTAAAGATTTTATTTATTTGAGATACAGAGAGGGTGTGAGAGAGAGAGCAGGAGCAGGGGGAGTGGCAGGCAGAGGGAGAGGGAGAAGCAGGCTTCCCAATAAGCAGGGAGCCCAATGCAGGACTCGATTCCAGGATCCTGGGATCATGACCTGAGGTGAAGGCAGACGCTTAACTGACTGAGCCACCCAGCTGACCCTGTTCTGAGAGATTTAACACCAAGTAACACCAGGTCCCTGCCGCAGAGGTTTTGACTGCGGAGATGTCACCAGGCACAGCGTGGCTCGAATGACTTCAAGAGTAATGAGTACATTAAAAATGACTGCACCACTAATTATAAGAAAATTAGAGAATGTGGCACTTAGACCTATATGAATCTCAGAGGAAGCAGTGCCTATATTTATGAGAAGGAAGTATACATTCTTAATTACGCTGAAGCCTATTTAGATAGAGCACAGCATTTGATACAGGTTAGGAACCAGCTTTTGTGGTTTGAAGTATCCATATGTATCAGAAAAGATCTAAGAAAGATACAGACTACACTGAAAACGCCACGGTAATTAACCGGCTAGAGTCATCTGTGGTGACAACTGGGAGCAAATAGAGAAGGTTCTTGTAATCCAAGGGCTAAAAGCAGAGACACAAGGGCTCACGGAATAAGCGACAGAGAAGCAGTGACTTGCAAAGCGACCTACCAAAGCTCAAGATCATGTCGAAAGCAGAGAAAAGAGATACCATTCACTGCAGAAAACGAGGTAGGCAGAGAGCCTTAAGAGAAACTTTGGAGCAAAATAAGATGGAAAAGGAAGAGTTTAAACAATGAGAGGAAAGAAAAGTAGTTACAAAAGATGGGTAAAGGTGGTCCAAGAAAATTAATGCATCACTGGACTCCACCTCTGAAACTAATAATACACTCCATGTTCGTTAATTGAGTTTAAATTTTAAAAAATGGTCCAAGAAGTTCAGTTATCCTAAAAATAAGAGAACGGGGAAAAAATTCAGATTTCTAGTTCAAGGAAACTTTGCTGAAATAAAGCAAGATGCAAACTCACTGTGCTGGAGAAAGCTGGAGAAAGGTCGATTAACATCAAGACATATCACAGTGGAGCAAATAGACTTGATAATTTAAAAAATATTATTGGCACCTGGACCAAAAGAACCCATTGCCTTGCATCAGACAGGTTAAGGTGGGCTAGGTTAAGGTGGTAACAAGTATCCCCAGATCTCAGTGGGTTAAAACAATAGAACTTTATTTCTCACTCATGCTACACTGTCCAATGTTGGTGAGTTATGGGGCTCTACCCGTCACAGTCACCTAGATTGATGGTGCAGTCTCCATCTACAACTTGCCAGTTACCGTGCCAGAAGGAACGAAAGCTCTGCACAATGTCTCACTACAGGAACAACTCGGGCTTGGAAGTGATACATGTAAGTTTTGCTTACACGGCCGGAAGTGATACATGTAAGTTTTGCTCACACGGCCCTACACAACCACAAGGAGACTCTGGAAAGTACAACCTTACCACATAAAGGGAAGTTGGAGAGCTAGAAATATTTTTAAACAGCACTAATGACCACCACATATCAAAAAGGGAGAAAACATTAGGCTGACTTTGGGTCTTTCTGTACAGCAATATAATATTAAGACAGAAAGCTAAAAAGAGCCCTGCCCCTACCATTTCAACAACCCAAACACTGAACGTTGTAAATTCACAACTTAATTTGAACCCATCAGGCAGCTGAGGTCCCAAGGCAACCAACCCACCGAAATTCAAAGGACATGAGAATTTCCATGTTGAGAAGCATGAGCACCTGTTCACCTGGGCAGATGTTTTGGTGGAAAAAAGGTGAACAGTGTGCGGGGTCACGTAGGTAATTCAGCAGAGAGAGGAAGGAGGCTATATGGAGAGTCAGATGGCTAGGCACAGTCACAGAAATGAAGGATGTCTTTGACTGGAGCATCAGCAGGCTCAGCAGAACTGAGAGAGAGCTGATCAAGTGTCATTTATATTGGGAATGCAAGGCTGGTCCACCATTCAAAAGCCAACCATTGTTTTTCACCACATTAGCAAACTAAAGAAGAAAAGGCAGATGAACATCTAAGTCAATGCAGAAAAAACAAATTCAACATCCACCCATGATTTAAAAACAAAATAAAACAAAAATTCTGAGAAAACAAGGAAAAGGAGGGAACTTCTGTAACCTGATAATGAGCATCTATGGAAAACTGAGAGCTAACATTGTATTTAGTCCCGAAAATCAGAAACAAGGTAAGGATGTATGCTCTCAGCACATCTATCCAACATTATACTGGAGGCTCTAGTCAGTACAATAAGGCAGAAAGAAAGAGAAAAAGAGGGAGGAAGGGAAGAAGGGTAGAAGGAAGAGAAGGAAGAGGGAGAGAAAAAAAAAATGAAGAGGCTCCCAGACTAGAAAGGAAGGTATGTAACCATCTCTCTTTGCAATTCTCATGACTGCCTACAAAACCCAAAAGAATCTACAAAAGAGCTCCAGAACTGTTGAGTTTAATAAGAGCACAGGATACACAGTCAGTAACAAAAACCAAATTTCTATATACTAGCAATGAACAAGAGACAAGCAAAACTTTGAAGCACCATTAAAATAGCACCGAAATTAAAAATAGAGCTTAGAAATTAAAAATAGAGTAGTGAAATTGCACTACTGGGTATTTACCCCAAAGATACAGATGTAGTGAAAAGAAGGGCCATCTGTACCCCAGTGTTTAGAGCAGCAATGGCCACGGTTGCCAAACTGTGGAAAGAACCAAGATGCCCTTCAACGGACGAATGGAGAAGGAAGATGTGGTCCATATACACTATGGAGTATTATGCCTCCATCAGAAAGGATGAATACCCAACTTTTGTAGCAACATGGACGGGACTGGAAGAGATTATGCTGAGTGAAATAAGTCAAACAGAGAGAGTCAATTATCATATGGTTTCACTTATTTGTGGAGCATAACAAATAGCATGGGGGACATAGGGAGATGGAGAGGAGAAGGGAAAGTGGAAGGGGAGATGAACCATGAGAGATTATGGACTGTGAAAAACAATCTGAGAGTTTTGAAGGGGTAGAGGGTGGGAGGTTGGGTGAGCCAGGTGTTGGGTATTGGGGAGGGCACGTATTGCATGGGGCACTGGGTGTGGTGCATAAACAATGAATTCTGTTACACTGAAAAGAAATTAAAAAAAAATAGCACCGGCACACATGAAATAGTATAAGCATAAATATTATAAAATATGTTAAGGCCTATATACTGAACATGGCACGACATCGATGGAATGTAAAAAGGCCCAAGTAAATGGAGGTCTATACCATGAATATGCCAATTCTCCCCAAATTGAGATATAGAATTAGTGCAATCCCAGTCAAAATCCCAGCAGGATTTCTGGAGAAACTGATCACCGGATTCCAAAATCCTTGTGGAATGCAGAGAACTAGGCTAGCCAAAGCAATCTGGGAAAAGAACAAAGTTGAGGGCTGGCAGCAAACAGACTCTCATTTCAAATGTTCTCTCATCCTCCTGACCCCACATGAAATTCAGCGCCCCACCCCCTACACTGAAGGCCATTGTTCTCCCCACAGACCCTCAGCAGAGGGCCAGGCTGCTCACGTCTTGCCACTTCCAGACCATTGGCCCCCTACCTCAATCATGAATCCTCCCTCATCCGACCCTCATGCCACCAGCTCTGACTGTCCTGACCCCTATTCAAGCTTTTAAAACAAACTTATTCAGAAGTTTGGTGGAGTCTTCTGCCTTCAACTCTTACCACCATATTGGGCACTCTGAACACTCAAGGGGATGAGCCATTCAAGGAGACTCCCCAGCATTGACTTGAACTCTTTAAGTATCCTTCACCTCCTTCCATTTTAGCTAGCCCCTCCCAAGTGGCTTCCTCATCAGGACACTAGAGCAGTGGGTCAGGAGGGACCACAAGCTCACTAGCTCAACCTAGGCCTCTTTAGAGGGAGCACTGTTGTTCCAACACTGCCTTCCCAGCCATAGCCACCTCCTCTGGGGACAGTCAAAGAAATAGGTTCTGGGAGGCTCCCACAGAGTGCAGACATCAAAAAGGACCCCAAGGCCTTGGGACAGCAGGTCAAATACCACCAATCCATCAACTGAATGAGATATAACTTAGATGTTTGACTGCCTCCGTGCAGTCATTAAGCTTCCAGAACTACAAGATTCCTTGGGGACTTGTAGGCTCCCCCAGGGGGAGTGGTTGCACTGTGATTTAATTATGATTACCTACTAGCTTGTTAGGTGTTTATGGAAAGAAAAGGGGCCCAGATTGAGACAGTGACTTGGGAGCTGTCACAATGAGATCTCAGAGTTAGTGCTGGCTGCCCCTGCCCCCATCCCAGGAAGACTATACATTGCCACGGCTGACCCTGCACATGCTCCGTGACACCGGAAGAGAGAAATCATGGTTGTATGCACCATGAGGCAGCAAGACACACCTTGCAGGTAGGATAGGCCCATGATTGCTACAATCTGTGTTACCCAGAGCCTGCTGGATCTATCACTCTGGAAGGCTGCTGGACCGCTGAACTTGGCCCATTCCTCCCTGCTAAACGAGGCAGGTTCTAGGGTGCTGGGCCCAGTCCAACCTTGTACTTTAGGTGTATTTTTTAATCTCTGTATGTCATTTCCCATTTGCCACCTGGTTTCACAGTGTTCTGGACCACCAGCAAGGAGCTCACCCAGATGAAGCCGTCATGCTGGTCAGCCTTCGAAAGGACTCTCAGGGAGGACTAATCCCAGGAGCCCAATTCCAGAGGGCAATGTTTTTCCCCTTCTTCGAAGACGCCAGGGTGGATCTCTAGTCTCCAGATCCCCACATACTGTGTTCCTGATGCACATTCTCTAGAGCTCCCTACACAGTACAAATACAATTTCACCACCCACGAAGGATCCCTTTCACCTGGCTCGCATCCTTTTGGAAAGGTTTTCGCACACCTTTGTCCAGGAAAAAGAGAGAAACCAGGTTCATTGTTCATATGCATTTTTAAGCAGCCAATTTGGGTTTTGGGAGAAAAAAAACACTTGTTGGAAGAAAAAGCAAGGAACAATATAAACAACTTTCTATGTCACTTTAAAAGAAATCAGATGCTGTACACGAGAATAGACTACCGTGGGAAATTGGAAAATGTCTTTCTCCAAATATCTTTAAAAAGGCAAAATAAATACCCATCTGTTCCCCGATGGCAGAACAGCAAAAATGTTAGAAAAGCAGTAGAACGCATCACAGCCACATTTGTAAAGACCTCTTTCAACCATGCATATCCGCCTTCACATATGTCAGAGGTGGGAAAGTGGGATGGTAAAAATGGAAAAGGAGGTCCAGGAAGCAACACCTTTATAGTGAGAATCTATAATCCTATAAAACGTTCTCCGGAAAGACAGTCCCTCTTGCATTGAGCCTAACCTGCAGTGAATTAAGGACCGGGACTATATACATGAATAAAGTCTCCCGAAAATGTCTGTAAATGCATGGGATGGAATGCATGAATCAGGAGTGCCCTTGGCCGTCACCTTCAGCGTGAGCCTCACAGCGTTGCAGTCCTCCTGCAGCGGGTTCAGCTTCAGCGTCTCCCCAAGGTTGCTGCAGCCCGACGACTGGTGCTGCCTTTCGCAGCAGACACACACCTCGACACTGTCAAACTTAATCTAGACAGAGGAACACAGACAGATCTCACAATTAAAACGGCATTCTACCCTGGGCGGGGGTACACTTGAGCTACACAATTCAGATCGTGTGAAAACGCACCCCACTTCCATTTTCCTTAAGTAATAAAGCCAAAATGAATTTTTTATGGACAAAAAAATGGAACAACAACAACAAAAAAACACCAACCCCCCCCACACACCCCAGTAGGAATAACTTCACGTTCCAATTTAAAAAGTGATAAATTAAAAGGAATACATGTGGAGTGATCGAAGTTACGAAGTTACAATTTTGGGCGAGCTGCAGAAGGAGATTAAAGTAAAGGAACGGAAAATTGCTCATGCTGAGGTATGCATGGAGACGTGTTCTCATGGCTCTGTGCCTTGGTTTACCAGTGCTGCTCCCTTCCTGACTCACTTCTTGGCCTACCAAACTCCTACTCATCCGTTAAGACCCAACTCCAGCGTCATCCTTGAGACCTTGTCTGGTTTTCCCTCTCTGGAGCTGCTTGCCTCTCCCCTGGGCAGCACACTCCCACCCCGGGTCTGCTGGAGACTTTTTTTTTTTTAAATTTTTATGTTTTTTAAAGATTTTATTTATTTGTCACAGAGAGAGAGAGAGAGAGAGAGAGAGAGAGAGAGAGAGAGAGCACAAGCAGACAGAGCAGCCGGCAGAGGGAGAAACAGACTCCCCACTGAGCAGGAAGCCTGATGAGGGACTCGAACCAAAAACGCTGGGATCGTGACCTGAGCCGAAGGCAGATGCTTCACTGACTGAGCCACCCAGGCGTCCCTGCTGGACACTTGTGTTGTCCAGCTGCAGTTTCTGTGTCCTGCGTGCCCCTGAGGACAGTCACCACACGTCACCATCATAGCGTTCATAATGCAATGAGGTGTGGCATTTTAATAAATGTTGAATAAATAAAAATGTCTTGGAAAATTGAAAACCATGGGAAGAAAAAAAAAGGCAATTTGAGGGTTTTAAAAAGCCTGGAGCTCAGCAGGAGACCCTCAGAGCACACGGGCCGTCCTCCCCGGGCAGCCTGACGTGGGACGGCTCAGCCCAGGCTGCAGAGATGAGCAATACTGCATTCTTCCATTCACTGGGTCCTGCACACCCCCCACCCCTCACTTCCTCCTTCCCACTCCTAGTCGAGCCCTCCTCTGCACCTAATTGTTATCGCAATCACACCCAACTGCTCACAAACACAGACGTCCAGAAAGAAAAAGGAACAGCCACAGGTCAAGGGTATTGTCCACAGCCAAATTTTCATCTATTTTCAACCTCCGGATAGTTTGTCCCTTACTTGATGCTTCAATTTTTGCTCTTTTAATTTGATCTTCTAACGTAATGAGTGACGGGCTGGTAGAAGAGCATGGAGGTCTGGAGGTCAGCAGCAGAAGAGCCGTACCTGCATAAACTACTACCCTGGGCCTCCGGCAACCCAACCGACGGCAGGGGGCCTATAAAAGTCACCTTTGCCTCTCGTGCTTTTAGTGATGTCTCCAGACTCCAGAGCTGGAGTCCACGCTGAGCACGGAGTGCAGCCCGCGAGACCCTAACAACACACTCGTAACAACAAACACCTCTCAGAGAAGGTACAGCCGGCACCTACTCTGGGTGTCTGCAGGGCCAGGCTGCTGGGTACAAGCCCTCCCACGACTCCCCTCCTTTGCGCAAGGCAGCCTGTCCTGCCGAGGCACAGAACACACAGAACTCTGGGCGCCAAGTGGGGGACACCTGGGTCTGGACCCCTGAATCCCGCACACCCAGATGTGTGCTCCGGACAAGGCCCCTTCCCGCCAGCTGGTCAGGGCTGTGAGGTGGCTGCAGGGACACTGTTCCATAACACACCCCTCGGACTGCAGGTTCTTCTCCAACTAGAGATGCCACGAAATGAAGAAGGGGCGCCTCGGTGGCTCAGTCGAGTAAGCATCTGCCTTCCTCTCAGGTCATGATCCCGGAGTCCCGGGATTGAGCCCTGCAATGGGCTCCCTGCTCAATGGGGAAGCTGTTTCTCCCTCTGACCATTCCCCCTCTTGTGTGCTCTCTCTCTCTCAAAATAAATAATAAATCAAATAAAAAAAAAAGGAATGAATAAGTATATTTGGAAAGTACAACAGTCATTCCTCTTGCCTGGGAAAGTGTTTTGTGTTGGTCTCAGCCTATTGAGAGTGATGCTACTGGCTAGGAGAGGCTGGAGGCATTCACCTGCGCCCCTGTTACCTGTGATGAGTCCCCAGAGACATGACCCTGAATGGAGCTAATGATGTGGCTAGACCAGCCCTTATGGTTCTTAAAACAACTATAATATGATCCTCAGCAATACTCATCAGGGAATTTTGATAGAATAAAGCCTATCAGTCAAAGTTCCCGGAGGGTACCCCGTATACCCAGGGCCGCTTAGGGATGCCACAATGGGGTGGGGGACCGGGGGAGAGGCCACCTGTGGCTTTGCCTTTGCTGTGATTCAGGGTGGGGTAGATACCCAGGATTTCATAGGTTCACTCTTAAAACATAAGAGCAAGTATTAGGGCACCGGAAGGGAAAAGCAGGGTCACTCAAGAGGTCAAGTTCTTTGGGTCACCCACGGCTTTCTAAGAGGGAATCTTCAGGGCTGGGGTGCCCATGTTCCTTTTCTCATCATGTAGCTTGTAACTGCGGGCAGTGTGTTTATTCAGGGTGGATGGCTTTGAAAAGAATGCCTTGATAATCAAAAGCTTAATATCAGGCACATACACTATAGAGACTCTTTCCCCGGAGCCCGTTCCCCTTTCCCTGGTGTCCCCGCATTTTCCAGGGCTCAACTGCTTAGGGAGGCCTCCCAACACCTTCCTTAATGCCTTCCGCCTTCCTCTGTTCTTACCTCTCTCGGGGCCACTCCTGGTCCCCCTCACTCTTCTGCTTTCTCCTCTGACCACGGCCTTTACCACCTCCAGACATGCCCTAGGACTGGTTCATTCTGTTCATTTTCTGTTCCATGCATCAAGAATATAAGGGGGCGTCTAGATGGCTCAGTCATTTAGGTGTCGGCCTTCAGCTCAGGTCATGATTCCGGGGTCCTGGGATCAAGTCTGGTATTGGGCTCCTTGCTCAGCAGGAAGCCTGCTTCTCCCTCTCCCACTCACCCTGCTGGTGTTCCCTCTATCTTGCTGTCTCTCTCTGTGTGTCAAATAAAAAATAAAAAAATAAAAAAAAAAAAAAAAAAAAAAAAAAAAACCAACCCCAAACGAGTGTAAAGCTAAGATTTGGATCTGTGTTATTGGCAGATGCACGGGAGAACCTACAACAGCTCTGACTGGGAATGGTTTTTTCTGTCGATCTCTCCACAACCTGCCTGCTACCACTGCTGGAACAATATGAAAAGATCCTAGTTCCCATATTTCCCCTGAAAGGGGCAACACATTACGCTGTCCACTAGCCTCATTGGCCTAATTAGCTTATCGTGTCATCCTCTTAACTGTGGGCATAAAATAGCCTAATGCTAGAAGAGGAAGGAGAAGACAATTTTGGTGGAGCCGGCAAGGCTAGCTAAGTCTTCAATGAAGCAAAAAGGCCTAAAACAAGATTCTCATGGTGCCCATGGCTATGTTTGCATAAACTTGAAATGGTGTCCCATGTTAGATATCTATCTAAGTATTCCTGCTCTGAATTCAAAGCCACAGCCCAACACTTTCTACAGAGTGCACATTTTTTCAACTGAAAATTAAGATTCTATAATAAGGGAAAATCTATTTAAAATACAGGAAGTACCTAGTAGTACCTCAGGGAATGCTCAAGACCAACCATCACCCACATGAGTAAATGCACAGCCCAGCGAGTTACTGAGACCAATACTGTCATGGTGTGGCTGGGACTTGATTTAATTTTAATGTAATTTAATTTGAATGTAAAAAAAAGTCCTACACAACCTTTAGAAAAAAATACTGGAGAAGATCTTTAGGATCTAAGGCTAGGCAAAGAGTTCTTGGAGTGATACCAAAAGTATAAGAGCAAAAATGGAATTTTATGCTATAAATGACCAGTTACAAGGATGAAAGACATACTATAGGCTATGAGAAAATATTTCCAAACTACATATTTCAACAAAACCATAGACCATATATGATTTCTGTCTTTTATTCTAAAATTCTGTTTTGTTTTATTGCTTGCTGAGTGTCCTCTCTGCCCATCTCTAATTCACCCTCGATCTCGCCAGAAGAACTGAAAATATCCTGAGTATGATCTTACACATCCAAGGTTCTGTCGGCTTTATTTTCTTCTTAGAGACCGCTGCACTGAGGCCCCATCTTCTGCTTTAATCTGGACTAGTTAATCCATAGGCAGTCCATACACGCTGGTCATGTACATGTTGGGAAATCCTTCTGCCTCCATCTCTCGGGGCCCCTGGGTGGCTCAGTTCTTAAGTGTCTGCCTTTGGCTTGGGTCATCATCCCAGGATCTTGGGATCGAGTCCCACATCAGTCTCCTTGCTCAGCGGGGAGTCTGTTCTCCCTCTGTCTGTTGCTCCCCTTGCTTGTGCTCTCTTTCTCCCTGACAAATATTTAAATAAAATCTTTAAAAAAAAAAAAAGTCTCTCTCTCTCTTTCCTGTGTTAGATACCCTCTTCTCCTGTTTCTTGGCTTACAGTCTCACTGTGGGGAAGTAAGCTCCTTCAGGACTTTTCTGGCTAAAATTTAAGACTGCAAATCCCAAGTAAGCCAGGATGGGGAGCACTGGGGACCCTCATACAAGTCTAGTAGATGCATAAATTGACACAACCCCTTTGGAGAACGGTGAGACATTATCTACACTGTAGTATGAAACTTAGGATGAGCTTGATATTTCTATCCATAGATATCTAACTGCTCCAGTACCATTTGTTGAAAAAGGCCATCATTTCTCCATTGCTTTTGACCTTTGTCAAAAATTGGTTGAGTATATTTCTGGGTTCTCTAATTGTGTTCCTTTTGTCTATTTCTCTCTCTCTCTCTCTGCTTTGATTAATATGGCTATAAGTCTTTAAATCAAATAAGCTGATTCCTGCCCTTCATTCTTCTTTTTAAAAATAGTTTCTTTTTCTGGGCAGCTGGGTGGCTCAGCTGGTTAAGGCTGGACTCTTGATTTTGGCTCAGGTCGTGATCTCAAGGTCATGAGATAGAGCTCCACCTCAGGCTCTGTGCTGGGCATGGATCCTGCTTACGACTCTCTCTTTCTGGGGAACCCTCCTACACTGTTGGTGGGAATGCAAGGTGGTGCAACCACTCTGGAAAACAGCATGGAGGTTCCACAAAAAGTTGAAAATAGAGCTACCCTATGACCCAGCAATTGCACTACTGCATATATACCCTAAAGATACAAACATAGTGATCTGAAGGGGCACATGCACCCAAATGTTTATAGCAGCTATGTCCACAATAGCCAAACGATGGAAAGAACCTAGATGTCCATCAACAGATGGATGGATAAAGAAGATGTGGTATATACATACAATAGAATACTATGCAGCCATCAAAAGAAATGAAATCTTGGGGCGCCTGGGTGTCTCAGTGGGTTAAGCCTCTACCTTCAGCTCAGGTTATAATCTCAGGATCCTGGGATTGAGCCCCGAATTGGGCTCTCCACTCAGCGGGGGGCCTACTTCCCCCTCCCCTCAGCCTGCCTCTCTGCCTACTTGTGATTTCTCTCTCTGTCAAATAAATAAATAAAATCTTTACAAAAAAAAAAGAAAGAAAAGAAATGAAATCTTGCCATTTGCAATGATGTGGATGGAACTAGAGGGTATTATGCTTAGGGAAATAATCAATTGGAGAAAGACAACTATCATATGATCTCCCTGATATGAGGAAGTGGAGATGCAACATGGGGGGTTTGAGGGTAGGAAAAGAATAAATAAAAGAAGATGGGATCAGGAGGGAGACAAACCATAAGAGACTCTTAATGTCACAAAACAAACTGAAGGAGGCCAGGGGTGGGGGGTAGGGAGAAGGTAGTGGGGTTATGGACATTGGGGAGGGTATGTGCTATGTGCTACAGTGAGTGCTGTGAAGTGTGTAAACCTGGCGATTCATAGACCTGTACTTAATTAATTTTTAATTAAAAATTTTTTTAGCATAAAACTATCTACATCTACAAAAAAACTTCTTGAGGTTTTGACAGGAATTGCAGTAAGCCTGCATATCTATTTAGTGAGAATTGATATCTTTACTTTGTTGTATCTTCCATTTCACGAATGCAGTATGTCTCTCCATTTATTTAGAATTCACTGATTTATTTCATCATCATTATGCAGTTTTCAGTGTATAAGTCTTGTATATATTTTGCTAGATTTACACCTGTGCATTTTTTATGTTTATATTTTTTCTTTTTTAAAAAACGATTTTATGTATTTATTTGACAGACAGAGATCACAAGTAGGCAGAGAGGCAGGCAAAGAAAGAGAGGGGGAAGCAGGCTCCCCGCTGAGCAGAGAGCCTGATGCGGGGCGCTATCCCAGGACCCTGAGATCATGATTTGAGCCGAAGGTGGAGGCTTAACCCACTGAGCCACCCAGGTGCTCCCAGCTATGCATTTTTTAAAAGACAGTTTTACTGATTTGAGAAAGAGAGAGGAGGAGTAGAGGGAGATGGAGAGAGAGAGAATCCCAAGCTGACTTCACATTCAGTGTGGAGCCTGAGCAGGGGTTCGATCTCACAACCCTAACATCAGGACCTTAGCTGAAATCAAGAGTCAGAGGCTTAACTGACTGAGCCACACAGGTACCCCACTTTTATTATCTTTTTGATGTCTGTAGAGTCTGAAATGACATCCCCATTTGATTTCAAACATTAGTAATCTGTGTCTTCTATTTCTTTTTCTTATCGTAGATTTCTCAAGCAGTTGAGAAAATCAATGAGAAAAGGAGCTGATACTTTGATAAGACCAATAAAATTGACAAATCTACGATTTGTCACTCAAATCTATGATTTCACTGAGTTGTCTTTTTTATTTCCTACTTGCTTTGGGTTGATTTTGTCTTCCTTTTCTAGTTTCTTAAGGTAGGAAATGAGGTTACTGATTTGAGACTTTAGTTTCTTATGTAAGCATCTAGTACAACAAATTTCCTCTCAGTATTACTTTAGCAGCATCCCCCATATTTTGATATGCCATCCTTTCTAAATATATTTGAATTCCCTCTGGGACTTTTTCTTTGATTCATGGATTCTTTAGAAATGTGTTGTTTAATTTCCACATATTTAGAAATATTCCTCCTAATAGTCATGAAAACTTACAATATGGCCAGAATTCCATGATAAAGACGAGTAAGATAGAAAAAAAGACAACATTTGGCAACCACACAAATATCCTACAGCAGGAAAAGGGAAAGGGAATGAGGAAGTAAAGACTCACAGCCTATAAACAGGACACCTCACTATTACAATGGTTTTAGAAAACAGAAAATCTTTTTTTCCTGTTTTTTTTTTTTTCTCCCCGTAGGTAAAGCATCATTTTTCTATGGCTGCTTCAAGATTTTTTCTTTGTCTTTATTTTTCTTAAGTTTGACGATGATGTGTCTTGGTACAGATTTCTTTGGGAGTAGTCTGTTTGGATTTGCTCTACTTCCTGAATTTTTAGGCTAACATCTTTTTATCAAATTTAGGGAGTTGTCTGCCATTATTTCTTCAAGCGTTTTTCAGCCTTGCTTTTTTAATCCTCTCTTTCTGTAACTCTTAATGACATGAATGTTAGTCCATAAGCCGCTGAGGCTCTGCTCATTTTTGTTTCCAGTCAATTTCTTCTCTGGTGTTCAATTTGGGTAATTCCTATTGTTCCATCCTCCTGTTCACTGATTCTTTTCTCTTTCCCCTTAAGCCCAGCCACTGAGCTTTTTTATTTCATTCATTTTGGTTCTAAAACTCCCTTGTGGTTCTTCTATATTTCTTCTACTTCTTTGCTGAGGCTTTTATTTATTTTTTTAATTTCAGGAAATGTTCATAATTCCTGATAGAGGCATTTTTATCATAGACTACACATGAACATATGAAAGTCAAAATAATAAAACTGTGAGAAGGTAAGATAGGAGAATACCTTTATGTCCTTGGAGTAGGAAAACACTTCTTAAACATGACTAAAATGTGCTAATCATAAACAGATGACTGATGTATCTGACTATTTAAAATGAAGAATTTCTTTTCATCAAAAAATACCCACATTAGAGTAAAAGCAGGAGATTTTGCATCACAGGTAAGTACAGAGAATTTATATCAAACAAAACAAAACAAAACAAAACAAACAGAAGACCTTCTCTAAACATTAAGAAAAAGACAAACAACCCAGTGTGAAGCATGTGATAAGAAACCCCACCACAACCTTAATCTGAGAATCATAAATCAAAATTACAATGAGATGTCTGTTACACCCTCACTAGAATGGCTAAAATGGAAAAATAATTATAATAGACAATACCAAGTTATAATAAGGATGTGAAACAATAGGAACTCTTACACACTGCTGATGGGGGTATGAAAATGGTACAACAACTTTGGAAAACAGCTTCTTGTTATATACTTACATTAAAGATTACTACCCAATCTCATGTAACATCCAAAAGATATTCTAATTCTAGGAACATATCCCCAAAATGCATGCAATGGTAACAAAAATCATGGGCTAGAAAGTTCAGAGCAACATTATGCAAAATAGCCTCACACAGAAAAAATGTTTGAGGTCCATCCACAGTGAATGGACGAATGAACAATATTATACTCCCAGTATGCACTATTACAAAGCAGTGGACATGAGTGAACTATGGCTATTTCCACATGAATAAATTACATAACATAAAGGTGAATGCAAGAAGCCAGACACAAAAGACATATGAAATGTATTTTTGTTTAGATGAAGTCCCAAGAAATTAGCAAAATTATACTGTGGTGTTCAGAGGTGCATGCACAGTTGGTACAACTCTATAGAAAATAAAAGATGGGAATATCCTAAAAATTGAGATGGTGATCATTCTCAGTGGGAATGTAAAGGCAGCAAAATGGGAGTACCTAGGGAGAGCCCTGGGTTACTGGGGAAGCTCTTTTTCTAGATTTTACTGAAGGTCATGTGGATAGTTGTCTGATGATAAATGACTGAGCCTTATATTTTTGTTTTGTGCACTTTCTGAAATATGTTTTACATTTTCAATGAGAAAGGTTGAAAACAAATGGCTTACCTGAAAACAAATAAAATGCAAAACTTAAATTAGGAAAAGAACAAAAACCAAATTAACAGAAAATAGGGAAAAATAATTTGACACACACACAAAATGAAACAAATGAAATAGGAATAGGAAAAGGAATAAAAATAAAGATGACTCGTGACCAAAAACAAAACAAAACAAAAACCCCCAAAAACAACCCCTCTCCCCAAAACAAACAAAAAAACCCCAGACAAATGCCTGGTAGGATTAAAAACAAACAAATGCCTAAGCAACTACACTGGAGACGAGAAAGGAGCTTTAACTATACACATGTTAAAGATTTCAAGAATATGAGGCACTTTCTATCTATAAATCCAAAAATCTAGAAAACATGGATAATTTCCTAGGAAAATATAAACCACTGCACTAAGTCCAAGAGATGCAGTAAACTCAAAGTCCAATCACTATAAGAGATAATGAAAATTCCAAAATGGTACTTCAGGCTCCGTTCATTACAATGTTTTATGAAAAGATAACCCCTACATTTTAGCTAATGCAATAAGATAAGAAAATATTATACACTGTGTAAATATTGGAAAAGACAGTATTGTCTTTCTTTCCAAATGATATGACTGAATATCTTAAAAACCTAAGAGAATATAGTTAAAAACAACTGGAATTAAGAATATTTGCCATATTAAGTATAATAAATATATTAGTAACAACAAAAACAACAAAATAAAAATAAAAATGGTGGGGCACCTGGCTGGCTTGATCAGAGAAGCACGCCACTCTTGATCTTGGGGTATAGAGATTACTAAAAAAATAATTAAATAAATCTTAAAAAAATAAAAATGGCAAACATATTGAACTCAAAGTTAATAATAATACGGAATACCTAGAAATGCATTAAACATGAAATAAATTAAACATGAAAATTAAATGAACAATGTGAAGCTATGCATCACAAATAAAAACAAAGCCACCCATTGTTATTCAATAGCAAAAACTCAGGTATAGTAGATCTGGATCATTCTATCTGGCTACCCACTGCCATTAAGTCTTCCTCCTCGGTTTGGGGAATCCTCACCTTATGAGTCTTCCACCTTCTCCAGAAATGCTTTCTAGGCCTGCCTTGTTGAGATGGAGACCTTGAGGGAGGGCTCCACCCATGAGACACCCCACACCACACTGAGCTTAGGACACAGAGGTATGTACTGAACTCCACTTTGAAATGGGGGGCAGCAGACACACACAGTTTCCAGAGGAGGCAGGAACTGAGGCTCTAGAGACAATATCCAAAGCCAAGGGTCAGCAGGGTGAGTAACAGGATACTTGTGGGGTCACACCCTAGTGATGATGGGGTTTTCCTCAAACCATTCCTCAGTACAATTTGGAGCATCATTCCTTTCCTAGCTTCCAAACTTGGTTTCTGGCCATCCTGGAGACTGTGAGCTTAAAACCCAGACTGACACCACAGTCAGCAGCGCACAGTCTGCTCCTGAAGGGAAACATAATATCCAAAAAATTGCCAATTCCTTCCCAAGAAATGCTCAAAATGTGCTGGCATTCCAATCAGAATCCCAAGGGAGTGACTGGAACTGGACAAAATCATTTTAAAGATTTGTGGAATAACAAATGTGTAAGAATTATCCAGAAATTTTGAAAAAATTTTTCAAAAATTTTGATAATGGGAAGAGCGAATGTCATAATAGATATTTGTGTTACAATTAACACACTGAAGTCACGCCTTAAAATAGGCAGCGTTCAACCAGATAGAACAGTTTCAGAAATCAGAATGATAATTTATAGGAACTCAGTATGTGGAAAACATGGCCTCTCAATTCAGTAGGAAAAAGATAGTTTGCTTAATAATAGGTACCGGCATCATAAGCTATTTATCTCTGATTTTCTCAAAACAAATAAAAACAAAATATATTTGACTAAGCTTCTAAATTAAAACAGTAAAAACCCAGAAAAAATGTAAAAGAATCATTGCATAAAGATGGAGTGTAGAGTCCTTTGAAAAGCAAACCAAGAATCTCAGAACGTTATAAAATTCTCAAGACAAAAGACAGACCAGGACAAAGTCTCTGGCCAGCGAGGTCCAGAGTAGAGCCATCACTACACACACATTTTCTATCAAGGCTGGTAACCCACCAGGTTATGGGTCTGGAGATCCCAGATATGTTTTCAGGAGATAGGTAAAGAGTTAATATCCCTAATAACTTTAGGGAGCATAAATACAAATGCATAGGGGACTAAAAATGGGAAGAAAATGTGAGGAATAACTTTGTGCCAGGAAATTTGAAAATCTAGAAAAAACAGACCATTTTCTATGAAAATGTCAGTTAATAAAATTGGCAACCTGAAAAGCAAAACAAAATGGAACAGCCAGGGCTACAAAAACACGGACCGACGACGAACCATAGAAGGAATCTTACAAGGCGGCACCTGAGGACATGTAGGTGGCCTAAAATATGTGCCACCTTCCTTAGAGGCTCGGCAGGGATGAAGTCCCTCAGTTCCCTCACCTGTCAGTGACTCTACCAAAGATTCCAAGTCCTGGAGAAGAATTCCGGTTGGAACAGCTTGGTTCACAGGCCTGCCTCGTTGCTCAGGGAGTGCTGGGCACCAAGAATGCACAGAATGGGGAGATGGGCTGCCCAGAAGAAAGCAGGCCAAGTAGCCGTCCAGAAAATCTCATCTGGTTTAGAGACTCATCAACTCACAAAAAGAAGCCATAAGAAATTCACCAAATGGTTGTTTTCCTTTTCTTCTTCCCACGGAATCCTATGAATACAAGGGGTCAAATTACCCTCTGGCAAGTTCTCGTCATGCCATGATCACAAGCAGGCGGGCATCCCTGGCAATTCACCAGCTCTGGATCTGGGAGCATTGCCTTTGGCTTTGGTGTGTCATTCTGTTCAACTGGACAAAGTGTCCAGAGTTCTGATCTGGTCTGCTGTCCCACATCTCAAACCCCGCAAGGAATTATTTCACACAATCATGCACGATCATGCCATTACCTTGGCATGAAGACAGAAGGAGCTGGTGTAAACAGCAAGGCTGTTTCCTCAGGGGGAGGATAGGAAGGGGAAGACTGGGAGGCAGAGTTTATCACGTTAAATAACCCTTCTATGACCCCAGGGAATAGACATCAAAATAAATCTTTTCCATCAGTTGTTTCACTGAGTTTGTGATTAATTCTAAGAAAAATTCTGGAAACCTCCTGATTAGTTCTCTGACCTCAGCATCTTGGGTGTGCGGAAGGCTGACAGATTTATTTCGGGATTGTCCCTCCGTGTTCGGGTCACTGGGGACGACACAGCAGAGACTTTGCAAATGAAGCTGCAGTAATTTTTCATGAATCTCTTTGGAGCATTCACCAGCTAGCCGACCCCCTTATTTATGGTCCATCAGCCTGTCTGGGAGTAGAAAGGACTTAGACAGCAGAGAGGGATGCCCCGCGATTCTTTTAAGAAGCACAAACGAGACAGCTATGTGACCTTCAGACACTCCCAAAAGGAACGCAGCAGGGGAGGCTGAGCCTAGGGGGCAGCCCACGGTCCCCCGGGGATGCTCAGTGGGCAGACCATCCCTGAGGGTGATGAGCCTGCTGAGACCTGGAAAAAGCAAAGTGTGGAGTCAGAGTCAGACCCACTTGGGATGCTTTCTGCTAAGGAGTGACCCAGGACAAGCCACAGAACCTCTCTGAGCTTCCCGTTCCTGGGGTACAAGTGCAAAGTGCAAATACTGCTGGTTGGTGTGTGTCTCACTGTATTACTTTAATTGGAGAACAGGTTTGCAAAAACTCGGCCCTCGTTCTGAATACTTCTAGCATTCTACCGTTTTCACAGACATTCTCATTAATCTGTTGACATCTGCTAAAATCACTAACTTGGCTCATCCAGGCCCCGCCCTGCTAATTCTGAGTGACCCCTCTGTCCTGCCGTATCCCTGCTGCTGGCAGTGGAGGGTTCTTAAAACACAGGCTCTGCTGATGTGAGACTAGAGAACTTACACGCTGGTGGGACACGCAGGACACTGAATGACACGGGGCAGACCTCGGAAGTGCCTGTAATTGCATGACAAATCTGAAAACCTTATGCTGAATGAAAGCCACACAACATAGGATTCCTCGAAATGGGATGTCCCTATGAAATGTTCAGCCCAGAAAAACCTAGAGAGGGAAATATTAGTGGCTGCTTGGGGCTGGGGGTGGAGGTGGGAATAGGCTGTGGGGGAGGGTGATACCTAAAGGGTATAGGTTGGTTGGTTGGTTTGTTTTTGGTTTGTTTCTTTTTTGGGAGGAGGCGATAAACATGTTCCAAAATTGCCTGTGGTGGGGCCCCTGGGTGACTCAGTTGGCTGAATGTCCCGCTCTTGGTTTCAGATCAGGTGCTGATCTCAGTGTCGTGAGATCAGGCCCCCGTCAGGCTCTATGCTCAATGTGGAGCCTGCTTGAGATTCTCTCTCTCTCTCCCTGCCTCTGCCTGTCCCTCTTCCTGCCCACAAATAAATAAACAAAATCTTCTTAAAAAATAGAATTGACTGTGGTAATTGCTATGCATATTGGTGGATATACTAGAAACTACTGAACTGTACACTTTAAATGAGTAAATAATATGGTGTGTGAATTATAGCCCAATAAGGGGGTTTAAAAATAGAAACAATTATCATCACTGGCTTAGCTTTAATGTTCTGCCAGTATGTTTAATATTCACAAGTATGCCCAGAACATAGAAAGTTTAAAACTAATGAACTCTACCTTCTCCATCACCATCTCCCCAGTGTGATGCTGCTAAGAGCTCAGTCTTAGCCAGACTCTCTGGACTGTGGAGAGAAGGCCACCTCTTCCTTCCCAAGTACCCCCTTCCTTTCTTGCCATAGCAGCCCTTTCAACCTGGCCTCAGGCTCTTCCTTGCTCTGGAGGCATTAGGGACTGGGGCACCTGCTCCTGCCAGAAAGGCAGTGGGTTGCCACCAGGCTTGGGGATGCAGCCAGCAAGTCACTAGAAGGACAGGGCACCCCAGCTTCCCTGCCAAGCCAGAGACACAACCCCACTTGCTAGCCTCTCCTGGCCTCGTTCTCCAAGGGCCTACATCCCCAGAAGGAATATTCCAGGCAACTTGTTGCTCAGTAGGGATGAGGCAAGTCTCCTGGCAATCATGGCCTGACCTGTGACTCTGACCTTGAAAATACAGAAGTAGCTAAGTCTTTGCTGTATTTCTTAAATGGAAATGTATTTGACATGTAACATTGTGTAAATGTAAGGTATACGACCTCACAACAATAGTTTGGGTATATCTAAGACTCTGCCTCAGCGGGTCACCCACCCTGGGGAAGAGAGAAGTAAGAGATTCTGCAGAACATTCTTGCCAGCCAAGCAGGAAACGTGGACGACAGCCTCATGAGACCAAGTTACCAGACGCTGTTCCATGCAGAGTAGCCGGGAAGGACCCCAGGTCCAACCTGCAGACCCGGGTACATGGCTTGTCTGGGAATTTAAAAAGCAAGTTTCTTCCACTCTCATCAACTTATAAGGACCCAGGCAAAAAAATAACAAAATCTCTGAGAACATGAGCCAAGTAAACAACTAATGTCCTAGAGGAGATGCCAGGACACGCAGAACCGAGTCCCCCTCCACAGCCCCCCGCCTATATTCCAGATGTGGACGGCTTCAGTTTTCCTATCATTTAGATGTCATGTAGGGGGGTCTTGGTTAGTATTTTTTCTTTCAAGAGAAAATAATCCTTTTAAAAAGTATGCATGTCCTTTAACTTGTTTTAGAATGCTTTGCCAAGACAGCAACATGTCAGTAATGTTTGATAATTAGTTATAGATTATCCTACCACTTTTTATTTCTTGGGAGATGTTTGGGATTTTATTTTATTTTTTTTTAAGATTTTATTTATTTATTTGACAGACAGAGATCACAAGTAGGCAGAGAGAGACGGAGAAGCAGGCTCCCTGCCGAGCAGAGAGCCCGATACAGGACTCGATCCCAGGACCCTGGGATCATGACCTGAGCTGAAGGCAGAGGCTTTTTTTTTTTTTTTTTAATGTTGGGAGAATGTTCTTTTTTTTTTTTTTTTAAGATTTTATTTATTTATTTGACAGAGAGAAATCACAAGTAGGCAGAGAGGCAGGCAGAGAGAGAGAGAGGAGGAAGCAGGCTCCCTGCTGAGCAGAGAGCCTGATGCGGGACTCGATTCCAGGACCCTGAGATCATGACCTGAGCCGAAGGCAGCGGCTTAACCACTGAGCCACCCAGGCGCCCGAAGGCAGAGGCTTTAACCCACTGAGCCACCCAGGCGCCCCGAAGTTTGGGATTTTAAAAATTTCAAAGTCTGATTCATTCTGAAGGAAATATGCAGAAAAAAAAAAAAAAAGTCAAACAGGCAGAGAGACATATAGATGAATTAACTCTACCCCATCTTAAGACTTTGAAATGGGAAACACCTTTTTCATTAGAGAAGTTAACTCTTAAACCAAGATACCGTGATACACTATAAAGATGGATTTATCCTTTGAAAAAGTTTTCAAGTACGTTTTTCAAATCATCTAAAAATATGAAAAGGTTAGACATTCCTAGATTCTTAAGAAATATAAAGTGAAATTACTTGTGATCCCTACAGGCTTTAAAAAGGGAAAATACAGACCAAAAAGGATAGGGGGGAAAATGACTTTGGTTCTTCACTAAAATAAACATTATTCTTAGGTGAAATTTTCTATTGGCCATATCTGCCGATACATACACATGTATATTTACATTTTAACTATAAGTGGACATAAAATCACTGCTTTGTGATGAATAACTGGTGCTGCTACTAGGATGTGACAGTTATCCAAGTCTGTGTGAGCCAGAACTGGGTTCAGAACTTTCCATCTCTATACCTTTAAAAAAGGGAAACCGAAGTTCAGAGAGGTTAAGTGACTTGCCCAAGGTCACAGAGCTTGTCTGGAGCCAGGACTGAATCCAGAACTTGTATTCAGAAGTTTGTACCACCTTTTCTTCACTTCACCTGTGTTTCGGACATGCCAAATTGCTTACATTCCTGGGACAAGCTGAGACCTTTCCACTCTCACCTTTATTAATAGTGTTCCTTCCCTGGACTGTCCCCCTCAAACAATCCCATCCAGGAATCACATTCCTCAAGGCCCAGCTCAATGCCTTCCTGTGTGTAAACTTTCCTGATCTCACATTTAAAACTTTTGTCCTCTCTTCTCCCATTTCTTAACGATAGCACTCAGTTTATTTTGCTTTATGATGATATTTTAACTCTATCCTTTTTTTTTTTTTCTTCCTAAAAAGCTGTTGTAGAATTCTTGGGAACTGGGACTTACTTTTGTGTCCCGCATAGAAGGGATGACAAACACAAGACACACATCCCCTCATTTCCCCCTCTTTTGCTCGTGGTAAACACAGTTTTTGTACTTCTCCCCCGTGGAGTACAGACACAGCCTCAGAATCCTACTTAACACACTGCTTGCTCTCAGCAGCTACTACCAGATGATGGAAACTGGCACCCAAGGTAGAATCTACTTGGCATGACAGATATGACTACCAAATAACAACAACAACAACAACAAAACAACCCACAAAAAAATAAAACAACAATAACAACAACAAAAAACCCATTCTTCCAACTGAATGTACATAAGGGTATTCTAAAACGTTGATGCCTAACTAAGGGACAATTAGCTTATTTCTTATTTCACTTTGAAACGATTAAGAAATGTTGGCCTATAAGCAGGCTTCTAAGTGCTCTCCTTGCCTCTGCCCAGCAGCTGGGAGAAGCCATTCTCCCCTCTGCCCCAAGTTACAGTCCAGGTTTGGGGGAGGCACCAGCACACAACAGAGGTCTGACCCCTAAGCAAATGGGACACACATACACTCCTGGTGGAAGTGAAGATCAGTCCAGACCACTTGGAAAACTGTCAGCATCCACCAAAGCCAAGCACATGTACATCCTAGGATCCAGACACTCCCCTTGACCAACAGAAAGGCATAGGGATATTCATCAGGAGATGTGCACTGCGACATCCACAGCCTCACCGTCCTCACTGGCCTCTCTGGGAAGAACCCAAGGTCCCTCAAGAGAAGAAGGGGAAAATCAACGGTGGCGTGTCCCCACAGCGAGAAGCCAGAACTACTTGTAGTGACCGACTCCAACAGACACAGAGAATGAAAAAACACTGTTCTCAGGCATGATTCTATGATCAGATGTTGAAAGCCAGGAAAGCTGATGGAGGTTAAGTCAGTGGTTGCTCTTGAGGAGGGTGAGCCCCAGGGAGAAGGAAAAATGAGGACTCTGGGGATGCTGGCCCCGTCCTCTCTGCATCTGGTGCTGGTTTCCCATGTTTGCGAAAAGTCACTCAGCTGCACACTTGCAGTGTGTCAGGGGGACAGCTGCAGGTGATGGAGGGAAGCCAGAATGTTGCGCGTTGACACTGTTTCCCCTACTGTGAATATCCGTGACTTACACTATTGCCGTTGTACTCAATGTGAAGAATGCAAAGAAAGGATCATGTTTTCCAAGTCTTGGCCAAAGCATCCTGTACTCGTATGCTGAGAAGCTTCTCTGTTTCTGCTCTCCCCAGTGGGATGGAGTACCCTAGGCTTGAATCCCCTGCCCCCACTCCAACAACATGCGAGCATCTCTCAGGGCGCGGGGTACACACTACCCACTGACACCCCATACAGAGTGAAAACAGCCTCAGGACCAGCACTGCCTTCCCCAGAGCTGCACAAGGCCCCACACAGCTGACTCTGGTGCACAGTTGAAGAAGTTAGTGCACAAGCAAGGTAGATGCAAAGTGTCGTTTAGGTTCATTCGGTCGGATTCTAGAGGCTTCAAAGAGGTTTTCTATTAATTATGTTTGTTATATTTTGCATTTTCTGAGGTTCTGACATCTCCAGATCTTGTTGATCTTGGAGAGACAGCAGGTCCTAGGGCCAGCTGATCCCTGAAGAGTAAACAGCTTGCTTGTGAATCTGCCTTTTATATGCAAGGCAGCCACTCAGGAGCCCAAACCCCCAACCGCCCTGCATCTCCAGTTCAAGCTCCAGGTAAGCATCCCTCCTGCCCTAAATCACCCCTGGGGGCCACCCCAAGGTCCCAATGTCCCAAGGCCCCAAGGCCGAGGCTTGATCATCTAGCTCGGTGAAGGTTCCCGTTTGGTTTGCTCGGAGTCTCTCCAAGCTCATTAGAATGTAAATTTCCACCTTTACACAGACAGAGGATTTTAGGTCCCTACACTGCTTCATTATGACATTTCACACCATCAAAGAAGCTTGGCAGTTGCAGACGGATCAATGTTTCCAAATTCCACTTTTCATATAATTCAAGGACATTAGAACTCAGACGCGTGGTAGAGAAAGTGCACTCAGGCTGCTGATGAAGGCACAGAGCTGCCACGTTCATTGTTTTTTGTTTTGTTTTGTTTTGTTTTTTCAGTTTAGCATTTTTTAAAAAATTTCTTTTCAGCGTAACAGTATTCATTGTTTTTGCACCACACCCAATGCTCCACGCAATACGTGCCCTCCCTAATATCCACCACCTTGTTCATTGTTTTTAATTGTGTTTTGGAACAAGCATCAAAGGCACAATGAGACAATATTAAAAAATATTCTTTTCAAACCTCAAAGCTGATGAGAATCTAGGTTTTTTTTTTTTTTTAAATTTGTATATGCATGTGTGCACGTGTGTATGTCTTTATAAAACATTTAAGGAAAAAGTTCTCTAATTCCAGAAGATATTTTTATTGTAACTTTCATTATATTGTTAGAAAGAAAACCAGAGACCCCAAATGCCATTATTTAGGTTAAAAGCCCCAAGTCAGTAAACCAGGGCTTCTTATCTAACCTAACGGTGGTTTCAACCTCCACCAGAAATGGAGTCTTACTACCCAGTCAGTCTGGGAACGTTGTGTTGAGTACCAATAAGGTAAATGTCACAGGGCCCTCTCCATCCCTGTTCCTCACCCCCAAAGGAAGAGGAGGTAATCTGCATAGTTAAGAGCCCAAGCTCTTCCCCCAACTAAGAAAGAGAAAGTGACCACACCCGAAACAATCCTTTCTTTCTTTCTTTTTTAAAATATTTTATTTATTCGACACAGAGAGAGACAGTGATATAGAGGGAACACAAGTAGGGGGAATGAGAGAGGGAGAAGCAGGCCTCCCGCCCAGCAGGGAACCCTTTGTTAGATCATAGGACCCCAGGATTCTCACCTGAGCAGAAGGCAGATGCTTAAGGACTAAGCAATCCTGCCTTTTATTTTGTTATTAACTCCTTGTCCCACCCTCCTTCCTATAAAAACCTTCCCTTTTTACCACTCCTCCCAAATCTTTCCCTCTACTTGCCAGACGGTATGCTGCCCCGATAATTCAAGTCAAGAATCACATAGTACTAGCACAAAAACAGACACATAGACCAATGGAACAGAGTAGAGGGCCCAGATATGGACCCTCAACTCTATGGTCAAATAATCTTCAATAAAGTAGAAAAAAGACAGTCTCTTCAATAAATGATGCTGGCAAAATTGGACAGCAACATGTAGAAGAATGAAACTCAACCATTCTCTTACACCATACACAAAGATAAACTCAAAATGGATAAAAGACCTCAAAGTGACACAGGAATCTATCAAAATTCTAGCGGAGAACATAGGCAGTAACCACTTTGACAATGGCCACAGCAACTTCTTTGAAGACATATCCCAAAGGCAAAGGAAATAAAAGTGAAAATGAACTTTTGGGACTTCTTCAAGATCCAAAGCTTCTGCACAGCAAAGGAAACAGTCAACAAAACAAAGAGGCAACCCATGGAATGGGAGAAGATATTCACAAATGATGCTACAGTCAAAGGGCTGATATCCAAGATCTGTAAAGAACTCCACAAACTCAACATATGCAAAACAGATAATCACATCTAAAAATGGGCAGAGGACATGAACAGACACTTCTCCAAAGAAGACATACAAATGGCTAACAGACACATGAAAAAATGTTCATCATCACTAGCCATCAGGGAGATTCAAATCAAAACCACACTGAGATACCACCTTACACCAGTCAGAATGGCCAAAATAAACAAGACAATAAACAACATGTGTTGGAGAGGATGTGGACTCTTAGACTGTTGGTGGGAATTCAAGTTGGTGCAGCCACTTTGGAAAACAGTGTGGAGATTCCTTAAGAAATTAAAAATAGAGTTTCCCTATGACCCTGTAATTACACTACTGGGTATTTACCCCAAAGATACTGATGTAGTGAAAAGAAGGGCCATCTGTACCCCAATGTCCATAGCAGCAATGGCCACAGTCATCAAACTGTGGAAGGAACAAAGATGCCCTTCAATGGACAAATGGATAAAGAAGATGTGATCCATATATACTATAGAGTATTACGCCTCCATCAGAAAGGATGAATACCCAGGAATGGATGTTATCAAAAGGGACAGGACTAGAGGAGATTATGCTGAGTGAAATAAGTCAAGCAGAGAAAGTCAATTATCATATGGTTTCACTTACTTGTGGAGCATAAGGAATAACACAGAGGACACTTGGAGATGGAGAAGAGAAATGAGTTGGGGGAAATTGGAGGGGGAGACAAACCATGAGAGACTGTGGACTCTGAGGAACTAACTGAAGGTTTTGGAGGGGACGGAGGTGGGCAGTATTAAGGAGCACTGGGTGTGGTACATAAACAATGAATACTGGAACACTGAAAAGAAATAAAATAAAGTAAAATGGGCAAAAAATACAAAAATATATATATTTTAAAAAAAGAATCACGTAGTAAAACCAATTAGATCTTCAAATGGACGCAGTTGGGTTTTGTTTTTTAACAGTATAAATCATAAAATTAAGCCTTATAACATTCCCTGACCTTTTTTGGGAGGGGGCCTCCTTGTCGTTTATATCATCAGCTTATTTCAGTCTTACCCTTATTTCAGTCTTTGTGTTGTTCTATTCTATCTACTCAAATTTTCATCACATGTGTGCCATCCTGATGAGAGACAGAATCTAGGAGTGTGAGAATTGGAAGGCGCCCATTGCAACTTTCCTGCCAACTAATAATTGTCAAATGTGTACACCACGCCAAGCTCACAGTCCTCTTCAAAGGTCATCTTCACAGGACACGGCAACAATTTCTACAGTCTTGGGGGGTTTTTACAAGACCTTTTTGCTCAAATGACATTTTCAAGGATGGCCTCTGGTAGGAAGCTATGAACGTCTCACACCGGCCTCCCTGGGAACAGGAAAATGAGACTGCTCTTCCTGAGATGTTCCTATCACATGAGAAGTGTGGAACTAGTCGGACACAGAGATTCCTCCTCTGGGCATCTCTGGTTCATTACATAGACTTGTGTTTTCAGTCCAGGCTCGGAAATTTCATTCGTTAGCACTGTAATCAAAGCAGAGTTCCACGAGGCTGGCAGACATGGAGAAAGGGCTGGAACAATTGGGCCGGTTAACAGGAAAATGAGGAGCGTTTAGTGCTTTTCTTCCAGAGAGACCCAGACAAGAATGTTTGCAGCAGCGGTATTTAGAATAACAGAAAAATTGGAAAGAAGCTCAATGAGGCTCTGTGGTCAAATTAACTCAGGCAATAGTGTTTTAAAGAATTAAATGGGAATCTCTTTCTGCATGGCTTCCCAGAGCTTTAATGATCTAGGATGTGCAGTGCTCTGTGTCTCCAAGCAGGGAACTGCACAGAATTGACCACATACCTTCCCTCCTCCTTCTCCCCTAACCACCCCCATCCATTCACATCTCTGCAACTCATGCTCAGGAGTAGCTGGTGGGAGGCTGTTTCCCCCCATACCCCTGCTTTAGGGGTGCCAAGTGCAGGGCCATGGGGTTCCTTCCTGTTCTTCCCGTTTGGAATCACCATTTACAGACACAAATGCCTGTCACCTAGCCTTTGTTCATTACTAGAGGATAACATAAGTAGCAGCCAATAAGGAAGAACATTTTCATTAGTTTTCAATTTTTTCTGGTCTCTACCCTAATGGGATGTGATATTCTCCTGACTTTCAGAGTCAAGCCAGACATGAAAATACATTGCTCACAGCATGTGGTGCACTTCTAGGTAAAACTGAAAATACCACTACAGTACTAGTCCTCTGGTTGGCCCTTAACAAATTATGATCTGTTCACCAATTCCAGTGGTGTGAGTCTATCCAATGGGGGGGGTGGTGGTATTGGAGAAGAAGCAAGGGAGGAAGGATGCGGGTAGGGCTGTGGATTAGTCACCCAAGGGCCAATGGACAGTGATCTCAGCAGAATGAAGACCCTTCTCCATGGAAGGCACAGCTGACAGAGGACCAGGAGGGTGAAGAAGTCCCAAAGAGGATTAAGTAAAGTCTGAAGCTGCCAACTCTGTCTTCTGTCCTCAAACACAGGCAGCCCCACCTGTTCAATCAGAGAACTAGAAGGGCCCAAGCCCGAGAGAAAACACTCACACACGTTGACATTCTGGGGTCTCCTAAGGAGTGCTAGATGTTCCATCAAGAGTCCACACCGTTGGGCTAGACCATGGTTGACCTTCAAGGTCTTGTTATGTTTCCATGAACTGTGGAGACAGGGCAGTGAGTCAATCCCATGCAGAGCTTACTGTATATAGGTACAGGGATGAGGAAACATCACCTAGAAGGTGGCAGGAGACTGGTAATAAGGTCACAAGTCATACAAGGCACAGAAGCAAAACCCCCAGAGGACAGTACAGTGATCTTACTACGAGGAGGGATCAAGTCCGGTGGAGAGAAGACTCAGGGCCTGAGCTTTACAAGGTGCATGGGACACACAGCAAGGGCTGAGGTGTGAGTTTGGGGAGCCTCAGTCTCTGAGCCTCTCTCCATGCACAAGGCTCCAGCCGCATGGCCTCCTTCCTGTTCTTCAAACCCCTCCAGGTACCCTCAGGGCCCCCTTCCTCAGGCTCCCTCTTCTGAAACCCTCCTCCCGCTGTTCCACACTCCCTGGCATCCTCAGGCCCTAGCTCATGTGTCACATGCTCAGAGAAGCTCAGAGCTGTCTCTCTCCCAACCCCCAACTTCCCCTCAGAGCCCTCGGGTTGATGCGTCATCCCCCTGTCCTCTACAGAGCCGGGACTTGCCTGTCTCGTCACTCATCTGTCCCCAGCACCCGACCTCTGTAAAAATGTAGTGATCCAATGGATGAAAGAGTCAATGAATCGACACAGGACAGATTTGTATGGACCTGCTGCTGGCCCACGTTACATCTGTTAATCTTTATTTTGCTGAGAACATTTTCTTTGCTAAAAAGCTTTAGGATTCAGAATTAACTTTCAAACGGCTGCTTTAGCCGGGATAGTGGCAAATTCACACAAAGATAAGTTAGAGCAGAATTATGTGGCCACCAGGGAAAGATTCTGTGTGATCACGACACCCACTGCAAAGAGCCATCAAATGCTAAATTTCTTGTGAGGCTGAGAGAGGCCACGACTTTTCTCGACCCCTGATTAGTAGAACAAAAGCTGCACCTTTTGGCAACAGAGGAAACTACGAAAGACCACAGGGCGACAAGCCTCCAGAGGGGCTGTGTAGTTTGAGCAAGTCTCCCTTCATCTTTAAAGCCAGGCATCTCCAATAGCCCCCACCTCAAGCCCTGTCCTGTCATAATTTATTATTCATCACGATGAAGCTAAATCAGAGTTGCTCTGGTTACTGTGGGGCTCTTCTGAGGGCTGTGGGTACATAATTGGTGTTGGCTTGGTTACTGGATGCTTTCAATTTTGAGACTCGAGTAGTGGTAATAAATGCATCTACGAGCCTCAAGAAAAAAGCTCGAACTCTGGAAAGCATGAGATCGTCACAGAATTAAGGTCCCGGTCCAAAATGCACCACTGAGGTCTCCACCTGTGGTCCTGAGAAATTCAGTGATAAAATATAAAATAACTGGCCCATAAAAATGATCGATGACTTTTTTAAAAGACAGTAACAGAGTCAGGAAACTATTAATTTGATTACTTTGGCTAAGTAAATCGGGCTGTTATACACAGGATGTGAAGTTTGCTGTGAACATCCTGCTCAGACCAGCATTCAGTGAATGTTTCCTGAGCCCTGTGCTGGACCCCAAGAGAAGGGCAAGTTTTGGAGAGCAGCAGAGTGGAGGATGGACTAGAGGGAAGGTGACCTAGGAATGTGGCCTAAGGGTAGAGTTTCAAAAAAGAAAAAGACAATAATGACTTGGCCAGCCAAGCAAAGCATTAGAAGGTCAGAATTCACCTGGGATCCCTTCTCAGTGGCCCATTACCCTTGTACCTCTGAGATCAGCCTGAGAATAAGGGAGAAGGGTAAACTGGCCTACAGAAACCCTAAATGTATTTGTGGGAATCTGGGGATCAGTGTTTTTTTTGGTTTGGAACTTGGTCTCTAAGCTAAAGCCAACCTTGGGCAGCTGCAAAGCAGTGGAAGTAAAGGGACGGCATATTTAGGGTCTGAGATGTTGCCCCTCACACCTACACTCATAAGAGACATGTGTGACATGAAGGGTCCCAGAATTCCTTTGTGCCCCAGGTGTCCCTGAGAAGAGATAGGGAAATCCCAAGCAGGTAGGTCTTGAGCAGAGACCCTGGTAAGGACCTCAGATATCCCTATCAGAGGCTAGCACAGACCCTCGAGATGGAAGGGCCATGCACCACAAAGGAGGGCACAAAGAACAGGCACCCCTCTACCCATCCCCACTCCTGTGATGCTAAATGTATTCCCCCCCACACCTAGATAGTGACAAAAAAGGAGGGGATGAAGAGGGAAGAAGTGCTGAATACCTTCTGGAAAGCGAGTTAATTGGAGAGATTGTTTTAAACTGATAGAGAGGAAATCACTTTGCGGTGATAAGAGTCAAATTTCTTTTTCCCAAATCAGTAGACACACACCAAGCTGAGACGGATTACAGAAAATGAGGAAAGCCTTTTGCAGTTCTGGGGCATAAGGTAAACATTTAAACACACCACATATAATACAAGTCAATAGGAATGAGACCAAACCTCTCTCATAAACATAAATAGGCTAAACTTGCAGTTAAAGGAGAAAAAAAAAAAAAGACTTGAATATATTATGCTAAGTGAAATAACCCAGAACCAAAAAGACAAATATTGTATGATTTAATACAAGGTGCCCAGAGTACACAAAACTGCAGAGAGATAAAGGAGAATAAATTGGTGGCCAGATACTGCACAAAGACGGAACAGGGGATTAGTGTTTAATGGACACATTTTCTGTTCAGAAGGATGAGAAAGTTCTGGAGATGGACGGTAGTGATGGTTGCACAGCAGTATTAATGTACTTAATGCCCCTGAGTTATACATCTAAAAGTAATTAAAATGGTAAATTTTATGTTATGTGTATTTTACCACGATAGGAAAAAAAAAGGAGAAAGAAGACTCTCACTTTTATAAGCAGATTAATTGCCATTTAGTGATTAACTCATAAGTGCAATGAAGAAGAAAGGCAAGATGCATAAATTAGCAATGATATAGGTAAAACCTTGCATACAGAAGAATATAAGATATAAAAATACACAAAATACTATAAAATATTTATGAAAGATTATGAACTGTTTATATTCATGACTTAAAAAATGATTGAGAGCCCAAAGAGATCACAAATATGAAAAAATACAAAAATTGACAAACAACTTTAAGTACCACCACTCTCGGACAGTTGGAGGAACTGTTTTTTTGACAAGAGCAACAAAACTGGCAAATCTCTAACAAGAAAAAAGATAAAAGCTACATATTGACAATATCAGAAATGAAAATGGAGATATCACTACAGGCCCTGCAGACATTAAAATAATGATTAGGGAATAATATGAACTCTACATCTATAAATTTCACAGTTCAAAAGAAAAGAATCAACTCCTTTAAAAACACAAACTACCACAACTCAGCCAATATGAAATAGATAATTTCAGCAGCTTTATTACTATGAAGGGGATTAAATCAATAATTTTAAAACTTCCCCAAAAGAAGCCTTAGGCTTAGATGGGCCCACTGGAAAATTCTATCAAACACTTTAGGAAAAATCAACACCAATTCTACACACTCTCTTCCAGAAAAGAGAAGGGAAAACTTTGCAATTCATTTTATGGGGTCATTATTACTCTGATACAAAACCAGGCAAAAACAACAAAACAAACAAACAAACAAAAAGACAAATATTTCTCATGAACTTAGATGCAAAATATCCTCAACAAAACACTAGCAGACTAAATCGAAAAAAAAAAAAAAAAAGTATGAGACTGGTTATATAACGTGCCTAAGATATATTCAAGGTATGTAAAACTGGTTAGCATTAGAAAATCAATCAGTGGGGGCACCTGGGTGGCTCAGTCAGTTAAGCATTTGCCTTGAGCTCAGGTCATAATCCCAGAGTCGTGGGAACCCTGCATTGTGCTTCCTGCTCAACCGGAAGTCTGTTTCTCCCTCCCCCCAGCTTCTCCCCCGACTCATGCTCTCTCTTGCTCTCACTCACTCCCTCTCAAGTAAATAAATAAAATCTCTTTAAAAAAGAAGAAAATCGACATAATCCACCATATTGATAAACTAAATGAGAAAAATCATGTGATATTAATTGATAACAAAAAAAAATCTGAAAAAAAAATCTGACAAAATCCAACACCTAGTCATTTTAAAAATCTTTCATCAAGTTAGGAATAGAAGGAAGTGAAAATCATTCTAAACATATATAAAACATTCTAAAACACACACACACACACACACACACACACACGAAAAAAAGCGTATACAAAAACCCCATAACTAACATCACATTAACAGTGGAACGTTGAATGCTTTCCCCCTCTAAAACTATGAGCAAAGTGAATGTGTCCACTTTCACATTTATCCCACGTGGTACTAGAAATTCTAGCCAGTGCAAATAGGCAAGAAAGAGAAAATGCAAACAAATTGGAAGCAAATCCCAGGAAATCTATCAAAAAAAAAAAAAACAAAAAAAACTCCTAGAACTAAAAAATGAATTCAGCAAGGTCACAGAATACAAAATCAACACACAAAAATCAATCACATTTCCACATAGTAACAAGAAATGTGCAGAACTTAAATTAAAAACAAATGTCATTTTCTAACAAAATATCTAAATATACATTTAACAAATACGCAGGAGATCTATATGCTGAAAATTATGAAATGCTGTTGGAAAAAATTTTTAAAGGTGTACATAAATGTAGAGATATACCATGTTCATGGATTGAAAGACTCAACACAGAAGGATGTCAGTTCTCTCTAAACTGCTATATAAAATTTATATAATTCCTATTAAAATTTCATCAATATATTTTGGAGACAGAGACAGCACATTCTAAAATATATATGTAAATCACAGCCTACGGAATAGCTAAAACAGTCTTAACAAAAAAGAATAAAGTGAGAAGACTCACTCTACTCAATGTTAAAGCTATTATAGCTACAGTAACCAAGACAGTGTGGTATTGGTAGACACGGTGTCCAGTGACACATAGATTAGTGAGCCAGAACAGAACACAAAGAAGTAAACCCATGCAAATATTCTCAATTGATTTTTTTTTTTTTTAACGTAGATGCAAAAGCAATTTGGTGGAGGAAGGATAGTCTTTTCACTACAGTCTGGAGCAATCAATCACAGGCAAAATAATGAACCTTGACCTTAACACTTCATGCCTTATATAAAAATTGACTCAAATGGGACAATTTTTAAATTTAAAGTGTACACCTATAAAGCTTTTAGGAAAGACATCAGAGAAAAGTGTTCAGATTATAGTTCTTAGTCTTGACACCAAAATTAACATCTATGAAAGGAAAAAAATGAACAAACTGGACCTTATAAATATTTAAACTTTTGTTCTCTGAAGAGGTTGAAGAGCCAAGTTATAGACTGGGAGAAAAAATTTGCAAGCCACATATTTGGCAAAGGACTAATATCTAGAGTATATGAGGAAGTTGCAAAATTCAATAGTGAAATGAATGGACAATGCACAAGAATATTTATTTCACTAAACCACATATAGAGATGTCAGTGAAGCAATTGAAAAGATGTTCAACATCATTAGCCATCAAGGAAATGAAAAATAAGACAAGAACATATCACTACCTACTTACAAAAATGACTAAAAGCAAAGACGATGTGGAGACCCTCCATCACTCATACATTTCTGATGGGAACGTAAAATGATACAGCCACAGTGGAAAACAGTTTGGTAGTTTCTTATAAAACTAAAAATATAATTATCACATGACACAACCATTGCATCTTAGATATTCATCCCAGAGAAATGAAACTGATGATAGCACAAAAACTAGTATGTGAAGGTTCACTGTAGCCTTACTCATCAAAGCCAAAATCTGGAATTAACCCAGATGTCTTCAACAGACAATGGTTCAACAGTAATACATATGTACTATGGAATATGACCCAACAATGAAAAGGAACAAACGACTGACCCACACAATAACTTGGATGAATCTCCATGGAATTATGCTGAATGGAAAAAAAAAAAACTAATTTCACATAGTTATATACTATCATTCCATTTATATAACATTTTGGAATTGACATTTTTAGAAATAGTGGACAGATGAATGGCTGCCAGGATGGGTTGGAAAGGAAGTAGGTATGGTTATGAAGACTAGTAGAGGAATCCCTGTGGTGTTGAAATATGTGGCTCAGTATCTTGATCATGACGTGGATATACAAATGCACACAGGTGACGAAACAGCATGGAACTTAACACACATACTCCAACACCTTTACAGACAGAAAAATGACGATAAGTCAAAACAGGGCAATCTGAATAAGATGGAACTGATTCTATCAATGTTAGTATTGCTGTTGTGATATTGTTGCCATTGGGGGAAACCGGAAAAAGTGTACAATGTCTGCTATTTCTAACAACTTCATGTGAATCTACAAATTTCTTAGTAAAAAGTTTGGTTCAAAAAATTTTAAGTTCTGTATTAACAATCCCAAACCTCCTCTATTTCCATTCTAGAAACAGAGCATTTGTAGGTGATATTCCTATAGATGTTCATTGTGGAGTAGCACCAAATACCAAACAAGTCTTTGTACCCATTTTCACAGGGCTCTTGAGATTTTTCAAATCCACTATTTATAGGGGGTAAAAACAAAGGGTTTGTGGTTATTCTGTTTTATAGAAGTTATCTGATCAATACAGATAGACCTATTCTCCTTGTCCATTTCTAAAATGAGCAGATTAACCTTAGACAATGTCTAAATTTCATTCTTGCTATATAATTCTATATGTTCATTCAACAACTGCAATTTCCAATTCACGTGTTTACACAAAAAGTATTAATGTAGAAAAAGAAACAAGAGGGACTTAATTTGTATTTGTTCCTTTCTCCACACTAGCATGTACGCTTGTGCTTTAAATGCATTTTTAAATCCTTAACAATCAGGTTTAGCCACATTTTTTTTCAAGATTTTGTCTATTTATTTGACAGAGAAAGAGAGCACCAGCAGGCAGTGGGAGAGAAAGAAGCAGGCTCTCTGAGGAGCAGGGAGCCCGACACCGAGTTCGATCCCAGGACCCCGGGATCATGACCCAAGCCAAAGGCAGAGGCTTAACTGACTGATCTGTCCAGGCGCCCAGGTTTAGCCACACTTTGAACCAAAACATTTCATTTCTTTTCCTATCCCCAAAAAACTGCTTTGCAACAATTTAGGAGATGACTGGGTCAGGGATGGAATGAAAATGTGGATAATTGTATAACCCTTTTTGAATTACAAATGCCTACAAAAACAGTGGATGGCAGACACAATTATAAACTGTAAAAAGGGGCACCCAGGTGGCTCAGTGCATTAAGTGTCTGCCTTCTGCTCTAGTCATAATCCCAGGGTTCTGGGATTGAGCCCTGATTTGGGCTCCCTGATCCGTGGGGAGTCTGCATCTGCTTTTCCCTCTCCCTCTGCCGCACCCCAATCAAGCTCACTCTTTCTCTCAAATAAACGAAATCTTAAAACAAACAAGCCTTAATAATGATTTGGTGCCCAAATTAAGTAAATTTGAAGCTGACCTATTGTATTGAATTAACTACATCCCTGCTTCCTCAAGTTAGCCAGGAAAAAGCAAGAGCTGAGAGACTAAACGTAAACAGTTTAAATAAAGGTCTAGATAGTTTTTCAAGTGCCTTAAAATTCATGAGAGAGAACAACACAAAGGCAGATGCATATACAAAGAAAGGCATAACCACTGTGATAACACTCATTGTCCAGTAGCATCAAACACAAAACAAGTCTATGATACAACATCCCCTAGGATGATGAAACACTTGCTGATACTTTGTCCTGACTCCAGAGACAATGCTTGGGTAAGGTGCAGTACACTTTGGTATTTATTCATGGAAGAAAACATCTTCCTTGTTTTCATCATTAATCCATTAACTGTTTTGGGGGGATTTTTTTGGTTTGTTCGTTTGTCTTTTTTTTTTTTTCCTCCTTCCTTTCCTCTCTTCCTCCCTTCTGTCTTTCCTACCTTCCTTCTCTCCTCTTTCCTTTCTTTCTCTTTTTGGTGCCAGAATTTAGGACAAAGGAACATGAACAAAATAAATAAAATAGCCAGGCTAGAGTGGGATGTAGTAAGCAGGGTAGGAGGATGGAGGAAACAAGCAAAAACAGATATTCAGGTAAAGAAGAAATTGTATGTTAATGAGTGGAGCAAGAGAAAATGAATCAAATATGAGAGCTTCCAGTAGAGGTATGCTAGTAAATGTTTAACAACAGACTCTTCAGAACTACATACATGTATAAACTAATTACACATTTTAATAAAACAAAGATTTGTAACAAGCAATTTACAATAAAGATACAAAAATCCACATTTAAGTATACTCTCCATACTTAAATAACTATAAATTCTACATCTATAACTTCAGTTTGACTTGCTATTTCTTTTTTAAAAATGCTATCTTGAGATATAAGTCCAACTTACCTATGCAAAGTGTATGATTCAATGGTTTTAGTTTATTTACAGTTATGTGCAACTATCATCACGGTCAATTATAGATAGTTTTCAATCACCTCAAAAGGAAACCTTATACCCTTTAACTATCAACCTTCTTCCCTCCTTTCTCCAGCCCAAGGCAATCAATAATATACTGTGTATCTCTATAGCATTTTCTTTCTCTCTTTTTTAAAGATTTGTTTATTTACCTGGGGGAGGGGGGAAGGGCAGAGGAAGAAGGAAAGAGAGAATCTTCAGCAGACTCCATACTGAGCATGGAGTTCAGTGTGGGGGCTTGCTCTCATGAACCAAGATCATGACCTGAGCCAAAATCAAGAGTTGGATGCTAAACCAGTTGAGCCACCCAGGTGTCCCTCTATGGAGTTTTCTATTCTAATTTTCATAGAAGAGGAATCATACAATATGCGGTTCTTTTACTTAACATAATGTTTTCAAGGTCCATACATGTTGTAATATGTGTCAGTATTTCATTCCTTTTTTATGACTGCATAATATTCCATGGTATGGATATACCACTGTTCATTTACCCATCTGTCTATTGATGAACACTGTGGTTGTTTTCACCTTTAAGCTATTACGGAAGAATGATGCTATAAACATTCATGTACAAATCTTTGTGTGGACATATGTTTTCATCTCTCTTAGGTATGTATCCAGGAAGGAAATTGCTAGATCATATAGTAACTTTATGTTAATGTAGGTCATATAGTAACTCTATGTTTAATCAGACTCTTTTCCAAAGCAGCTGCCTACCAACATCATTCTCACCAGCAATGCAGAATGGTTCCAATTTCCAAAGAGTTCAGAAGCGTTCCTCCTTTTCTATTTTTTGGAAGACATTGCAAAGAACAGCTATTAACTTTGCAAATGTTTGGTAGAAATAGGCAGAGAAACAACTGCGCCTGCATTACTCTTGGTGGGTAATTTATACTCTTCACTTGTGATAGGTCTGAGTCAATTTAGGTAGTTCGTGTGTTTCTAAAATTTGTCCGTTTCATCTAAGTTATCTGATTGGTTGGTATATAATTGCTCATAGTATTCCTTTATAATCCTTATTGTGTGACAAGCTTGGTAGTTCCTCCTCTCTTTCATTTCTGATTTTATTAATTTAAGTCTTTTTTAAAATTTTTACCCCCATCAAGTTATGTAAAGGTGTGACAATTTTGTTCATCTTTTCAGAGAACAAACATTTGGTTTTGTTGATTTTCTCTACTGATTTCCTTTGTTCCCCCTTATGAATTTCTGCTCTAATCTTTTTTTTTTTTAAGATTTTATTTATTTATTTGACAGAGAGAAATCACAAGTAGTCGGAGAGGCAGGCAGAGAGAGAGAGAGGGAAGCAGGCTCCCTGCTGAGCAGAGAGCCCGATGCAGAACTCGATCCCAGGACCCTGAGATCATGACCTGAGCCGAAGGCAGCGGCTTAGCTCACTGAGCCACCCAGGCGCCGCTCTGCTCTAATCTTTATTATTTCCTTACTTCCACTTGCTTTAGATTTGGTTTCTCCCTCTTTTTCCAGTGTTTTAATATGTAAAATTAGATACTGATTTGGTATCTTTCTTCTAAGCATTTACAACTATAAATTCCCCTCTAAGCACTGCTTTAGCTACATCCCCTAAGTTTTGGTATGTTATTTATTCACTTTCATTCAGCCTTAAGGTTTTTCTGATCTCCCTGTTGATGTCTTTTTTTTTTTTTTTTTTTTTTTTTACCCAATTATAAGGAGTGTTATTTAATTTCCACTTCTTTTTTTTTTTTTTCTTTTTTGGACTATTGGTTTCTAATTTCACTCCACTATAGTCAGAGAACATGCTTTGTATTATTCTGTCCATTTGAATTTATTAAGCTTATGGTCTAGCACATGTTCTATCCTGGAGAATGTTCCATATGCAATTGAGAAGAATATAGAGTCCATTGCTGTCAGGCACTGTGTGTTATAAATATGTGTAAGGTCTAGAGTGTTGTCCAAATTTTCTTCTTTCCTGTTGCTCTTTAGTTTACTTGTCCTATCCATCATTGTAAAGCCTGGTGTTGAAGCTTCCAACTATTATTGTTGAATCATCTGTTTCATTATGTCAGTTCTTTTGCTTCATATGTTTTAGTGTTTTGTCATTTGGCACATACATGTTTAAAACTATCATATCTTACTGTTGTGTAGATATTTTAATCATTATAAATTATCCCTCTTATCTGTAGCAAAATTCATTATCCATTTTTATCCATTATTCATTATCTATTTCTTGCAAAATTCATTATCTATTTTTATTACTCAAATAAATCAGCTTACGAATAAATGCCCGATTGTCACTTTTGTATAAGTTAGCTGATTCGATGAAAGCAAAATAACAAAGACCTTTGGAGCTTTACCTGACATGAGCAACTTCTTTGCTAAATCATATAACTACTTTTGGATAGTAGAAGAATATGTCCTCATCTTTTTTTTTTTCATTTATTTATTTTCAGCATAACAGTATCATTATTTTTTCACATCACCCAGTGCTCCATGCAATCCCTGCCCTCTATAATACCCACCACCTGGTACCCCGACCTCCCACCCCCCCGCCACTTCAAACCCCTCAGATTGTTTTTCAGAGTCCATAGTCTCTCATGATTCACCTCCCCTTCCAATTTACCCCAACCCCCTTCTCTCTAACTCCCCATGTCCTCCATGCTTTTTGTTATGCTCCACAAATAAGTGAAACCATATGATAATTGACTCTCTCTGCTTGACTTATTTCACTCAGCACAATCTCTTCCAGGCCCGTCCATGTTGCTACAAAAGTTGGGTATTCGTCCTTTCTGATGGAGGCATAATACTCCATAGTGTATATGTCCTCATCTTTTTGTGCTATATTCAATGTAATGGCTATAGACACAACACACTTTTATGTTTAATCTGCACTACTAATGTTTTTTCCACTACTTCCTTAATTCTATTCTTTCTAACTCCAACCCAGAGTTGGAGTACTATCGTGCATGAGGCAAATCCAGCCCATGGCCTGGTTTAATATAGTTTTATCACAACACAGCCATACCCATTCATTGACTTATAGTCTATGACTGATTTTTGGGCTACAGTGGCAGAATGGAATAGTTGCAACAGACATCATCTGCCCTACAAAGCCTGAAATATTTACTATTTATCCTCCCCCCCAAAACAAAACAAAACAAAACAGCCTATACGTGAATCAGCAAGCTAACAGATAAAGCCCTGATTTTTAGTCTTTGCTGATTTCTAAGATACCTTACTCAAATTAACACTGAAGTGCTAAATAAAATCAGCAAGAACCGAGACAGACTGATCATCTTTCTGTGTCTGATAAACTATAATTATGACTTTAAAACGGTAAAAGTTCAAACACATGGATGTTTAACATTCTAAATAAGCGTTCCAAGAAAGAGAATTCAATGTTTTAGTAAAAGCAACATGATTTAAAAAAAAAAAAAAAAAAAAAAAGCCCTACTCCCGCCATGGCCAATTTCCAGCTACCAACAAGACATCAGGGGAAGCAGAACTATGAGGAGAAGCACAGAAGCACACATAGGATGGTTAATTTTACACATCAGCTCGAGGTGCCCAGATTAAACATTATTTCTGGGTCTGTGAGGCTATTTCTGGGTAGGATTAGCATTTGAATCAGGGACTCAGTAGACTGTCCTTCCCAATGTGTGTGGACATCATCCAATCCACTGACTGCTGGAATAGAACATAACGTGGAAGGAGGGATTTGTCCCTTTTTTCCTGCCTCGTTGTTGAGCTGGGACATCCTACTTCACCTTCTCTGGTCCTTGGACTGGGGTTTACACTGTAGGCTCCCCTGCTTCTCAGGTCTTCGGACTCAGACTGAATGATACTACTGGCTTTCCCTGGGTCTGTGGTTTGCAGACAGTAGATCATGGGACTTCCCAGCCTCCCAGTAGATCATGGGACTTCCCAGCCTCCACAATCAGGTGAGCCAATTCCTCATAACAAGTCTCTTCATATACAATAAATTTCACATACATAATAAATTAATCTTTCTTTCTGCACAGGTATGCATGTATATATGTGTTGACCTTCAATACTGCAGGGGTTATAGGCGCTGACACCCTGAACAGTTGGAAATCTGCACGTAACTTCTGATTCCCCCAAAACTTAACTGTTAATAGCCTACTGTTGGACTGAAAGACTTACCAATAACATGAACAGTTGATTAACACATATTTTGTATGTCATATGTATTACAGACTATTCTTGCAATAAAGTAAGACAGAGAAAAGAAAATACTATCATGAAAATTTCAAGGTAGAGAGAATACATTTACAGTACTGTACTGTATGAAAAAAAAATCCATGTATAAATGGACCCATGCAGTTCAAACCTGTGTTGTCTGAGGGTTGATACTTATCTCCCACTGGTTGTGCTTCTCTGGAGAAACCCACTAATATACACATAATACAGTATTTCTATCATAAAGGATGTAATGAATGTAAAAAACCTCAAGACCACATGCTTGATGTGGCTGCAGAAGAGCTCCCATTTCTTACGAAACTACACACTGCTTTCACTTTTCTTTGCCCTGACATATAAGTCATGGTTTAGGTTCCTTGAAATTCTTCTCTATACAGGAAAGGATTTCCCATGTTTTTAATGACTGAGTATGACCAAAATTAAAGGAGACATATTCTTTACCTCCACTGTCTGTTGTTTCTTTTCCTTTTTTTCTTTTTTTAACTATAAGTACTATTCTAAAGTTAAAATGCTATGTAAATAAATGTATTTATTTTTAAAAAGTGGTGAATGTTGAATATGTTATCTTGTTTTTAGTAGAATGTATTTAATTGTAATTTATATCAGTTAATTTTTAATAATAGCTACAGCCAGATCACAAAATCTGATCATTTAATAAGCCATTCTCCCAAATGGCTAGCGTGCTGTTCAAATTTTCTTCTTCCCTGCTGATCTTTTGTTTAGGTTTCCTATCCATCATTTAAAAGGTGGTGATGAAGCTTCCAACTATTATTGTTGAATCAACTGTTTCATTATGTCAGTTTTTGCTTCATGTGCTTTAGTAACATCCAGCATACCCTTCCTTCAGGAGCTACTTCTGCATCCAAATGAAGGAATCAGTTCCTAGGAAAATCATCATCCCTTCTGTATCTCCTCGGTGGACTTAGAAGTAGGATAAGGTGGAAATTATAATTCTCAAATGCATCATGCCTTCTTCCTTTGCTACGAAATGCTTTTCTTTCATCCCCTGTTCTCCTGGGTTCTGTGAAATATTCTTTGCTCATTACTTTAAGAAAAAGAGGCTGTCCTCTGGCTTCACCCACCAGAAATCATGCATCATACCTGGGAGGCACGCATGAGGGGGAGCCTGAAATCAAGCTCTCCAAAGAGAAATACAAACATACAAGGAAGAAGAAGGTAGTGATCTGCTTCCCATCAAAACAATTGCCCAGGTGTCATATCTCCTGAGGCCAACATTTTACTTTGTTCTTGGGGTTATAGGTACATAACACAAAACCTGGGCAGACACTAGAGATGTCCAATTAGTGTGCAGATAACAGGCACAGCAGGATCAGGGATAGCCAGGCTCTCCAGCTGACAAGGATAGATCGCACTGTCTCTGCAGTGTGATGAATCTAATTAAAAAGGACTTAAGGTCAGAAAAACGGTGGTATAGTCCTGGGTGAACACAACATACTCATGTTACTGTTTACTTACAGGGAAAGATACATGCTTGATGTGGCTGGAGAAGAGCTCCCATTTCTTACGAAACTACACACTGCTTTCACTTTTCTTTGCCCTGACATATAAGTTATGGTTTAGGTTCCTTGAAATTCTTCTCTGTACAGGAAAGGATTTCCCATGTTTTCAATGACTGACTATGACCAAAATTAAAGGAGGCATATTCTTTACTTCCACTGTCTGTTGTTTCTTATCCTTTTTCATTTTTAACTATAAGTACTATTCTAAAGTTAAAATGCTATGTGAAAAAAAGAACTGTTTTCATGATTTGCCCGTGGTTACGAGCACAGGATGACTGATGCCAGCACCTGCTAGCTCTATGACTTAACTCCCAAGGTCTCAATTTCCTTACCTGCAAAGTGGAGATTAAATAGCACCTGTCCCCTCTTCACAGCTGTCAGGAGAAAATGAATGAACATATATAATGTGCTCAGAGCAGTGCCTTCAACATAGTAAGTGCTCAAGAAAGCAATCATTGCATAACAATTAGTACTAGCTTTGCATAAAAAATATCAAAGAGCACATTTCAAGCTTATACCTAAATACATATTAAAATGAGTAAAAATATACTTTTTATGAACTCTTGCACTTAAATTTCTAGTTTCTGTGGCAATACTGAATAGGAAAAATAGGAATACTGAATAGGAAACAGAGGAAACAGAGATTGTTTGTCTTCTTAAAAAAAATGTGTACCTGACTATGTTTAAATTTACCAAAAACAAGGAAAAAAAAATGCAGTTCATTCTGGTCACATCTGTGATAGCAAAACAATGGACATGAACTTGCTGCCTCTGAGCACAGATGAACATGGCACACTACGGGGCAATGCACAAAGCTGCCTTTAAAAGAAGGAGGGACCCCCTTGATATAGTTGACCAACATGTGTGTTAGGGGTGCCAATACCCCCCACAAAGCCCCAAATCCCCCAAATGGGGAACTTTTGACTTCCCCAAAACTTTACTACTACTGTTGACCAGAAGTCCCACCAATAATAGGAACAGTTTATTAACACATATTTTATATGTTCTATGAATGATATATTGTATTCTTATAATAAAATAAGCTAGAGAAAAGATGTTATTAAGAAAATCACAAAGAAGAGAAAGTACATTTACAGTACTGAATCTATCAAATAAAATCCATGTATAAACAAACGTATGCTGTTCAAGGGTCAATTGTGTATTTCCACAGTAATGTGTGAAATAATATCATTGAGTAGGGAAATGAGACAAAAGTATGTAAGTTTATTTAAAAATATATATATGAGGGGCGCCTGGTAGCTCAGTCGATTAAGCGTCTGCCTTTGGTTCCGGTCATGATCCCAGGGTCCTAGGATGGAGCCCCTGCATCAGGCTCCTCGCACAGTGGGGAGTCTGTTTCTCCCTCTTCCTCTGTGCCTGCCCCCCATGCTCCTGCTCTCTTTCTCTAATAAATAAAAAACCTTTTTAAAAACCTATAATAAAAAACCTCTCTGTGCATACACGTGTACACATAGATGGCTCATTAATATATATGCACACAAAGAGATTTGATGGGTCATAAAGTAATCATGCAGGGTGGCAGGGAGTGGGAGGCAGAGAGTGAGAAAAGAACTTTCATTTTTATCCTAATTTATGTATTGCTTACATCTTCTATAATAAGAACTATTAATATTTTATTTCACATTAAAAAAGGAAAACAGCATCTTTTCATTTAAGACAAAACACTTATCAACACACATAATGCATCACATTATGATGATCTGCATTTGAAGAGCATTCTGTTATGCTTTCATTGAAAAGCGATGTAAGAAACAACATACAGAGTTGTCAATCACTGTGTTGTACACTTGAAACCAATGTAACATTGTGCAGCAAGTGCCGTTCCATACAAACATACATTCCTTAAAAAAAGCAAGAAAAGTGTGAAATGAAATCCAGAAACTCTGCAGGATGAACCGAAAAAAGAAGGGCCCAAAGATTTTTAAGATTTCATTTATTTATTTGACAGACAGAGACCACAAGTAGGCAGAGAGGCAGAGAGAAAGGGGGAAGCAGGCTCCCCGCTGAGCAGAGAGCCCGATGCGGGGCTCGATGCGGGGCTCGATCCCAGGACCCTGAGATCACAACCCGAGCCGAAGGCAGAGGCTTAACCCACTGAACCACCCAGGCGCCCCGGGCCCAAAGATTTTTAAATGAAAGTCTGATGCTGTCATCATTTATTGTACAAGCAGTGTCAAATGAAACAAAACGTGATGAGGCATTTTAAAAGGCTTTCGAAAACCAACAGTGCTTTTCCTTGTAATTAACCTAAAAGGGCGTGTTGACTTAAAATCCCAAAATGATTTTTTTTACCTTCCTTGGGGGCTCTTAGGAAAAGAGCAACGGGGAGACATTCACTGCTTGATGACTCACTCACTCACTCACTCACACGCGCTCTGGGCCAGGAATGGCACCAGGCCCTGGACCTATGACAAACCGAACCCAGATGTGGGTTTTCCCGTCTGCTGCCTTGCCAAGTAGGAAATGATGGGTAGAGAGGCCAGTCTCTGGAGGAAAAGAGAATGCCCTTAGGAAAGACGAACACAGGTGGGGGGCCTCTCAGATAGGGTGATCCAGGAAGACCTCTCTGTGGTCATGCCACCTACTCTGGAATCTAGAGGATGAGGAGGAACCTCCCGTGCAGAGGACACAGCCCACAGGAGCAGCCCCAAGGGATAAAGAGCCTGGATCTCCCCTGGCTGGGACAGAGCAGTGTGGGGAGCATCCCAGGAAAGCTGGGGGAAGGAGAGGGAAAGCCCAGGGACAGCGTGGGGACTATGGGGGTCCACCATATTAAGAAGCGGTGGGGAAGGGAGTCATACCAGGGTAAGCTCTACGGGAGGGTGGGGGGATTTAAGGACCACCACAAGAAGCTGTAGCAGAACAGAGAAGGGGGCGCTTAGAGAAAGAATGGGGAGCTGGGGCAGGACATCACAAGAGGCTGCATGGAGGAGGAGCAGGGCAGGAGGGCTCCAAAGGAATAGGAAGCAGGAGGGGCCAGATCAAAGAACTCACAGGCCACAAGGAGGCCTTTCTGCACAGCATTTTACGTTCAATGGAAAGCATATGATTGAATTTATACTTTAAGAAGCTCTTCATACAAAAATTTATGAATGGATTTGAATCCAACACACTGGGAAAATACCCAGACACACACACACACACACACACACACACACATAGTTAGAAGACACACACTCTCATGCCGTAGTATTAGAAGTTAACAGTAAAAGGATAACAGAGGAAAAAAAAATGTCCAGGTACCTAGAAAGTTAGGAACATAAATTTAATGAATGCTTAAACAGCAAGGCAAAATTAAAGTTCTAATTTCATTGTTATTCAGTGAGACTCGATGACACCACTGTGTACCTTTGTGTCTCAACTATGAAAGGGAGCAAATGAACAAATTATTCCTTGGGAAAGTAGAAGAGGTTAATAAAATAAAGCACGGTCAACAAAACAACTCAAAAGAGTAATCTTAAGAAAACTAGCAGCTGGTTCTTTGAGGGAAAACAATTTTTAAAAAAGATAAACTTTGAATCAAAGGAGAGGAAACATTTTAGCTTTAGAAATCAGAGAAGAGGGGTGCCTAGGTGGCTCAGTGTGTTAAGCCTCTGCCTTTGGCTCAGGTCATGATCTCAGGGTCCTGGGATTGAGCCCCACATCGGGCTCTCTGCTCAGTGGGGAGCCGGCTTCCTCCTCTCTCTCTGCCTGCCTCTCTGCCTACTTGTGATCTCTGTCAAATAAATAAATAAAATCTTAAAAAAAAAAATCAGAGAAGACATCAACCAAAAGGTTTTTAAAATGATAACAGCCTTGCTGAGGTATAAACCACACACTATTCACCTACTTACGTAAAGCTGACAATTCATTAGTGTTTAGTATCTTGACAGAGCTGTAGAGCCACAGTCAATTTTAGGACATTTTTATCACTCCAAAAATAAACCTTAAACTCTGCCAATGTCCCCATTTTCCTTCATGCCTTCCAGCCCTAGGCAACCATGAATTTACTTGCTATGTCTACAGATTTGCTAAAAATTTATCTTTTAATTAGAAAAGAACATGACCTTTAGATTTCTAACAATACAACAGATGAAATACACAATTTTAGAAAGATACATATTAACAAAAATTACCCCAAACAACATAAATAACACAATGAACCTATAAAAATATTTAAAAGAAGTCAAATCCACTCCCCAAAATGTAACAAACTGGCATAATTCCTAGGTTATTTTTCAATGGTTTCAGGACACAGATTAAACCACATGCTTCCAAGTTCATTCCAGGCAGGCCAAATGATTCCAATTCAAAAACTGGACAAGGCTGTGGCTAAAGGTAAATTTTGGGTCAATCTCAAGTATGAATTTAGGCATACAACGCTTCAATAAAATATTAGCAATTTGAAAGCCACATAATATGTATGCCTCAGAAGCGCCCCGGACCGAGGAGGGCCTATTTCCATAATGCAAAGCTGGTTCAGCATTAGGAAATCTATTAATGCAAATCACGACATTAATAAACTAAAAGGGGAAAGCTGTATGATCAGCTTCACAGATGTTGAAAGATGATGATAAAATTTACATGCATTCTTGATTAAAATAAAAATCTTAAGAGAGCCAGGCAAGATGGAAGTGCCGTGAGTTATTAAGGGCACCTTTCTCGTAAGCTGACAGCAAACATTAGGCTAAATGGTGACTCCTTGGGTCAACCCCATTCACTTTGAACCAGCTTGAAAGTCAGCCAAAAAATGTGGTATTAAAAAGGTCTCTTTTATTAGTCAAACTTTTCCCCTTGTAAATCCTCATTGGGATTGGGAATTAACAGATGACACAGGGTTTGGTCTGATCCAGATTTCCCTGGGACAGTGACCTGTAAATTCTAACTTATTTAGTCCCTGCTTTCTTGGACACTATAGATCGAGGTGGAAATGCTCTGTCTGCCTCAATCGCCCTTGCAGGAGTCCAACTGATCAGGAAAGCTCTGCATTGGTAGGCAGGACTTGGCTTCTGGCTACAAACATGTTATAAAAATTATATTATATATATATATATATTATTATATAAAAATTGTATTCTTATAAAAATTATATTTTTATAAAAATTATATTTTATATATTATTATATATTATTACATTACATTATATATTTTATTATTATATTATATATTATTATATTATTAAAAAAGGCTTCTTAGAGTCAGAGTAGAACCTGAACTTCTGGGATAGCAGTACACAGCTTGGAAGATGATGGGCAAGGGAAGCTGCTGAGCCTCCTGATGATGGGAAGATTCTCTCCCTTCCCTCTGTTCTGTCTCCTCCCCTGTGTCTTTCTATGAAGCTCAATGGTCAGATTACAAGCCTACTTCATTGCAGGCTACTGAATGCCAACTGAAAACTGCATCAGTGTAAAAAGCCAAGAAAAAATACACAAGCTGTAAATATACATCATAAAGGGACAACACTCTTACTTTCACAGCTACAGGGCAGTCCATATGGACAAAAAAAGATACCCTAGAAAAACTTTTAGATTGAATAAAGAAGTTCTAGAAAACAAACAAAAATTAATAGCATTTCTCCTTCTGGAAAGAGAGGTGAATCTTTTTCTATCCCTCTAAGTACCACTAGGAAAACCCTGGATATTATGTATCAAATGTATATCAAAAGACTAGAAAGTATAAAGACAGACTGGTTAGGAACCTCAGAACCCAGGGAAGGGAAAAGCAATGAGTTTCCTGGGTTTTCTTTTTGCCTCATGGATCCTGTAGCTGGAGATGAAGACAGAGAGCACCCGCCCCCAGCCACCCCCAACTCCCACGACGTTGAGGGAGACCACATGGAGAGCTTGGGCTTCCACCTCATTGGGCAATAGGAGGTGCCATCTCTCCTCCCTCAGGTCAAGTGGTCACCACATAGCAATCATGAGGCCACCTCCCCACCCCATGTCAATATAAGCCACCTGGGGATCAGTGATGAGGCATTCCCACCCACCCTTCCCAGCCAGGCAGGTACCAGTGGAGGCCCATGGAGGCTGGGGAAGTGCCAACTCTTGTCCTCACCCAGGAGAAAACCATTAATAGGATAGCTAAATTAATAGGTAGGTAAAGAATTCTTACACTTAACACCCAAAGCATGATCCATAAAAGCAAAAATTGATAAATTAGACTTCATCAAAATTAAAAACTTTTGCTCTGCCAAAGACCCCATTAAGAGGATGAAAAGGCAAACTGTAAACTGGGTTAAACATTTGCAAAGTCCATCTTCAATGAAGGACTAGTATCTAGAATGTAAAGAAATCCTAAATCTCAACAGTATAAAAAAATGGGTAAAAGATATGAGATGTGACCAGACACTACACCGAAGGAAAAGCTGTTTGCCACTGTTATTCATCAGGGAAGCACAAATTAAAATCACAAGACATCACTCCAAAGCATGAGAATGGCTCAAGTGAAAATAGGTGACAACCTCCAATGCTGGTGAGGATGCAGAGAAACTGGAGCTCTCGTACACTACTGGCGGGAAAGTAAAATGATATTGACAACCCAGAAAACAGCATGGCAGGTCTCAAAAAAATTAAACAGGTGTCTGTCGTACAACCCAGCAATTGTACTCCTGGGCATTTATCTCAAAGAAATAAATTATGTCCACACAAAACCTTAACGTCAATGTTCACAGCAGCTTTATTTGTGATAGTCAGAAAATGGAATTAGTGCAGACGTCCTCCCACAGGTAAATGGTTAAAAATGGTTAAGCCAACTGTAGTATATCCCTACAGTGGAATCCTGCTCCACGGAGGAAATAGGAAGAAACTCCTGGTATGTAGCAGCAACCTGAATGAATCTCCAGAGGATTATGCTGAGTGAAAAGAGCCAATTCCAAAAGGTTACATACTGTACGATTCCACTTATGTAACATTTTGGAAACTAAAAAAAAAAAAAAAAAAAAAAAAAAAAGAAAGTAATAGAAACGGAGTATTCTAAGGGACTAGTGGTTGCCCGTGGTTAAGAAGGGAGTTGGGGTGGAAGGGAAGTATGGTCATGAAAACAACATGAGGGACCTTTATGGTGGTAGGAACGTTCTGCATCTTGACTGTTAACAGTGTAAAGTAACCCAGTAACATGCTAGCAATGGGGGAAACTGGGAAAAGCTACACAGATCTCTCCATATAATTTCTTGCAACTGTTTCCAAACCCATGATTATCTCAAAATGAAAAGTTTAATTTTTTAAAAAATCAATAGTTTTCCTATATTATAGCAATAAGCAATTATAAAAAATAATAAAGAAAAATACCCTCAACATTAGCATCAAAAACTGAAAAAAAACTAGAAAAAAAGTTAATATAAAATGTTTAAGCCCTTTATGAAGGAAGTTGTAAGACTTCCTTCAAGACACGAAAGACCTGAAAACAGGAGTGAAAGAATCCCTTTCTTGATAAGAAGACTTGATCTTTACACAGATCTCAATTCTTTCCAAAGATACCTACCTATATGTTCAATTCTTCTTCTATGAAAAAAAGCTCAATCTCCCTGATAACCAGGGTATACAAATTAAAATAATGAGATTTCATTCTTCGTCCTTCAGACTGGCAAACATTTTCATTTTTTAATATAACCCTTTCTGGAAGGCAGTATCTATAAAAAGTTGTAATGCATTCACCCTTCGGGCCATCAGTGCAAATCTGAGAAAATGTCCTACATAAATACACACAGACTTGTCCCCAGATTTATTTGTAAGACAATGAGTTCCAGCATTATTCATGACATTAGAAGTTAGAGACCATGTAAGTGCCTTGCAGTTAGGGGCCTGTTAAATAATGTATACAAATTGCATCCATAGAATCTAATGCAGGAATCCAAAAGACAGACTAGATATGAGGCTATTTCTCAATTTTATACACAGAAATTTCCATAAAGGTACCTGCTGACCTAAGGTATTAAAGAGGACTTTTTATACTTCTGTAGTTTTGAAATTTTTCAATGGACCTATTTCTTTGATAGTTTGAAGCATCAAATAAATAAAATAGTTGCATTTCTGGAAAAATACAAAAGAAAGGAAGCAAAATAGACGATATAAAGCAGTATGAATGCAAATAAAATAAATAACATAATGTTAGTATAGGTATTTTTAAGACAATTCAATGCATTACTTCATATTAATAAATATGTAAAGGCCAATATAATGAAAAAAATGTTAATAATACAGAATTGTCAAAAGCTTAGAAAGAAATAGAAAAAAGCTGGAAAACTATGTCAAATAACTATTTGATAAAATAGTGCTGGACTAGGGAATTACACATTTAGGTGTCAATATCCATCAAGTAATGGAAAATTCCTTAGATTTCATTTATTCAACTAAATGGAATGGTTGAACTTCATAAGTGAAATTATGAAAATCTGAAATTGAAAAATTAAATTATGAAATTGCTATACTCCAGAAACAAAGTATGGAAGGGTAGGAGAAAAATGAAAACTATAAATTAATTGCATTTATGAATATGAAAAATCATAAATATCAGCAGATAGAATCTAGTAGTATTTTCAAAGATTATGGGGATTTCATTCTAATTATGTTCCATGTTTCTTAATTTTGAGAATCTATTAATATAATTTATCATACCAATACATCAAAATAAAAATATATAATCTTAACAGATGTCCAATAAAACTTGGTAAAACTTAACTTCAATTTTATTTTTAAAGGGCTCTTAGTAAAATATGAATAGAACATCATCACCTTAACATTACAAAATGGCTATTTGAAACCATCTCTTACCATCATATTTGAAGTAAATAATTATATTCAGCAACAAAAAGTAGACAATGAAACACCATTAATATCTAATGTTATTTTGATAATTTTAGACAAAATAATGAGTTGGGATAACAAGTACAAACACTGGAAAGCAGAGACAATATTATAATTACTTTTCCTGACAGACTATAAATAAAAGACTTAATTGTACATTCAATGGCATATACTATTAAATATACATAATAAAAAATCACTGAATGTCTTACATATCACTAGGGACCTCTTGCAATATAAAATAATAATTTTTAAAAATGCACTCATCAGAGCAACAAGTTATTTAAAATATCTAGCACTAAACTTTAAAAGAAATATGTATGGTCTGCATGTGTATTTTTTAAAACTGTAAAAACATAATGGTATTTATAGCAAAATAAATGCAAGATCTATGAAATACATAAATATTAAAAAATTAAGCCCTAAAATTCTGGGAGCAAAATGGGAAAACTCTGTATAATTTTGGAGGGGGAAATGCTTTTCTAGGTAAAACATATAAGCCAGAAATCATATAAATATGATTTATATATACACGAGTTAAGCAATTTGAGTTTATGAAATTTCCACACAAGAAAGAATACTGAAAAAAGCAAAAAAATGAATGACAAACTATGAAAAATATGTGTCTGTTACACATATGACCGTGAGCAGATTCCTTAATAGAGGAAGTGCATTTATAAATCAATTATGAATAGCAACAACCTCAAAGAGAAATAGACAACAAAAATGAACTGGCAATTAGCAAATAAAGAAATCCCTTCCAAACAAACGTAGAAGATGCTTAACTTCACTTTTAACTAAAGAAATGCAAGTTACTATTAAGATCTTATACTTTTAGCAGATTGGCAAAGACCACATATAATTCTGATGACACACAGAAGTTTGCATGGGTCTGGATAATTGAGTCCTGTTGGTGAGAGTCTGGCGTCCTATCTTTGGAAGTTAATTTAGGAATAACATTCTAAATTTAAAGTGCACTCTGATTTTGACTGAAAGGACACTCTTAGTAATTTTTTCTCTAGGTCTACATGTACCTTCTTCTCTGGTTGGCCACTGTTCCCTTTACACTCAGGTCAGTTCCCACAGCAGTAGCCCTAGCTATTCTATTGGTTGAGTAATTAATGTGCACAGAGGGTAATCTTCTCTGCCATGTTTGTTTTAGCAGAACACTAGAAACATCCCTAACCTGTCCTTCATTAAGTGGTGGTTAAATAAATTATCCTGCATCCATCCATCCAGTGGAATTCTCTGCTGCTCTTTATTTAACAGCTGGGCAGATCTCCAAGTGCTGTCACATAAATGTTGCCAAGCCACAGGGCTGGCTGACAAAAGCCACCTAAATAATGATGTATCACATAGACTCCCCATGTATGTAAAAATGATAATATGCAAAATAAATGTACAAAATGTCTGGCTTCCAAAAAATTCCTGGAAGGGGGTGGGAGTTTGGAATAGAAAAATATATATATACACACGAGAGAATATGAGTTAATTTTTAATTATGCATAGGAAAAAGAGAAACACACATACAGATATGGAAATGTACTAGATAACATAAAGGAAAACAAAAACTGCACTGAAGGATTTACAAGAACAATTTGGAGAAACTAAAACACAAACAATGCTCCTGAATGGGAAAACATGCTATTGTTAACCCATCAACTCTCTCCCAAGGCAATCTGTAATTTTAATGTGATTCCAGTTCAACTCTCAAATCTATTCCTTTTGAGTCTTGACAAACCCCCCCACCACCAAATTTTAAACTGTTCTGGAAAACTAAGCTTCTATATTTTTTAAAAGTAGATTAAAGTTTGGAATGGGGGCTGCCTGTGTGGCTCAGATGGTGAAACTTCTTATTCCTAGTTTCAGCTCACGTCATGATCTAATGGTTGTAGGATCAAGCCCCATGTGGGGCTCTGTGCTCAGAGTGGAGTCTGCTTCAGATTCTCTCCCCCTCCAACTCACTCTCTCTCTCACTCAAATAAATAAAATCTTAAAAAAAGATCTGGAATGGGGGTGTGGATAAGGCTTGTCCTACCAGTTGTAAAAAAAAAAATATATATATATATATAATATAAAATACATATAAATATATATATATACATATAGACTCTCTTTATATATGTGTGTGTGTGTGTATATATATATATTTCCCTCTACACACACACACACACACACACACACACACACACACAGTTAAAGTAATTAAAGTAATACAGCTCTGGAATATAAAAATAACAAACCTAGAAGGGGGGGAGAATGAAAAGTTCAGTCATAGGCAAATAGACATAAGTAAGCATCAGTCTGCATGTGTACATCAGTCTAGATGTACAGCTAGAGTAGATATTGGTTGTTTTTCAATCACCAAACATTTTTGCCTCCTCCTACCTCAACCCTTCCTAATAATACCTAACTTTGTTTTTGAGGATTATCTCTTGAATCGCCTTGGATTCAGTGTGGCAGGACAGTTAAGTAGCTATCTGTCTTGCCCCGACCAATTAAATGCTCTCTCTCTGGGTTCTCACTCTAGAGCAAATGAGCTGAGATTAAAAACCACTGGAGGGGCCCCTGGGTGGCTCAGTGGGTTAAATCATCTGCCTTCGGCTCAGGTGATGGTCCCAGGGTCCTGGGATCGAGCCCCGCATCAGGCACTCTGCTGAGCAGGGAGCCTGCTTCCTCCTCTCTCTCTCTCTCTCTGCCTACTTGTGATATCTGTCTGTCAAATAAATGAATAAATTAATTAATAAAAAAACACTGGAATTGTTTACTTCTGCAGAACAATACCCTGGGGAGTTGAGGGTTCCTGCAGCAGGCCCCCTACTCTGGCCCCCACTTCTGCATCCACAGAGACCTCTTTAGAACCAGCCAGTTTCCAAGTCTAAGCTTTAGCCCTCTTGGTCTTTCTACAGAACTTGCCATCTTTGCAATAAATAGCTATGGCTTTGTCAGTTTCTGTAGCTTTGCCATCAAAGAACTCTTAGGATTCAGGTGGCATGTCAAATCATCATGGAAATATTAGGTTATTCAGGGGAATTGTTTCAGGAAAATTAGTACTCATTTTGGGGAAGAGTTAAATTCTTTAAATAAATTCCAGAATATGAAAGAGTTAACTATATTTTTAAAAAGGGGGAAAGTAACTTGATCTTGGAAAGAATGTCTTTTTACTGGTTCCAAGATAAGACCACAAAGGAAAACATTCATAGATTTAAATGCACTAAAACTAAAAGGCAAATAATAATCCAGGAAGTATATTTGACGAATACAAGCTGTAGGACTCAAAACCATAAAATGTAAAGATCTCCTAAAAGTCAGCAAGATAGTTAAATCTTAAAAAAAATCTAAAAATGGGTAAAAGCCTCAATCAGTTCATAGAGGAAATATAACTATACTTCCTCTATGTTTTATAGTTATATTTCTTCTGTTTTATATATATATATATATATATATATACACACACACACATATATATACTCACACACATATATACATACATATATGTTGCATATATGCATATACACATATAAATTTATGTATGTATAATTATTATATAAATGAATTACATAATTGCATTTATAAAGAGTTCTTACAAATCATTAAGATAAATACCCCTAAAAATGGGTAAAGGTTATAATCAACTCACTGAAGGAGAAATATAAACGGTACATACACTCATATCCATATATTATTACCTATATATGTATACATGCAGGTACATATATACACTTATGTAATGCAATTATAAATAATTGGTAATATTCAAGGAAGTTCAAATTAAAGCAATGATGTCATTTTATACCTTTTAAATTAGCATAAACTTTAAAAAGTAAGAATTTGCAGTGCTAGCAAAGGGTGTAGCAAGAACACCATTCTCATCTATTGGGATTATAAATTGGTGAACTCTTTTAGCAGGCAGTATGTCAATATGTATCAACTGCTTTAAAGATGTGGATTCCTCATGATCAAGCAAGTTCACTTCTAGGAGCTGTAAAAATATTTTGTGTAGGGACCGTGGCAACCTTCATCCATGCAAAAAGCAGACATTGGTTAAATAAATAATGCTATATTCATCCATACAGAGCAGCCACTACACTTAAAGTTGTAGAAAAGAATTTAAAGTATTATTATATTATAATATATATAACATAATATATGTAATATACTAAATTATACATAATGTTCACAACCAATAAAAAATCAAATTGCAAAACTGCATGGAGAGTTCAGCACATTTAAATGTATGTTAAAGATTGGGAGGGAGACAAACCATAAGTGACTCAATCTCACAAAACAAACTGAGGGTTGCTGGGGGGAGGGGGTTTGGGAGAAGGGGGTGGGATTATGGACATTGGGGAGGGTATGTGCTTTGGTGAGTGCTGTGAAGTGTGTAAACCTGGTGATTCACAGACCCTTACCCCTGGGGATAAAAATATATGTTTATAAAAAATAAAAAATTAATGAAAGCAAAAAAATAAATAAATAAATGTATGTTAAATACGCACATGTTATGTATACATGCACATACATACTCATACACACCTATTATGCACAGAAAATACAGGAAGGACATAATAAACATAGTAATAAAGTGCATTTTCCTTTTTGAATTTTCTGTAGTAATTACATATTTTTTTTGTAACAGGAAAGGAGTATACTTTTGTGCATTTTATGAATCCTATCTTATCTTAGGAAAAGCTCAGGGCAGGCAATATCTACTCTTAATAGGAAACAGAAGTAAAGCTGAGACAGGGAAGGTGATTTGTTCTAAGTCATTAACTACGGGGTTATAAAGCCATGATTTTCATCCTGATTCACTGAGTCCAAATCCCCTACTCTCTCTACTATTCACGCTACACCTCAGCAAGTGACCACACTGATCTTGCTCGGAAATTACTGGCCAAGTATGAGCCTTGGGGTCGGGGGCGGGGGGAAATGGCCAGTCCCTTGCTAGTTGCCAGATGTTAGGATATCCACAGCACCTAGTATTTAGGAACAAGGAGGCTGGCTCAGTTAGGGATAGAAGTTGGCATGTCATCCTTCCTGAGGGTGGTAGGGCTCCAGGTTGTATCAATTCTTAGCCTTCATGAGCAATACTGCAGTACATCAAGGATACTCTGTACATCCTAACTGGATGAAATTTGATCAGTGTGGTCTAGGTCAGCTGAACAGAAAGTAAGTAGCAAGCTGAAGCTCTCACAGTTAGTTTTTGGAACTCAGTAGCTGCCTCTGCATTGAAACTGAACCAAGGGACCCTAGTCCTTCTAGCCTGGGTAGATAAAAACTGGAGAGAGCAGCAGGCTTCCCAACAGCTGCTCCTCTGAACCCAAATGGCATGGCCACAAGAAAAAGAAGCATGGCTCTGCTATGGAGAAGCTTTGGGTAATTCAGGATAGCCCCTGACCTCTCAGAAGTAACAGCCCCAGGCCCAGCAAGTGCACAGGCAGCTGTGAAAGAGAATGGCTCTAAAAGGTAACTGTGTAGTCTCCAAGATTGATCAACAAATACCAGTATCTCGCATCTAGCAGCCATGATCCTATCGGGAGTCAAACTATATAACCCCCACGCTCCTTAACAAATGTGATTGCCCCACCTGGAAGCACATATCTTGGTCCCAGGAGCTAAGTCATGATATGGAATGAAGCTTCTATCCCACAAAGCATTTATTGATCCCTTACAAAGTACACAAAACACTGTCTACCATTCTCCTAGATCTAAAAGATAATCTACTTTTTGAATTGAAAAAAAAAAAAAAAAGTGAACTAAGTTGTTTTGATGCACCCATTATCAAGCTCATATGTATCATGGCACTTACAATCAACTTACACAATTGATTTTTAAAAATTCAGTGGGGACAAAAATCAATGCCACAAATGCCAAAATATAATCTTTGCTAAAGACATTTGCTCTAAAAGCACTACGCCGTGATCCTGAGAAATACCCTTTTAGTAACTGACTTACAAGTAGGCTGAGTTTTAATTTGAGATAATGTTTAGAAATGAACCAACTTAACTCAAATTCCCTATACAATTATAAAACATCAGACTAAATCCAAGGATATAATAAAATTTATTTTTTAAAATTACTTTCAGGCAAAATCAAAGCCTGTGACCTTTTTCAAAAGGTTTGCATTTCATTACTCACCAACTGACAGCCTTCTAGGGAGTTCACTAGCTGAGCATTCTGACAGGAGAGAATTGAACCAGCCAAATTCAGCATTACGCACACTGCAGAGAGCAGCATGAAAAAGGTTATCTGGAAACAAACCAAACAAAAAATGGATTATTCACTTGGAGAAGTTCGAAGGAAAAGTGATTTGGCTTTTAAAAAAGCCTTCAGTTTATCAAATAATTATAAGAGTAACAGTTGTATTTCTTTTTTAAAAGACAGTATCATTTCTCAAAATTTGAATTACATAGTGAAATATTTTAGAGGCTCAACTTGAAAACACTATACATTATATAGGCTCAGAATAGTTTTATATTGTCTCAAAAATAATACATTGTAAATGACTAAAGAAAACCAACAGAAAGTAGTTTATTTATTAGAAAGCCTTTATATTTATTTAAATTTTTATGGAAAATTTCCTACCTATGCAAAACCAGAGAAGAGAGTTTAATGAAGCCCCCACCCCACATACCTATCACCCAGATTCAACAACTAACTAATTCATGGTCTGTTGTGTTTCATTTATACCTTCTCCACTCTAGAACGCTTTGCAGTAAATATCAGACATGATATAATTTCATCCTTTCAGTGTATGTTTCTAAAATAAGACTGTTTTTGAAAACACAGCCAACATAATGTCATCATCTCTAGCGTAACCATTCACTAATATCAAATGTTCAGAGTTCACATTTCCTTAACTATCAGTTTACACGGGATATAAAGGAATTCGTTCCATATAGAGTAAGTAATTGTTTTGCGTCTTTGCAATATTTTTTAGTTGATGGGTTTTCCCACCCATTGTATTTTTTCTTCTATGAAATTTATTGAAGAGACCTGTTACTTTGTTCTTTACTTTGATGTCTCCTCCTATTAGTTAACATTTCCCCATTCTCTGGATTTCTTGTAATTTGGTGGTTAGACATAGAAGTTTGATCAAGTTGAGACTAATAGAAGGCAAATAATGTCTCTGATGTTGGCAGCCGTTCTTAATGATTGCTTAGACCATTAATTTGTTAGGGTTTCCAAAACAGTGCTAGTATAACACCATCATTTCATAGGTCTTTATTCCTAGGG